>NC_134407.1:94202413-94523246 GCF_038048845.1 Mixophyes fleayi | reverse complement strand
TTTTAAATGTGTGGCTTATCGAGTAGGGTTAGAAAACCTTTAAAATTTGAAGTAATAATTATGTAAACAGAAGAAATGTAAACATGACATACAATAAAAATTCGCAATGCTCATAAAAGCCAATAAAACCCTAAATAAATATGTAAATTAACTTATTTTTTACATTCCACAAAATGGAGAAGCTGTTTTTCTCCTGTTACTGACAATTTTGGATGTACACTCATTGACATTCAAAGTCTGCTGACACTGTAATACTCTTTCCAGTGCAGAAGCACTGCATTGTGGAAAGTAATCTCACATATACACTTAAAATATTATTTCCACATCATTTGGCCTTTTCTGCCCAAGTAACCTTGGTGCCTTTATTTTCCCCATCTCGACACACAAGTAGAGGAATAGTATTGTATGCAGGTGACAGATGAGCCAATGCAGTGAACACCTATCAGACATAAAGAACAAACACTTCCAATCTGTGATGTGAGCTAATCATCTTTCAGTGCTGTACTCTTCACAGGCGTTGCAGGAATGTCAAGTTGTGTTGTAGGAACGAAGAACATTTTTAACCTATAAGTTTCTTGTTTTCAATAGAAGACAGTATTAAATATTTCTATTTAAATCAAAAAAATCTAGCATTCATGTGCTATGTCTCAAAGTTATAAATAAACGGTAAACAAAAGTAATAATTGCATTCATAATCTAATTCAATTATAGAACAGCCTCACACTTATACACATATCTCCTCGTTTACACAACCTCACTATTCCATCTTCCACTTCACAAATAAACTTCTTCACTGGTTTCCAGAAGGACACAGATAGTAAGCAATAAATAGACACCTGGCACGTCAAGCTGCTATTATTTAAACGCTCCTTGGCTAATTTACAGTTGAGTGTCTGTCAGTGTTTTAGTATTTCCGCACTGTGTATTCACACCCAAAAGTAGAATACATATGTCCATATAGAGTTTTGCATATTTTTTACTTACGCCCTGTTATGCATTTACTACTAACATTGTCAAGCCACAAATCTGCGCTATCGTGACAGACAAGTGCACACACTCGTTGCACCTGATGTACAGTATCTGGCGCAAATACTACTGTTTTTGAGACGGACACTTGAGATGCTTCCAACTCAACATATGCATATAAGTATGCTTTTTTTTATATAGCAAATGCATCCACTCTAACTCTAAATATTCTTCGAAGCATTAAGTCTCAATTATATTTTTGTTGCATGTAGTATTGTTTTTCTACTACCTGATGTCATATGACGCCACAGACTTCATTAACATGAATGGGAAAACACCGTAATAGATATGGCAATAAAAACAGGCAGTGTGTCTTACACTCTCAAAACCATATCCAGTTTCAGTGCTAGATAGCCTGGACTGGTTCCCATTAAACCATGGGGACAACAAGAGTGGATGGTCCTGATAAAGTAGGAAGAAGGCGCAGGCTATTTAGACTGGGCTGGTCACACTGTAACAAGGATTCCTGCAGTGCGGGGTGCCCTTGTTATATTGTGAACCAGGCTCAGCCTAGTCAGCTCATGGCTGAAGCTTCTAAGACGGGAACAATGCAAACCTCAGTATGGCATGCAAGACATGTAATTGTGAAAGGGTTAATACAAAACCACCTGGTCTGCCTAAATATAACTAAAGTCACAAACATGATCTTTCACATTCACTATGAATTACTCAGTTCTGCCACTACTGTAAGATTTAAGTCCAGAGTTGACAGGAAATTTACAGGTTCTTCCTGGCTTATCCTAAAATACAATCTCAATAACCCTTGATAGGGCTCATAGAGCACTAAGGCCGAGATTGCCAACAGAGATACCTCATAACATGATATGCCAGCTTCGCTACTATACCCAAAAGGAAGACATCCTGCTAAAGATGGCCAACTTGATAGAAATCAATTTCAATGTCTTTAAGCAAGTTTTGCCCTTAAAGACATTGCCGGTTTAAATTTAGCTATATAGGTAATTTGCAAAAATCACAGTTTAATAAATTTATCCCCATATATCCTTTGGCTCAAAGAGACAAAATGGCAGAAAGACAACTGTCCGAAGAGAAGAATGAAGAATGTCTTCTCTCATTTGTCTTGTTTCGCCTCTAACCGCGTAGCTATCTCTATTTTGTCACTGTGTGTCCCGAAAAGCATTAACTTGATTCACTTACGCATTTTATTGTTTTCAGTAAATTTATTATTTTTCCTTTATTCTCCTTTTCCTTTGTCACCTCAGATCCAACCTCACCCACTCTTGGGAGGTCCATTCGCCTTTAATATGTCTGTGCTAGCGTTCTTTGAGTGGAGATTAGCGCTAACTATTGAGAAAGGATTACCTCCCTTCTGGAAAAAGTATTTGTTGGTCCTATTAATGCTAAAGGGCTAAATATTCCTGAAAAAACAATCTAAAGCATTCTGAGTAATCTGGGCAGATAGGGTCGATATAGCATTAATCCAGGAAACACCCTTTAAACATGGCCCCAACTCTCCAGCACTGCATAGCCACTATTATCAAGAGTAATAATTCTAAGAGTCGAAAGGGGTAGCTATTCTATTTGCTAGGCACCTCCCATTATCTGACATTGTGACACATAGATTAGAGGAAGATAGGGGTATTTTGATAAAATGTAACATTTTTAACCACTAATCCTCAATTGTGAACCTCCATTGCAAGATACCTACTGTAAATCACAATTGGAGCCCTGGATTGAAGAATATATATATATATATATATCTATATATATATACATACATACACGCACACTATGAATATATATATATACATATATATATATATATATATAGAGCCGGGCGATCCACCGGTAGGCCCCCGACGCTGGTTAGCTATGCCCCCACCTGGTCCATTGTTCTGAACAGGTGAATAGGTTATTGAAGTGCAGAGAGCCCACACGGGACTGCGGCTCTCTGCACATGCGTCGTACAGATGAGTCATGTTACATGACATGTCACTTGACTCATCTTGGAATAAGAACCGCTCACGTTGAGGACGCCCAGAGGAGCTACACGAAGAATGCAGGAGCAGCAGGAGCCATTGCTGATAAGGTCAGTAAAGCGTGCAGCGCCGCAGCAGCGAGCAGCCTGTCATTTTGGAGGAGAGGGGAGAGAAACAAATGTGGCATAAAAGATGAGGGGCAATAAGGGCATGAGAGAGATGGGCAATAAGGGCATGAGAGAGATGGGCAATAAGGGCATGAGAGATGCTGAGGGGCAATAAGGGCATGAGAGATGATGAGGGGCAATAAGGACATGAGAGATGATGAGGGGTATTAAGAGCATGAGAGATGAGGGGCAATAAGGGCATGAGAGAGAGGGGCCAAAAGCAGCATGGCACAGGGTTATGAAGGGGACCAGGAGAAAGGGGGGTCAGAAGCAGCATGGAGGGTGCAGTGTGATCATAAGGGGGCACAGGATGGTGATGAAGGGGCACAGTAATGTGTATGTGAGGGCACAGTGAGCTTGTGAAAATGTAATGTGTGTGTGGTAGGTGGTGGCTAACTAATGGGTGCTATTTTGTTTGTGGGATGATGGTGGGGCAATTTAATTTTATAGTGGGGACTATTAATTTAAGATGGGATGGTTTGGGGGGCTAATAATTAAATGTGGGGTTGAGTTTGAGAAGCATGGGGTCTATTTATGAATATGAATTATTTAATGGCAGGTACGGTTGTGGTAAATAGGTATATTTATTATACGTAAATGCTATTTATTGCTGGGGCTGTCTGGAGGGAGGGAAATAGGTTTATTTATTAAATGGAAATACTATTACTTTAATGTGGGGGCAGGAGGAAGGCCTAAGTATTAATTGTGGGTCCTATTGATTTAACGCCGGGGCTGGTTGGAATTTTCTAAATGTATGCATTTTTTTTCCAAATAGGGCCCCCAACATCCTGGAATCCAGAGAAGCCATAACTAAAGAAACCAGCAGCCACAGGTGGTGACAAGAACAGGTAGTCTGTCAAATGTTCTGAGTCTAGTGGGACAATCCCGATTTTTTGGTGACTGTTCCGCCCAATCTAAGGGTCAGGTCAAGACTGTGTGCTCTCTATATACACACTGCATTCTTTTTATAGTACTATACTATGGTGCTAGCTGTCCTTCGTGGACTGACCACTCCCCCTCTAGTGTCTGATCTTGCCTCCATGATGGCTGGCCACACCCCTTTGGTGGGCCCCTAGCATTGCAGTCCCCCGGTGGGCCCGTCATGCCCCAGTCCGACACTGTATATATATATATATATATATATATATATATATATATATATATATGCTCAGGCTCAGTTCCTCAGAAACCGAACACACCCGAACTTGGGGATCCAAGTACCGATCACCAAAAAGTGTATGGTGTTATATCCACCCAAAGACAAGAGCTCCATTGCTAAGAGTCATTGCTGAAATACAAATAGGAGGGCTAGCAGGCTTGTCTTCTGAATTTGCAGGCAAATTCTACAGCGCTACATAGGTAACAGACAAAGAGGAGTGCTCCATTGCTAAGAGTCATTGCTGAAATAGAAATTATAGGGCTTGCTTGGTCTAAATCTGCAGTTACATTTTACTGTACCATAGCTCACTCAGAAACAGGACAGGTGGCAGGGTTCAGTGCTGAATCAGAAATTGCAATATTAGGGCTGTCAGTGTTCTTCAAAGTCTCCAGTGAAATATTACTGTGCCATAGCTCATACAGAAACAGGAGGGGTGACATTATTGGTGTCACTCTCCAGTCTCAGTCATGATGATACTAATCCCTCTAATTCATGTGTTAAAGCCTATATTCAAGTGCATAGTGGTTTTAAGTCAGGGAAACAAAAATGTAAATAAAAAGCTTGTACCTTTTTAAAGAAAAGACAAACCTCTCTAAAAAAGGTGAAAGTTTACTGTACAAAAACATAAAATTGCCAAGATATCATTCTACCCAAAATATTACAAGGCATTCCAGCATCAGGTAGCTCCCTTCTCTTAGCTAGATTTCAGCACCTGCAATCTACACTGTCATCATATTCACACTCATCATTGTGTACATCTTCCTCAAACAATATTAATTCATCCCCGCAGGAATCCACCATCACAGAAGTCTTTCTGAGAAGCAGTTCCAGAGAAACTGAAGGAGGAGATGTCATTACAAGATGTTGATAGCTCTTGGATCCTGGCAAAGCAAATTAAGTCCTAGATCTACAATTACAACATAGTTAGCGGATTTGCTTAGTTTAATTTCATCCTTCAATTTCTCTAGCTGCTTCTCAAAAAGTATAATTAAGGCAATCACTTGACTCAAACTAACCGTGTCTGCACTCTCTTCACAGGTAACTACTTCGCTGGACTGAAGTACATTCCACCTCAAATTCTAGTCTTCTTGCAGCTGCTGAATTCTCCTACATGCTGTTGCAAAATCCCAAAAATGACCCTAAATTTTTCAGGACACAGACAGAATCTCCGGCATATCATTGTCATTTTTTAAAAAGTTCTGTACCACCAAATTTATTGTGTGAGCAAAACAGGAAATGTGATGAATTTTCCCCCGCTGTTATGCTCTAACAATATTGGTGGCATTAACAGAAATCACATATCCTCAGGAGAGTTCAAGCAAGATTAGCCCTTTTGCAATGACATCCCTTAGTTTTTGTAACAGATTGTCAACTGTATGCCTCTTAGTGAAGCCGCTGATGCACAGAGTAGCCTACTTCTAAAAAATGTGACGTACTTGGGTACATGCTGCTGCTGTTCCTGCTGGTGAAGGCGAATCACCAACCCAATGGGCTGTCAAAATCATATAATCTTTAGTTTGGCCAGTTTCGCTTCTCCCCATATCTGTAGTTAAGTGTACAGTGGGTAGAATGGCATTTTGTAGCCAAATATTTACAATTTCATGAACTTTTTGGTAGAGGTGAGGAATAGCTTTTCTAGCAAAATGGTATTGTGATGGAATTTGGTAATAGGGACAGAAGACCTCAATTAACTGTCTAAAACCAGCTGCATTAATAGTGGATATTGGGCGCAGATCTAGTATTAGCATAGTCCCCATGGCGTCTGTGATCAGCTTTGCGACTGGGTGACAGCTTTCTTACTTTCTTCCTCTAGCAAAGGATTGTTTAACAGTCAATTGTTGTAAACTACTAGCAGTATTCGTCTGGGTTGAAGAACGACCCCAGAAGCAGTAGCGGACTAACACTCAATAATTCTTCAGAGGAATCATGGTTAGTGGAGGAGTCATCTAGTTTAGCAACTTGGATGCAGACTAACTCCCATCACTTGTGAGAATATTGATGATGAAGGTGTTGGGGGTGTAGATTGCAGGTGCTGGGATCTAGCTGAGAGAAGGGAGGTAGATGATGCTGGACTACTTGTTGTTATTTTTTTTAACATAAGTTTCTGATTTTCCCAACAGCTTTCCATGAGCTCGCTTCAAATGCCGTAACATGGATGAGGATCCTAGATGGTTAAGGTCCCCTCCTCTACTGAGTGTTGCTTTACAAATGCTACAAATGTCAACTGTTGTCAGAATTTGTGTAAAAATAATTGCAAACATAAGAGGTGGATTTTAGGTCTTATGCCAAGGCATGACAATGGCCTTCTTCTTATCACGTGCAAGAACTGCTGCAAGTTTTGTTTAAAAGTGTATGAACATAATATTGTGACCTTTGAGGTGGTCAAAATTGACTGCAAATGGCTTGAAATCAGTGTTAGTGAGGATAATAATAATGTAGGATCAAAAAAATTGCAAAATTATGTAATTTTAGCAATTTGTCTAAAAAAATACAGATCCAAAACCAAAACCAAAACACACGAGGGTGGTTTTGCCAAAACCAAAACACGACGCTAATCCAGATCCAAAACCACTTCAAGGTGGTCAGTGAGCATCTCTAATATATACACACACACACACACATATATGAGAACTATAAAAAAACAAGCAACAGGGGGCGCTTCCAAGGTGCATTATTAAAAATTATATTTTGTTCATATGAAAGTGCACACTTATACCACAGTTAAAAAGATTATCAGCATATAACATATCACACTTCTCCGAGTTATGATAGTTTCTCTCATCTGAGCAAAACTCACAGGCTGTGATACTGGCTCTCAGTTCTGTGGAGGAGCTAGATGATGAAGGCATCCTGAGAGGCACTGCTGTGGATACACCTGTGTGAATTGTTCTATAAAAAGCAGTCATTGCTTTTCTGAAACCACCCCTCCTGACGAAGTCGTGATCAACGAAACATGTAGACGGTTCAGACAAGGATCACTGTCTGTGAGTCTGGTTCAGATGAGAGAAACCATCATAACTCATAGACGTGTGATAGGTTATATGCTGAAAATCTTTTTACTGTTGTACGTGTGTCTACTTTTATATAAATAAATTATATTTTTATTATACTGCACCATGGAAGCACTCCTTTTTGCTTGTTTTATCTAGGTCTTGAATTTGTCCCGTGGAGATTGGGATTCTAAAGGGGATGCCGCGCAGACTTGAGTCTACTGGTGCTTAAACTACATTGTGTAAGCAGTCTGGAAGCAAGGACTGGTTTTGGGCCATTTAAATGCTTGGAACATTTACACCTGGTAGTAGGTGTTAGACAGACCTCGGATTATATACTCGTGCACACTGTATAATCAAATTATATATATATATATATATATATATATATATATATATATATATATCTATATCTCTCTCTCTATATATATATATATATATATATATATATATATATCTCTATATCTCTATATCTATATATATATATATATATATATATATATATATATATATATATATATATATATATATCACACATACCCACAATCACAATCCCTGTCGGGGAAGCACACAAATGTGATTCGGGGTAAATATATCATTCAGCTGGGGGCCTTTTTGAAACAGCAGAGAAACGCTCAGATGGGTGCACTCCTTCACAAAATTAAATGGTTAGAAACAATTTATTAGACTTTTCTATCTACAGAGCTCTAGGTGTTATTGGTGAAAGCAAGAGCGGCATTACATTTTTTATTAAATGATAAAATAAAACTCGGAAATGCCAGAACTGCTTCTTTCAATGGGGTAATAAACCAAGGAAAATGCTTGCCCGGGCCCTACTTGTCTGATGAATACCAACTCTATAGAGGATGATAAAGGCAACAGATACTTTGAAACAGGGGAGATAGTTTCCATAAAAACTGACAATTTTCAACATTAATTTCATGACTTTTAAACAATCTAATTTTTCACATAAATCTCCTTTACTTGAAACATCAAGCAGCAGGTAAGCTAGTATGTTAATCTATGTTGTGGTTCACGCACACTTTTAGTAGTATATTCTATTACTATTCTAGTTTGGAGCATAATATAGATATAATAAACCATTAAAAAGGAGTATGAGTTTACATATGCATTTGAAACACAAATATGTCAGATGAATTTCTTCGGAAGATCCATTGTTTCTATACCTTCCCTATGTTGTAGGAATTTATAGTGTACACATTTGATGTTCCACTAGCTACAAATATGTACAGAAATCTCCTCATACAGGGATTATGTACAGTATTGTTTTGAGGCCTGTTGGTTCCTATATTAAACATACTGTACTTGAAGGGACCCCCACCCTTGTTCTTTGTAGGCACAGCATCTATGCCTGTTAACTATCCAAGTTCACGTACACCAAATAATGGTTATTTGGTTTGTAATTTAAAATTTATTAGCATGAAAATAAATGTCTTTCCTTTTATAGATCATTGATGAGACTTTTATTAGTCTATATAGAGGGTTGGCTTCCAAAAATATATGAATAAACTAGAAAAAATTCAAAAGGAGGACTACAATAAGGGTGTATGGATTACAAAACAAATAATTGCTAGTAAATAAGTATAGAGCTAAAATGGGCTATCCACTTTGCACACACCCCATCCTTCCACCAATTTAGCAAATAGCCCCCTCCTTCCATCAGTTATGTAAAGTTGCTGCACATCAAGGGAAAGGATAAACAATTCTGTCATTTCCTAATTAATACAGCAGGCTAGTTTTCTAATCAGCTTATTTGATCAGAACTGTGTGGGGGCCCTGAATATTTAATACATGAGGGGCAGGGCTTAATGAGAAGGGATTGTCCAAACCAGGATAGCCCCTTTACACTTTGGAACAGAGTAGGGCACAGAGGTGATATGATAGAAACATTCAAACATTCAGTTCAGGAAGGCAACATATTTAAACACAATAGGATAACTAGAATAAGGGGACAGATAGGCAGATTTATCAGAGGGAGAAAAGCTCTACTGCTGACAGGTGTTTTTCGGAGACCATAGGGCTTTATTTGCTTTGCCCTATATAAGCAGAGGGTTACTTATGGTTCACTTTTCTCAGCATAGAGTATCCCTCGCAGCAGTACTTGTACTGCCACAATTCATGTTTTGCTAACACCATCTCAATATGGTGTTAACAGAAAGAGAAGATAAGTTATTGATTAACTAAATTAGTTTTTTCCAGTTTTGATATCTCTAAAATTATTGCCAAACCCACCAGAAAATAAAAATATATATTTTGGGGATGGAGGGCGAGCAGCAAATATAATACAATGTATATATTATGTCTGCAACATATTTTTAAATATACAAATATTTTTCTTTTTTTTTTTTTAAATTGAATGGCTTCACACATGTGTCGTGCCCATGGACATGCTTAGAATAGTATAATGGGGGCTACCAGCATGATAAGTAACCAATACTGCTTTGGAAGGTATTGCTCAGCTGCCATATTAATCAAATAATGTTAAATCGTGGCGAAAGGTAATTTTTTCTGCAATTGCAAAAAACTGAGAAGAAAATGGAACTTCTCTTCTGCTTTTAAAACAAAATGTTTCTGTACTTACAAAATTCAAGATGAAATACTTATATTTACATGTCTCTGCCCAGAATACTATGGTGTAGAGAATTTATCTTCTAGAGCACTGAAATCTTCAAAATTCTCTCTGCCTGACCATGTGAAAACCAGGGATCAGCATTTATGCTAGGTATGTGGACAACCCCTTTCAGCGTCTATCTATTCTTTAAGTACAAATGTTTGCACTTTGTATTTAAAACAGAACAAGACAGAAAAAAAACTTTTAAGATGACATTTAAATAGCTGCTCTGCTTTAATAAGCAAGAATTAATTTGCACTGTGTTTTCATTTCACTTGCTCTAGTGGAATCTGAGAGTTGATAAAGCCACTCCGTAATGAAAACATCTTAAACTGTCAAAGGAAATGAAAAGCGCACAAATTGAACAATTTATTATGAATACATGGCCTGACTATGGGGGTTAGTTTCGTGCGCGACTATTTCAAGGAAATTAGACCTGGTGATTACAGCACAAGTAAAACCACTCAGCGACATTATCTGGTCCAGCTAAATGATAGAATTAAATAAATGGACACCAGGCGACCACTTAAGATCATTAAGTACTGTAGGTAAGAACATTTTTCGTTGAGGAGGATCAAACTTTTACTTTTTTCCTCTCGTATACGGTAATTATAGTTTGCCAGCAGAACACAAATTATTATAAATCCCTAATCTAAGGCTTATTCATTGTTGAAAATTATAGAAAAATGGAAGGAGGAGCAATCATTTTACATCAACTGTGGAATGCAGCAGAGAGGTGATTCATTATAAACTACAAAGCAATGGGAATATAACAATGTCACCATTAGATGCAACTGAAAAGTGACAAGAAACAAGTGGAATGCTGAAGTAGTTGGAGAACATTGTGTCTCATTGTCAGATGTCAAGTTAAAAATAATAATCATCAGCCAATTTAATTGCCCATTTATTAATTCATCAAGCACAATGATGTGCCAATTCACTTGGTCAACCGTAACAGTAGTTTTGTCCTTTTAGCTTGTGCGTTCTTCAGCTGCCACTACATCTGTTGATGAACTATATCTTGCATACAGAACAAGCTCTACTCTCTTCATCATCATCATTTATATAGCGCAAGCAAATTCCAAAGTGCTTTACAATTGGGAATCTTGTATGACAATAATTAAGACAATAATTAAAATATATTTCACAATACAATAACATTCTGAGGTGTGAAAGATCCAATGCTAGAGCTTTTCTACCCTTCAAATCCCCATTCCCCCATCAGCTGAGGTCCAACCTTTGTGCTTTAAAAATGAGCTTTATTCATTGCTCACTTACAGTGATGATCTTCATCCCATCACAAAGCAATACTGCTCAATCCCCACACTCTCCAGCCTTAAGATAACACCGTAGAGTGCGATTTAGGTTCATGAAATTTGAACAATAACTTTACCATATGAGGGTGTTAAGGATTCCCAGTATGAATACCGAAGAGAGTTGTGATAGTGACAACAATTTATTATTATTTAACATGGCTCACACAGATAATAAATTGGTGCAGTCAATAGATAACAGTAACCATAGTCCATAGAAGTAGCAGATAATAGGCAGCAGGATTACCAGGTTTAGCTTAGAAACTGCAGATGCTGTATACCCAATGGTTAAAATGCAGACACAGGTGTCAGGATAACCAGGTTAGCTGGAATGCTGGAGCTGGAAAGACTGATGTCCAGGCAAAACAGATGAAGTGCAGGAATGAGAATACTGGATTAACAGGTTTAGCTACAGGAGCAGGAAATACTGGTGTTTAGGTATAACAGATGAAGTGCTGGCACAAGGAGAGTAGATTACCAGGTTTAACCAAGGGACCAGGAAATATTGGTGTCCTTGTATGACAGATGAATTGCAAGCACAAGGAGACTGGATTACCAGGTTAGCCAGGAGGCTTGTGGCACTGGATGATCCATGGGAGAATCAGGCATGCTAGGGGTTAGAAGCCATGAGATACACAATATACAGGGAGTAAGCAGGAGCAAGGTCAAACAAAGTTGAGGTCTGGGTCACATAATAAGGCACAAATTGCAGGTACAAAGCAGGAGTCAAATGCCAGGGAGAAAGTTAGGATTCAAACTAGACTTTCACAGAGAGACCAGCAGTTGCTTAGACAATAGCACAGTGGTACTGCAAACTTAATTCAAAGTACAGAGAGAGTCCTAACAGAGGGCTTGTCATACCCAGTCAATATCTGACAGTATTTGATTGGGCATAACTGAAAATAAAGTCAAATGATAACCCTTTCCAATTGTCCCATGTACAGTCATGGCCAAATTTTGAGACTGACACAAGTATTGGTTTTCACAAAGTTTGCTGCTTCTGTGTTTTTAGACCTTTTTGTCAGATGTTGCTATGGTTTGCTGAAGTAAAAGTACAAGCATTTCATAAGTGTAAGGATTTTATTGACAATTGCATTAAGTTTACACAAATAGTCAATATTTGCAGTGTTGACCCTTCTTTTTCAAGACCTCTGCAATTCGCCCGGGGAATGCTGTAAACCAACTTCTGGGCCACATACTGATTTATGGCCACCCATTCTTGCCTAATCAATGCTTAGAGTTTGTCAGAATTTGTGGGTTTTTGTATGTCCACCTGTCTCTTGAGGATTGACCACAAGTTCTCAATGGGATTAAGGTCTGGGGAGTTTCCTGGCCATGAACCCAAAATGTTGTTGTTTTATTCCCTGAGCCACTTAGTTATCACTTTTGCCTTATGGCAAGGTGCTCCATCATGCTGGAAAAAACATTGTTCGCCACCAAACTGTTCTTGGATGTTTGGGAGAAGTTTCTCTTGGAGGATGTTTTGATACCATCCTTTATTCATGGCAAAATTGTGAGTGAGCCCACTCCCTTGGCTGAGAAGCAACCCTACACATGAATGGTCTCAGAATCCTTTACTGATGACATGACACAGGACTGATGGCAAAACTCACCTTTCCATCTCCGGCCAAGCGTTTTTCCAGATACCCCAAAAAATCTGAAAGGGGATTCACCAGAGTAAATGACGTCACCCCAGTCCTCAGCAGTCCAATCCATGTACCTTTTGCAGAATATCAGTTTGTCCCTGATGTTTTTCCTGGAGAGAAGTGGCTTCTTTGCTGGTCTTCTTGACGCCAGGCCATCCTCCAAAAGTCTTCACTGTGCGGGCAGATGCACTCACACCTGCATGCTGCCATTTCTGAACAAGCTCTGCACTGGTGGTGTCCCGATCCAGCAGCTGAATCAACTTTAGGAGACTGTCCTAGCGCTTGCTGGACGTTCTTGGGCATCCTGAAGCCTTCTACTCAACTGTTGAACCTCTCTCTTTGAAGTTCTTCATGATCTGAAAAATAGTTGATTTAGGTGTAATCTTAACTAGCAGCAATATCCTTGCCTGTGAAGCCCTTTTTGTGAAAGGGAATGATAACTGCACGTGTTTTCTTGCAGGTAACCATGGTTAACAGAGGAAGAACAATGATTTCAAGCACCACCCTCCTTTTAAAGCTTCCAGTCTGTTATTGTAACTCAGTCAGCATGACAGAGTGATCTCCAGCCTTGTCCTAGTCAACATTCTCACCTGTGTTAATAAGAGAATCACTGACCTGATGTCAGCTGGTCCTTTTGCGGCAGGGCTGAAATGCACCGAAATTTTGTTTTTGGGATAAAGTTTGTTGCCATGGCAAAGAGGGACTTTAATTGCAATTCATCTGATCACTCTTCGCGACATTCTGGAGTATATGCAAATTGCCATCATAAAAACTGAGGCAGCAGACTTTGTGAAAAATAATATTTGTGTCATGCTCAAGACTTTTGGCAATGACTACTGCCTGAATCTACCTTTTCTTCCAAGCATGCCAAGTGGTTCAATGTCCCAGATATGATCACTTACATTTATGAGTGGGAGAATTTCTAACTACTAAAGCATGCTCAGTGTGTATTTCTTGTGAGCATGCTCTGTCCTAATGGCTGCTGTTGATCTGGCAATTAGTGGTTTATTTAAATTTCTCCCTGGGAATATGAGTTCATTGCATCTGTGGTTCAAGGAAGCAATTCAGTTGTATATCTATGTTTTTGTTTCCACATGTACTGATCTGACTTGTTCTGCCACTACTTTGCTCCCTGACCCTATCAGTGGATCCCAAACTTTCTCAGTTCAAGGCACCCTTAGGCTCTCCATAACTTTTTCAAGGCACCCCTAAGCCAAAATAATTACCAAATAGTCCCATGCCTTGCTTACCATCGGCCCTGGCTACGGCATACCTGTGAGATCGCTGCGGCACACCAGGGAGCCGCAGCACACAGTTTGGTAACCAATGCACTTTTTTTCTGACTGTGCTCTCATAGCCTGTCCTCGGACTCTATTTCTCCCGGAGTATCCTCCACCTGCTACTGTTTCCTGTGTTTCTGAATGAGAGAGTCTTGCAGCATAGTTTTGTTTCATGATCATGTCTCTTGATCTGATTGGTGTTTTCCTCTTTTTATTAGCTTACATATTGACAAGGTACATAGGAAGCAGTTGTTAAAATAAATCAACACAAATCACTGAATAAACAAAGTGTTTTCACAATCATTCTGCTTCTGAATTCCATGTTAACAGTGCTGCCATGCAGGTTTTCAGAGTGACACCTCAACAAGCAGATCAATAAATGTTGGCCAAGTTAATCATTGATCTGGTTGTTCAACTGTTATGCTGCACAATCAGGTTGTAATTGGAAAGAGGGGAGTTCACGTTGGTATATTTCCACAATATTTGATTTCCTTTTAACCCCAAAATATGTTGCTCTCCTCCTTAATTCAGCTCCTCATTCCTTAGACAGCCCACACAGCCTCTAACTTACTAGAGTATCACTTTCCACCTCTATGACTCAACTATGAAGTTGTTTTGCTCATATGTGATTGTGATGTTTTATGTTCACTATGAAAAAGGTGTTGTGGGATATATTTAAATTAACAATATCATAAATGTACCAAATTAACCAAAGCGTGTTATTTTACTAGTGTTCTGAAACTGTAGTGATTGGAGAAAATTTGTTCATATAGCTAAAAAAACTAGAATGATTTAAATTCTAAAAGTATTGAAAACTATTGCAATCATCCTGTAATCAATTCAGTTTTGGACTAGTTCTATTAGTGAACAGATAGAAATAACTAGAGTCACCAGTCAGTACTACCAGTATACCAGTGCAGTATCAAATAATAATGAGGCTATAGCATGCCTATAAAGAAATAATAAAATTGCAAAAATATAGCATTATAAAAGGGGAATCTATAGACGGCTCAATATCTGACGTTAAACGGTTTACTGAAAATTGATTCAACAGTTCTTTTTATTTTATAGAAAACAGACTTCAAACATCTATGATGACAGCTCCAGAAATGGCGTTGAGTTCATTAATAACAATATAATAAGGCATCTATATTAATTAAATGCGAATACTACCAAGTTCACATTTCTCTGTGCCTGTTTCATATGCATATACCAGATACATTGCAACAGAATTCTATGAGCCCCCATAGACTATCATGCAGAACTGGCTCAGTAACCAGTGTAATTAAGTGCATCATTATCATTAAAACAATATCTTAATTTTAATTACATTCAGAGAAATAGAGCTTAATACATACAGAAGGTCTTCAGGTCTTCAATACCTTGAGGAGATGTGATGACCCTCCTGTGCTCTTACCCAGGAGAATAGCATCTCTGCCACTCCATAAAATATACACTGTTACGCCTGCAGATTCTATGTATTAAAATGTAAATGGGGAGATGCGCTGTCAAGTTTTATTATGGGAGGTTGTCACCTTTCCAGAAGAGACTACTAAAATCCACAATAGATTGTGCCTCCCCCTTAAATAATATCATCTATTAAAATAAATTGGAAATTTTAAGAGAGTTAGAGAATGTTAATAATACCATTAAGTGTGCTATGTCAAAGAAGCCAGAGACTATTTATCAAATGCAAGCACAAAGGGAGGAGGAATGCATTTTGAATCAGCTGTCCTATATTTAAGAATATAAAGCTTAATTTTATGGAGACATATTGCATCATGTGAGTTGTTTTTGAACTATGTCATTATGAGAAACTATGGATTTCTCCGACTTGCGTATACACACACACACAGGCCTAATTATACCCCTAACAATGGATTTTATATTCTCAATTTTGTAAGAATCACTAGTACGGAGTACGCCATAATATAAATTATACTATATTGCATTTAACAATGACACTGGTCATCCCTATGCTAACCTTGGCTCTCCCTTTCTCATTATTTGGTTTGTCAGAGCCCATCATTATAATTGTAGGATGAAATACTTAATGGTTATGTATGTATGTATGATAATAAAAAGTTACTGAGCAAAAGCAGCTAGTTACTTCATCCTTTCCAGATAACGGGTTTCCGGATAAGAGATTCCATATCAGTTTGCATTCTAGATAGAACAAGTCTCTTGCATTTTTAGCCAATCTCACAGTTTTTCTTGACACCAGAATTCAGGGGGTCAATTTCTCCCACCACTGTGGCAGTAGAGAGGAAATACAGAGCTGCACAACAAAGCCCTCTATCTTTTCTCTGCTTACTTTAGTAAAGTTGTGGCTATGTCTGGAAGCTTTCATAACAACCACATAACAGCTCTCACTATGGTTGGTTGGTTGGTTACTGGTTGGTGCTATTTCCAGCATTGGTAGGTATACTAGCCTATTTCCTAGTGCTTTCCCTTGAGCATACCATAGAGGGCAGGGTGAGGCCACATAAAAGATGGGTATACCAAAGATGGGTATACCACTCAAGATTAGAGTCTGTACGCAACAAGGATCCGGGTTCTATATTGCATTGACAATAGATGATGGGTGGTCTGCACTGTATAGATATCAGAGATCTGGGGTCTGTATTGTTTGCAGTGTTTAGTATAGCATTCACTAGGATACTTTTTGTATTCTTTATTTGGCTCTAGAGCAGGGGTCCTCAAACTATTTTTTCAATGGCGGCCCCCCCAGGGGGGTTGCGGGCGGGCGGGTTCGGGGCTTCCTTCGTTGGTGGGGGGAGCAGTAAAAAAAAAAAATAAAAAAAAAAATAGATACACTACTCACCTGATCGCTGCGCTGGCGTTCCTCCTCCTCCCTCCTCTCTGCACTGTTAACTCTGAATGACAGGCGTGACATCATCAAGTCAAGCCTGTCCTTCAGTGAGGAGCAGCACGGAGAGGACCAGGAAAGAAACAAGAAGACAAAAGAGAAGAGAAGAAAGAAGCGAAAAGAAAGGTAAGTAAAAAAAAAATAAAAATAAAAGGAATAACGCAGAAAGGCACACTATGGAGGAAAAAGGAAAGAAAAGAGGGACAGTAAGGAAAAAAGGGGGATAAGAGAAGCACAGTAAGGAAAAAGAGGGATAAGAGAGGCACAGTAAGGAAAAAGGGGGATAAGAGAGGCACAGTAAGGAAAAAGGGGGATAAGAGAGGCACAGTAAGGAAAAAAGGGGGATAAGAGAAGCACAGTAAGGAAAAAAGGGGGATAAGAGAGGCACAGTAAGGAAAAAAGGGGGAGAAGAGAAGCACAGTAAGGAAAAAGGGGGATAAGAGAGGCACAGTAAGGAAAAAAGGGGGATAAGAGAGGCACAGTAAGGAAAAAGGGGATAAGAGAGTCACAGTAAGGAAAAAAGGGGGAGAAGAAAAGCACAGTAAGGAAAAAAGGGGGATAAGAGAAGCACAGTAAGGAAAAAAGGGGGATAAGAGAGGCACAGTAAGGAAAAAAGGGGGATAAGAGAGGCACAGTAAGGAAAAAAGGGAGAAGAGAAGCTCAGTAAGGAAAAAGGGGGATAAGAGGCACAGTAAGGAAAAAAGGGGGATAAGAGAGGCACAGTAAGGAAAAAAGGGGGAGAAGAGAAGCACAGTAAGGAAAATAAGATATATGCAGTGTGCATAGGAATTTGTTCATAGTTTTTGTTTTTACTATAGTCCGGCCCTCCAACAGTCTGAGGGACAGAGTACTGGCCCCCTGTTTAAAAAGTTTGAAGACCCCTGCTCTAGAGGATAATATGTATTATACAAGCTCAGTATCTTCTATACAGAAACCAATTATACAGACAGTTAAGAACAGTAGCAAGGAAAAAATAGCTGCTACTCTGTTCTAATGTCATATAACATAGTTGATCAACAAGCACCTTTCTATGGTAATTAAATAAAGTAAAAGAAACATGTCAGGTGCAGTATAGGGGTAGATAGGGTGTCATAATTAAATGTAATTTAGCTTACTTTAGGCCAGTGGTTCCCAAACTTTTGCAGTTCGCGGCACCCTTAGAGTCTCCAAAATAAATACTGAGCAGTCCTGTTTTAGAAGTAGTTGGGTCAAAAAATTGTAATAAGTATTTAGGTCAGGACAGAAATACTTATTTAGTTGTATGCAAAAATGCCCCCTCTGCATCCAGACACTCTGCCCCCTCTGCAGCCCTCTGTCACGCTGCCCCCTCTGCAGTCCTCTGTCACGCTGCCCCCCTCTGCTGCCCTCTGTCACACTGCCCCCCTCTGCTGCCCTCTGTCACACTGCCCCCTGCCACGCTGCCCCCTCTGCTGCCCTCTGTCACACTGCCCCCTGTCATGCTGCCCTCTGTCACGCTGCCCCCTCTGCTGCCCTCTGTCATGCTGCCCCTCCTCTGCTGCCCTCTGTCCCCCTCTGCTGTCACGCTGTCCCCCTCTGCTGTCCCCCTCTGCTGCCCTCCTCTGCTGCCCTCTGTCCCCCTCTGCTGCCCTCTGTCCCCCTCTGCTGCCCTCTGTCCCCCTCTGCTGTCACGCTGTCCCCCTCTGCTGTCACGCTGTCCCCCTCTGCTGCCAGCTGTCCCCCTCTGCTGTCACGCTGTCCCCCTCTGCTGCCCTCTGTCCCCCCTCTGCTGCCCGCTGTCCCTCTCTGCTGTCACGCTGTTCCCCTCTGCTGCCCCTCTGTCCCCTCTGCTGCCCCACTGTCAGGCTGTCCCCCTCTGCTGCCCTCTGTCCCCCTCTGCTGCCCCGCTGTCCCCCTCTGCTGCCCCGCTGTCAGGCTGTCCCCTCTGCTGCCCTCTGTCCCCCTCTGCTGCCCCGCAGTCAGGCTGTCCCCCTCCGCTGTTATGATCCTCTCACTCTGCCCCATGCCAGCCATAAAAAAAAAATAAAGAACACAAACTTACCAATCCGGGACCCAGCAGACTCCTCTCTCCCGCAGCTGTCACTGAATATCGACTTCAGTGACAGCTGCGGGAGAGAGGAGTCTGCTGGGTCCCGGCGCCGCGCAGATTGGTAAGTTTGTGTTCTTTCTTTTTTTTTATGGCTGTCCCGCGGCACCCTGGGAGCCACGGACCACACTTTGGGAACCGCCGCTTTAGGCATTGTATTACAAATGACCGAAAGAAAACCCTTGGCAGGAAAACCTTAGAACCAATGCAGTCAGCATAATAAATACCATACAGGGCTAGTGCTGGGGTCCAAGGTACCCTAGGCAAAGTTTCAGCCCACAACCCTCAAACCACACCATAGGGGACGTGTCTTTGACAATGTCATTTACAACCAATGCTCTCAAGACTGGTAAATGTGTTCCCATACAATAAATATTTTACTCCTACTATATTATTCATGTTAGCCTTTTCTAAACTGCTTAATGGATAAACTTTAATCATATTAAAATACACATATTCAGTTTTAATTAGGTTTGAGGAACTACATGTTCCAACAGTCCTTTAATAATTTTAATTAAGCGTCACTCATCATCATCATCAAGTTATAGGGTATTTAAAGCTTATCTTCATGCATCTGCATAGTTACTCTGTATCATGAGTGTCATGTGTTTTAAGGTATGTGCTACACAATTTTGCAGCGAAACCTTTACGTGTACATTTCAGCTGAATAATTGCGGCCTACTCTAAGCCAAGCCCAAAATGTATGGCCTCACATACACATTTGGAAGCCAATGGATGAAGATACCAATACAGGTCTAAGAAAGTAAAGAAATTTTGGGGGAATACAGATAGATTATTTAGGTGTGATCTGGTTTTAATTGTTTTTGTCATTTTGCATCAGTGACCTTTGACTAACTAGTTTACTTAGGTTGGTTCAAACCAATGGAAGGCCAACTTGGGGGGGGGCTAAACAATCCAGCATCAGCCCTCGTGACATGATAATGGTTTTCTAGGTCAGTCCCTGATCATTTTCCTTGTCTGAAATGCATTTATAAAATAAGTTTTTCAAAGTGTATTAGGCCAGACTAGTTTTTGTTATGTCCGCCCCACTATCACTTGCCCTAAAAACATATGACAGATTGGGTCTAAGGTGTTGAGCGCTTAAATGGTTGTCTGCATTTGTAACATCATAACTGTTTTAACTTAGGCAGTGTTGCATTTTAGATTAATAGAGGTTGGAGAATTAGCCAGTGAGTCATTTGCTAAGCCATACTGGCATCTGTCAAAACACCAATGTAAGTCAAAATTAGAGAGAAACATACTTCAGTTTCACAGATTATTTAGTAGACAATTCTGCATAGATGAGAACAGCTAATACAGATGCCAAGGGATAACCCCTTTTAGCAATGTAAAATTCTAAGAAGCACATAGGAAGCATAGCTAAACTAGACTGTATTACTACTAGAAAACTGCTTTTACACTCTAAAGGCAGTTCAACAAAATTGCACGCAACACATTCAGAAGCTGATAAAGAAATCCCCTATGTCAATAGCCCAAGAATGAATATGGGCGATCAAAGGAACATGATGAAGGGTGCTACGGGCAGAATATTAAAGAGTAATTTCTTCTGTACTGCTCAACTACTAAAGACAACTGTGTTTCACAGGCAGACACAGATGTGCTCGCTCCCATACTCAGAAGAGGTGCAACCTTTAGAATTCACTTTGTTAGTGCAATTTTCTAATGTCCATAATTGGTCATGACTGCCCATTATAATGCTGGACACCTTACAGTGGATAACAACAAAACTTTCAACAAGGCTTACAATTGCTTTTGAAGAGCCAGTATCACTACATTATGCATCTTGTCTGATAACTACAATGGTCTACAACACTTTTCTGGGTTTTGGGGCTTCAGATTATTAATTATTTACTTTTGAGTTTTACTATCTGTATAACTGGCCTCTGGATAAAAGGACACATACCAGTAAATACTGTAGGAGAGGCAGACAAATAAATTGTACTGTTAAAATGCTGTTGTAAATCCTCATCCACAGCAGTGTAGTGAAGTTAGACAAAATGTATAGACTACTTTACGATACACAGCTTACAGCAAACAATCCACGTCCTTCAACTGTCAGAGTGATGAGTCTTGGTTAAGTTATATTACCACTCGAATAATAGAAACAGCAAGGGAATGCCAGTTGGAGGGGAAAAGGGGTTGATCTTTCAAGCAAAACATTAAACTGTGTAGACTTCTTTAATCATTAATATGTACAGTAACCTACAGTCATCTAAAGAATAGCAAAACACTTTAAAAAACAACGACTTATGGTTGGCATGGTGGCACAGTGGTTTGCATTGCTACTTTACAGCCCTGGGGCCCTGTGTTTAATTCTAAACAGGGCACTGTCTGTGTAGAGTTCCCCGTGTTCCCCATTCTTATGTGGGTTTCCTCTTGGTGCTTCGGGGTTTCCTCCGACAAGACATACTGGTAGGTAAATCAATTTCTGACTAAATTAATTTGCCCATGTGTTTGTGTATGTGATTGTGGCTGGGAATATAGACTATATATATATATATATATATATATATATATATATATATATATAAATATATCAGTTAATAGTAGTAGTTTGTAATACTTCTAAAAGATCCTGTTAGTTATCCTGACTTTCCCCTTTGTGGGACATTTGTTGCCATCAAAGGGAGGGATACAATCGTCTAGATAGTATCAGAAATAGAACAATTTTCTCATTTTGGCATTTATTTTCCCATTTAGCCTTAACTTTTAGAGTGTCAGGGCCATTAAATTATTTCTATTAATATCTTGATGATCTCATATTATGACTTTGCTGCAGACCAAGAAGGCAAATTCTTGGTTGCAGGGTTCCTGGTCAGGTTTCATTAGCTTCAGATCAGGTGATTGACCACTGTGGAATTTGGTTAATGACCTTTCCCATTGTATTTTGCATGGCTTGTACTTGAATGGTTGACTAACAATGTAGCTTTATTACCCTCTGATCCTGTTTTATCAGAAAAAAAGCTTTGTGCATAGATCAGACCAATACAGATATAATTATGTGTGATGTTAGTGAAGCACTTATATTTTAAGAGGTCAGCATTTCCCAAACCTTTATGATGAACATATCTATGTCTCTATTTCCCAGATATGTTATTATCGCATTTTATGATTTAAAATATTTATATTAAGTATACTGGTAATTATACAAGTATACATATAAATCAAACACACAAAGATGATACACTCTGGCGCTATTTACCACAACGATTAAACAAGGAATAAATATTCAAATGTGTAATATACACACAAACAATTCCCCATAAAATGGAAGCCCAGAAACACTTCACTCAAGTATGAGCGGCAGCCGACAGAAGCCTGTATCCAGATGGTCGATTCGGAAAAAAATAGTCACTGTAACAAAGCACAGGCAAGGCTCCTCATAGTGTAATACCAGGGTTATAATAAACCATATGTGTATTAATATGCATACCGTGGAGTTAAGATAGGCAATCCTGAAGTAAGAGGGATCCTCTTTGGGAATAATACCTCTGGATCTCAGCTCAATAAGAGAGATAATGTGGAGAGAACAAACATAGCGTAATACTGTAATGTGTAATATAATACACCACGTGAGAGTGACCACACCACTTCCAACAGGTTGGTTAGGGTGATTAAAGTGTTAACCCAGACCTATGTCATTCAAAAGAAACCAATAGGATCACATATGTAAATATTATATGTGTACCAGACATCCTGTAACAGATGGCACTTCACAATCACTATATTGGAGACTTCCTTGTATGAAACGTTATTACCTATTACCTCATGTGAGTTGATTGTGCACCCTTCTTTTAATAAATTATATTTGTATATAATACCGTTTTCTCTGATAGAAGAGTCTCTGGTATTGGAATATATGTTTCATACAAGGAAGTCTCCAATATAGGGATTGTGAAGTGCCATCTGTTACAGGACGTCTGGTACGCATATAATATTTACATATGTGATCCTATTGGTTTCTTTTGAATGACATAGGTCTGGGTTAACACTTTAATCACCCTAACCAACCTGTTGGAAGTGGTGTGGTCACTCTCACGTTGTGTATTATATTACACATTACAGTATTACGCTATGTTTGTTCTCTCCACATTATCTCTCTTAGGGGTCTATTTATCAAGGATTTTTCCTGTGTTAAACACCCGAAAACAACAGTTTTCGGGTGTTTACCGTGAAATTGCTATGTATTATTGAAGCATCGCAGCAGATATCTGCTGCTTTGCATTTGCTATCGTTTTTCTGAGCACTCCCCATAACAGTGTATGGGAAGTGCTCAGAACCGCTATATATGAAAGTCTATTTAGAGAAACTTTTCTCTTTTTTTACATGTTAATGTACGTCATCTGAAGCTGGCGCCATCTGAAGCTGGCGTACATTACCATATCTGAAAACTTTCGCGCTGTCCAGCTCTACTCTGAAGAGCAGAGCTGGACAGCGCATGTGTGGAGGGATCATGGGATCCCTCCCTGTCACTCATCCTGCAGTTTTCCGGCCAGGATGTTACTGCGCATGCACCAACTTTTCAGTCGGTGCATGCGCACTAACAAAAAAGGAAAAAAAAAAGAGAAAAAAAAAAAGTGAAGATCACCGCAGCCTTTAAAGTTGAGAAAAGACTGCGATGATCAGGTGAGTCACTTCTCAGGGACAGCAGTCTATCGGCACTGCTGTCCCTGAGAAGTTTTTTAATACATAGCCGTTACTTTTCAATCCTTATCAAGGAGATTGAAAAGTATCAAGTGAAAAAAACGAAGGGTCATAAATAGACCCCTTATTGAGCTGAGATCCATAGGTATTATTCCCAAAGAGGATCCCTCCTACTTCAGGATTGCCTATCTTAACTCCACGGTACGCATATTAATACACATATGGTTTATTATAACCCTGGTATTAGACTATGAAGCGCCTTGCCTGTGCTTTGTTACAATACATATAAATCAGTTCATCTTTATAGTGGTTATGTGCAGAATTCTCAAGTTCTCAGCCCAACATAGAATCTGCATAACATTACATAAAGAAAAATACAACAAGGTCAAACTCATGGCTTCACAATTATTTGATCAATCCATTGGTTCTGTGCCCCGTTGCAAAAAGAGCACTTATTGTAGACTGGTCACAGAAGTACTTGCCACATTACAGTTAGTATATTAGCAGGAGAGATGCATGGAATTAATATTTCCAAACTGGTCAAATCATTTCCATGCAGATTGGCGGCAGATCTGAGAGGTGTGTAGTGTTTGCATTACGCCCACGTAGCAATGGAATTACCAGATAGGGAAATGGAAAAATTATTATAGGACACTTATTAGTTTGTTTGGGGAACCTCTGTGAACACACATTTATTACATGAGTGATATTTACTTTTTAGCATTTCATGAGCAGGTTTTTCTTGTTCATTTATATTTTGAGTTTTCATTAAGAAAATGACTACATTTAAGTATCATATCCACATATCCAAAATATCTGGAAGATACATACATCTACATCAAGGCAACTGGACCATCATCTACATGTGTTTCATTTTTTTCCTAAAGAAAATTCAGTGAGTACATTTGCATTAAATGTAGCAAAGATAAACCTGGGAAAAAGACTCTTTTTCATTCCAGCAAATGATTCCTAAAGATGATATTCCTAACATGTAAGCTCATGGTGAGAAATGTATTTACTGAAGAATAATGACATGTCCCACAAACAGAGCATCATGCAGCAGGAGAGCACACAGTGACAGTCTGTTTAGGAACCTCGCTTGTGTGATCCATGCTGAACAAACTAGAAATAACTGCAAATAAATTGGCAGAAACAGCTAAGTGATTAGGTCCTGGCAAGCTGGGTCAATGATGAGATATGTACAGTGGCTCTGTGCCAGTTATTTCTCTCCTAAATGAAAACTAAAATGAAAGTTACAGTCATATACTTGTAATTTTATTAGATTCGTGGATACATGTAATATTTTTTTACCTGAACTGAACAGGAAAATGGACAAAGCTTATATTAAAATACCATTTAGTGGCACTATTTGTCTCAAAGTGATAAACTAGTAATTCCATACTTACCTACTTTCTCTAATCTGTTTACGGGAGATGGGCGTGACTAGAGGATGGGAGGGGGTGGGGCAAATTGCGCCAAAATGACGCGATTCACCGCAAATCACGTAATTTAGTGGTGGCTGCAGCGGGATGCAGGAGAGTTGCCAGACTGAGCCGAATTTCGGGAGTCTCCCGGACATTCCGGGAGAGTTGGCAAGTATGAGTAATTCTTACTAACTTCCCTCAATTATACAACATTACAATTTTTTTGACTAGGTCTCTCAAAGTGATAACGAGCATATTTTCAAAAGATTATAATGAACATTGAACTTGGAATTACACATAAGAATTAGAACCCACACTTAAATTAAACTTTAAAGTGGTATCCATGTTAAAATGTGCTTTTGTTTGTGAAGGGACTCCCACCCCCACCAAAGTACTGTTCTAGAAAACATATTTTTGCTGCATTACACTAACACCCAGTTACTGTAAATAGTTGATGACAGAACACATCATTGTGTATTGTATATATACATTATATAGCCATTGTTAATAAATGATCTAGTTAAATATGTACCTCTGCAATGCGCACGGTGTATGGCTGGCTGTGGAAGGTAGGAGCATTGTCATTGACGTCACCAACTTGAATATTCACTTTGCCTTTGATAACCTGGATATTAACAAGCAAATAACATGTTTGTTAGTGTTTGATTCCTTTTCTTGCCAGACTTACACTCTTTGCTCTATTTCCTTTTCCCCAGAACAACATTTTATTTACCAACACATCAAAACAGTTTCTAAGAACACGATGCTGACTGAGCCAGAGCATGTTCTCACATTACACGTCATGTTTGGCGGACCTCTGAGCACTACAATCCCCATAATGCCATATTTCCTCAGTTTGATTATAGCATGCTTTATTACATTTAAAATATGCAACTTTATGTAATATCAATTTAAAAACAAAAAAAACAAGTTAAACTTAAAATTATAAGAATTGCAATTAAGAAAAACTGCTCTTAAACTTGAAACAATAGACAGCTACGCAACATGGTTTCTCTCTGTGTCACTAGCTACAATAAGGGCTGTCTCTAGGACACAGTTACTGTATCATGTGTTAAACAATTACAAAATAAAAAAAAAGCAAAAAACTTTTACATAAGATGTTAAAATTCTAACCACACCGTCAATGATGTAAAGACTAACGCTCAGTCCCACTGTGGGCTTAATGGGGTGAATATCATAGAAAAAATATTTTAAGGATTTATTGCACTAAATTTGGCATTACCAAACCCCAAAATGTATAAATTGTCAAAAACAATCCAGAAGGCATCCAACTAGGCTGCACTTCTGTTATTCCACTTTATACATTACGTAGATGGGTTAATAAGACAACCACACTATGTTCACATATATTCACTGCCCCCTTTGCTTCACCAGAAGGGAAACAGCACAGCATATTTTTTGGGACTGTCTGACTGCACAGGCACTGTTGGATGCTTTGGAACATGAACTTAAGGACAGTGTGCCCAGGATTTGTCTTTCATACCATTCGGTATTTTATGGATTATTTCCTGGGACCCATACCATAAGGGCAATCCAGGAGGCCTGGCGCCTTATGAACTGTTTTAAGGACGCCATTTGGCTTCTCAGGAAATGCCTCATCTTGAAAAGGGAGAAGATCCAGAACTGTTGCAGGCTGATCCCCAGCCTGCTAAGAGACTATAACACCATGAACAATCCTGAGGAAGAACAAGATGATTGATTGTTGTCTCCCTCTTCTCCTTCTCCCCCTATGTGTCTGTTCATTCATTAAAACCTTGGGCTTGTGTCTCCCCGTCCCTTACCCCCTCCAACCCATCCCCACATCACTGTTGAAGTTTTGTTGAATGTCTTGCCTTAATTTTTGCACCCTTCCCTATTTTTGTGTCTTTCCTCAATAAAGCTTCGGGCTTGTGACTTCCCGACCCTACCCCTATCACCTACTGTTCCCTCACATCCATTGCTTTTTGAATATGTTATGGTTAGTGCAGTACTCGATGTAAAGTGTAGGATGTCATATCTTGTACTTTATGCCTTGTATTGTACTAAAATATATGAATGATTATGTTTCACGGTGTGCTGCATACACTTGAATGCAATGTATCATGTGTTTTTTGTGCCTTTATACAAATAAAGTTACTTTTCAATCAAACAAAATAAGGCAACTACACTAGCTCTAAGAACAGACATTCCCTGCACAACCTTAAATGTAATCGGTCATGTGTCTTTGTTCAGCGCAGTCCCTGCTGGCAGCACTTACTCTGGAGACATTATAAATCATTTTTCTCCACCCCCTACTATCACATCTCCTCTTATCTTGTCCTATTTCACCATTCATAGATTTTTATGCCATGAAAAAAACTCATACATACCCCCTGGTTGTCACTGACAGAAAATTCAACTGTGAATTCTGATTTAGTCTGAAATGAAATGGGAGACAAAATAATACGATTAGAAATAGTGTTTATCTTCTGACACCAGTGGTTTGGATTTTAGCTAAAAGCATAATTACATGCAAGATACTCATGGGAGGGGGACAAAGAGGAATCAGGAGAACAATTACAGATGTGGTTCCAAATATGTCATATCAATATTACAGCCTGCACAATCAGAGTTTGAAGTCTTAAGTGTGTTCTTTAACCATACAGAATATAATGTAATAGATTAATCACTATTAGAGGAAAACAAATCTATGGACATTCAGGAGCTATATGGAAACATTTGTGTACCACAACAACGGAAATTGTACACTATGTACCTTCTTTATTGCAACCAATTCATATATTGTCCTTAAGACACTTTAACAGCCCACGTCTCTATCATCAACATATTTATGTGCACAAAATATGTAAAAAGCTCTCCCCAAAAGTAAACTGCTTCAAATGGGGTTAATTCTGAGAAGTCCCTCAAACATATACATGTATATCTGAATAATAAGCACAGTTCCATCATAAATGAACTTGTTTTCTGGATCAGAGTCATTTAAAAGCTAGGAAAATATATAAACAAGCTGACCCTAAGATACTTTACAATATGATGCGCTACATCACAATACAATAATGATTGTAAAAGAAACTCAATATAAAATATATGTATACTTCAAATAATCTTCACACCTGTGTCGGGGTTTGAGTATCCTAGGGCCCAGAAAATGTCGAGAGTCCAATGGGTACACAGGGCATTAATAGAAAACCCTCTTCCTCCTATTTCCCAGCCAGATGCCATGCACTCTCAGCCAGCCATCATTGTGGGACACATTCTCAGAATCTCAGGCAGGAACATTTTGAGACAAATATATGTTATAAGGACATGAAGTGGGGAACTTGACTGACATGAGGGGCAGGCTGGGCAGAGGAGCAGAGGAACATCTGCCTCCCAGGGCTAAAATATGCCAGCCCTTCCCTGACCTACATATATGTATGGGTTTTGCTGATATGTGCACTGGTAATATTGGAAACTACAGGTAGATGTAGGGACAGAAAGTAATGTATGGGCACTAGATGCTGGTATACAAATCAGTGTAGGACACTGCTGGTATTCACATGTGCATGCAGTGATCCAATGTCTCAGGTGTAGACCCTGCACATTCTTAGATGATTTTATTTGTCTAGTTAGTAGAGGAATCAAAAGATCTACTAAATGTAAGAAAAAGGGTTTATATGAATTTGTTGCAAGCAAATAATCAAAATGCATAATCAAAACCAGCCACTAAACAGTCTCTGGCAGGTTTGCTGTACTTTTTATGTATTTTGTATTATGTATACAATTGATTACCACTGCATTGGCAACATTTGTAACACTTAGTAATACAACAAACAACATAATGTGGTTCAAAAGTCAACCAACTTACTTTTATTATAGAACCTGAAATAAGGTTTAGTGTTATTTCTACAGTATGAAATAGCTTAATCAAGATGTATTTATGTACGATCACCATAAACTAAACAAAGTGCATACTGAAGCTCCAGGCATCTAAATGCTCGTCATTCTCATCAGCTAATTTCGTGCCCTGAAGGAAGTTACTGGGTGATTTAGAGCATCCTCATCTCAGGTGTTGCTATCAGACAGCAGCAGCATCAAACAGACAGACTGCTAGGAATCCATCTATGGCCCCCAGGCGCTGCCTGCAGTTATCTCCAGCAATACCAGACACTGTCTGCGAACCCACTCTGGATAAACACACCATAAACCACACTATCCCATAGCACCTTCCTAAATATGAGTTCTGGTAATACCTGCCCTTTTCTTAAATTGCCTGCGATAAAATCAGAAAACAATTGCTGCATTATGATTAAAAAATTAAATTATGGTTCGCTAAAAAAGAAAACCCTATTGTACATAATGTGACAAAGTAACAGATTATGTGCTGATAAATATGCTGTTGATTGCATGGAAAAGTACAACCAAAATTCTATTTTGTTAAACAGGCAGCCACTTTGTGATTCGAGTCTTCATAAGAATGTAGGTTATTAATTCAATAAGAACCTGTGACATCACTGAGACATAAAGTGTCAACAGTTAAAATTTAAACATATAAGAAGGTAATAAACAGAGATTGGCAAATTACCTGTAATTTGTAGTGTTGGTTCAACAGGACAATTTCTCCTACCTTTGTTACAATGCATAGAACTTACTTTGTAGTATGAAAGAACAGATTATGCTGCTCTTGTGTACCCCCTACAAGCCTGTTATTGGAGTTTCCTGTAGTCCCTAATGTGTCATAGAGTGTTTTTCACTTGCAATATACTAAAACATTTTCACAATAGGTGATATGAAATGTTAGAGTAGTACCTCTCGATCTAAGGTTTGCCTTAACCATACCACTCCGGTTTCACTCTCAACGGCAAAGAAATTTTTTGCTTCATCGCCCACTACCGCAAACACCAGCTTGTCATCATCATAATCTTGAGCACGCAGCTGTGTAATTGATGAACCTGTAGAAAAAATAACATATACATTATTTTCATAAGTTAATGTTATATAATGTAAACATTTTACCTTTTCTCATATAACACAATAATAAGTACATATGTGTCATTTCAACAGTAAAGCATCCTGAGACCATTCACGTGTGGGCTCACTCGCAATTTTGCCTATGAACACAGCCATGAAGAATGGTACCAAAACATCCTCCAAGAGCAACTTCTCTCAACCATCCAAGAACAATTTTATTGATAAACAATGCCTTTTCCAGCATGATGGAGCACCTTGCCAAAAAAGCAAAAGTGATAACTAAGTGGCTTTGGGATCAAAACATCGACATTTTGTGTCCATGGTCAGGAAACTCCACAGAACTTAATCCCATTGAGAACTTGTGGTCAATTCTCAAGAGATGGGTGGACAAACAAAAACCCACAAATTCTGACCAACTCCAAGAATTGATTAGGCAAGAATGGGCGGCCATCAGTCAGTATGTAGCCCAGAAGTTGATTGACAACATGCCATGGCAAATTGCAAAGGGCTTTAAAAAGAAGGGTCAACACTGCAAATATTGACTCTTGGCATAAACCTAATGTGATTGTCAATAAAAGCCTTTGACACTTATGAAAACTTTGGATAAAGCAATACATGTGTCATTCTGAAAACTTTTGCCCATGACTGTAGATTCACGTTGATTGATATTAGATTTTACCAATACAATTATTTATACTTTCTTCCCTTTACCCTTGATAATGTTGTGACTAGTAGACTGTGAGGGGTTCATATTGGCTGGGTAACCATGGGACTTTTGATACCGATATGCTACTGGTATTTAAACCACAATTTGACATGTCACCTTTTTTTCCAGAATCCCCTCTCTCTGCACAGTAAAGTGCCCACTGACTGGGACACTCATGTCCCTTACAAGCTCTACTGATAAATTTACAAAGTTCATTGCATAACAAATAAATCCAGAAAATTACATTGACATTTCTGAACTCAACATGTGCACTGCACATTGCTTCTTATCGTGTGCCATTGAACACATCCTATTAATATGGCAGTACTTGCCTTACTTTACAAAACACATTCTGTCCCCCCTCCCTGATTGCTTAGGTTGTTTCAACAGCATTCATTACAGCTACAACATTTTTTCTGCTGATTTTCTGATCGCATACTCCTCATCTCTACCAATCAAGATATCATCTCCGTCACTATTACTTAATTGACTTATCAATTGAAATACAAGAACCGGTTTTAAGGCAGCGGAATCATCATTGTTATCATCAGTTGTGGTGGGCAATGCAACAGGGGTAATAATATCATCATCATCACACAAAGCAGCACTGTATTAGGAGGGTGAGATGCTGAAGCACTGTACACTGTAGAATGGGAGAGGATTTTAACCTTAGGAATAAAAACTGGGGAGAAAATTCCATTATTCTCACCATCACAGCAACTTTCTACATCTATATATTGACATTTATGCTTCCCCCTCAACATTATGATTATCTGCAGAACCTGAACTTTTCACTAGCCCTTGTGAATTGGGCAATACATTTTTGAATGCTAATGCTAGTATTTTTGTTGTCATTGACCAATATGGTGTGTCTATATCAGCAATGCCAGAAAATAAAATGTTTCATGTTTTTGTCAAAATACTGGGTTGGTCCTGGTTCTTTTCCCTGAGGGTGTCAAAAAATTAGCACAGCTAAATTCCTTTCCAGCCCAGCACTAGCTAGGGCTTCACACTAACCTCCACCATCTCTGGTAATATGGTTTGCAAGGTACTCATAAAATACAAGTGATTAGTTATTAGAACAATATCCACTTAAAAGGCTACACCACCCACTAACATCTAACATATTTTCCAACCATACAATGCACAACAGTGCACATGTAGGTAATTCTAGGCATGAGAGAGATACCTCGTATATCTAAGCACAAACCCTAGGTCCTGTCCACAGTGGCCATAGAAATTTCTGCCTTGCACCTGGTGCAGTAGAGTCAGGGCCCAAAGTCAGCCACACACTGGAGCAGTAACTATCAGGCTTTCATAAGCACGGATAGAGTGTCAAGGCTTCTACCTCTGTACACTAAACCCAGTGGGAATTATGAGTTCCAGCCATTATTGTCAAAAAATGCTTTTCATCCCTTTAGGTAAACATTTTACTTGGTTCCCGCACAGTTACTTTGGGGAAGTCAGGCCCAATACCATCATTCAATAATCCCACTTCTATCCGGAGATTGGCCAAGGAGGTGGAACATACTTGCTGCCTCCCTCTGGGTTTCCTGCAGCACAAGGCTCCAGTGAATCAAGAAATATAGGTTTAGCACAATGGAGACTACACTTTGGGAACAATGGATTAGTAATTGAATGATCCTATTGAGATTGTGTTCCCCTCCCCAGGTTATCCCCATTATGTTAAAAGTTTGTGAGCAGCTCTTTTGGGGTTTTTTTCATTGTCACCAACATAAGCAAAACAAATCCTCCTACCAGATGGGCTTAACCTTTATTAGCTGGTGCTTGGTACCTGCTTCCTTCTGATTTTCTGGAGCTGTTGCTGCTAAGGGAGGAAGGGGATTGCTCTTCAATCTTTTAATGCCACAGATACATATATCAGCCGGCTCTATAGAGGTTGTGTGGCTCATTTGAGCATGACTATTTTCCTCCTCATTTATCTCATCATACCTAGATGGATTTCTACTACGAATGCTGAAGATTGACAGTACAACAGCTGCAGCACTTTGTTTGATTGCTTACATTTTAGCTGTGGACTGCTCTAAATAGCCATGTTTATTTTCTACAACACTTCTTTCTGCTTCAACATTCTTATTTATTATTATAATGTTAATTATTAATAAAGCAAACAAAAGGAAATACTGGGAGATGGTACTGTAAAAGTATACTTTAACAATGACTACACTATTACCTATTTGATCAACATGTGTGTTATCCACTAGCATGTGGGCAAATATGAATGTCCAGTATAATATACAGTTTCTCTGGAACACCAAATCAAGAGCATATAGCTGGGCTAGTAAAATAGTATGTTGTCTTGAACTGGCACAGTGCTAAGTTGTACACAGAGTTTGAGAATGAAACAGAGTTTAACAAGGAGTCTGGCCACCAGCAATGTGTAAGTGCAACAAAACAAAAATAAGTTTGTCAATGCTAAATATGACCGGAAAGTGCAAATCTCACACAGAAACCACAATGGGTGTGCTTTAGCCCTAGAGTACTTCAGAAGGGGTATAAAAAGTATTCTTAATATTAATTCTGAGACTTACACTGGTTCAAAGTAAACTTTATGAATTTCAGCCGCTATACAAATGGGCTGCAGCTGTATGCTGTCCTGAATGAATGCAGCATACCGCGTACATAACACAGTACACACTCAATCTACGAATTAGAAAATTATGAATTTAGAAGTTTGTAAAAGATAATTAGTACAACAACAGTTATTCTCACAGTGACCAATAGGTGAGCTAGCCACTCTAGCCAGTGGACAAATTTGAATATTCAATATAAGCAGTAGAAATAAGAGGTTCGGATTGATTGAAATCGGACGTTGGGGATCCGAATGAAAATGAATCGTGGCTAGGTATCTGCTAAATACGGATCCCAAAATGAGGCATAACGTAATTGTCAGGAATTTTTTTCTGTAAAACACTCTCTCTCTCTCTATCTACTACAGATACAATCTACTATATAAATGCCTAGTGGCGTGTTTGAAAAAAAAAAAAAAACAAGCTGCAGCGCCACCTGCTGGGCAGAGTTATACACTGACCTATATATTTCTTGAAGGAGAAGTGACAGTTGGGAGTGGTTGGTGGTTGCCAGAGGTGACAGTGGGGAGTTTTTAACACCTTAAGTAGCTTGATGAAGGATGTGGCGATGAAGATGAAGGATGAGGTGATGGAGAAAAACGATGAGGTGCTGACATGTGAACAAAACCACGTTAAAAAAGGGCGCTTGCGTCGGGAAGTAACGCTCTTCCCCTGAGGAGGCCTGGGCTAGGCCCAAATGCATGACAAGAACCTTTTTAACACCTTAAGTAGCTTGATTTGACTAGAATGCATGAGTATCATGCACGGGTTAACTTGTATATATATATATATACATATATATATATATATATATATATATATATATATATATTCCTCATTTTTTAAGTGCCATTTTAGAACAAGAACAGACGGCATGTAGAAAGGAGGTTAGCTGCAGTGCTCTGCTCTGAAAATAGCGTTCAGGGTGAAAGAGGGACATAGAAAGGCGGTGAAATTGTGTTCTGTGGAGATTAGTCAGCTAGAATAGTCTTTTAATTTCAAGCTTTCAGACACTTTACACGGCCTAGTGGCTTCTGGTTGTTGTTAATGCATTGCATAAATAATACTACTAGTATAGCAGCAGAATCCAAAAAGCAACTAGATTTATGTCTTTCAAAATGTTAAGTTTTTCTAGTGAAAGTTAATCTTATTTTGGGCAGTGACATCTGAAATTTTGAAAAAATTTGGGTGCTTGCATGTGTGGTTCAGCAGCAGTTGCCCACCCCAAAAAACGCTATTTTAATCTTTTCTATTTTTCAATACTTGTTCACTTTTAAAGTTTCATTCAGTAACATCTATATTTAAAAATGGGTGTTTGCGTGTTAGGTTTTTTTTTGGGTATTTTCAGTATTTAGCGACAGCATGTAGATTGCTGCTGCAAAATATTGTCTTTTCAACTGGAAAATAATGTTAATGCTATAATCTGTAATATAAGAATAAAAAACAGCTCAAATTTACATTATTTAGAAACACAGTGCAGAATGGCAAAGCAAAGGCAGAATGAAAATATTGTACCACACCTTTTGGATGCGGCCTGTTTTAGCTGCAAATTTACTCATCTTTACTATAAAGCATTGACGAGACAGAAAGCAAGAAGACGGAAAGGCAATTGTAAAAACATTGTCAAAAAATTTCTGGAATATCATAAGAATTTTTTTTGGTACTTAAAAAAAGGATGTAAGAAACTACTTCATCACTTCAAATAGTTTACAGCCACAAATAATCAAAACAAAGTGATGCACAAAATGAAAAAAAAATCTGATTTTGAAAATTGCCTTTGAGACAGACATAACTAATATATTATACAAATATCTATATTTTTTTATATCCTGTAAAACTTTTGTAGAGTGTGTGTTGCTGGAATATTGTATGTGGTCTTATTTGGGCACAAGACTCCTTTATCAGTCTGAGACAGAAGTGAGAATTGGACAATTGAGTAAATCCACACAGCAAGGTCAGTGAGTCACACTTCAGTTAAGATGGGGTTTTTAACACAAGTATTTAACGAGCTGAGCTTGCTAATCCTGCCTGACCTCAGTGCTGTCTGCTTGTGTGGAGCTGGCTTGATTTGTTCAGATTTACACTGTAGTCATGTCTTTATCCTGTCATACCAAAAAGTATTTACATAGGAAAAATGCACTATAATACTTAACTTTTTATTATTATTTTAACAATGCATCATGTGTATGAAGTTTATGCCCATTATTTTGATAATTAACAATTGTAGTCTGGCAATGACCCCTTCAGTGCTAATGTTTAGCCTCAATATAATAGAATACTTTCAATAATTTAATCCAGCCCCCATAACAATTAAAACATCTATGACAATAAGAACATAGACATTTAATAATGTACCTTTATAAATAGAATCCAGGCCAATGAAAACGTACTGTCAGTGAATAATAAACACGTAAATATGTGCAGCTTCTGGGTGTAAAAGAGCTGCCGTTTTGACTGTAAACTATGTCTTTCCATACCAATTAGAATATCTACAGTAGGTCAGTAATGAACATTGTAATGTAAATACTGTCAAGAAATAGCAATGCAGCTTTCCATAATGTGAATGCTCTACATGATATCAAGGCTTCTCATTATATATAACATGTCCAGTAATGGCACTGAGGCCAATTGTGTCACACTAAACAATGTAGTGTTCTCCCTTAGAACAGTCATTTCATTTATTTTCATTCCACATACTCCTTTATTTAGCTATACCTCATTGAACAGTACATCATATTAGGATGAATCTTATAGTTCCTTGGTATAACATCCATTTTTCCCCCTTAAGGATTTAGACAGGTCGGTTAAGCATACTGATTCCTCCAGATAATCTCAACTTATCTGGTCTCTGTTTTTATTTTCCCTTTCCATCAATGTCTTTGTTTGCTCCGTTTCTGGTTTGTGAACAAAGTTTGACCTCAAGAGTTGAAAGAGTTTTTCTCCCTATCGTTCTTTTGATAATGCAAAGTTGTGCATCAGTGTGGCTGTGATCTCATAACCTGGCATGATTTGGCAGGACAAATGCAATTAGCCTCAGAGCAGAAGCCTTGTCAGGAACCTGTGTCTGCCTCTCACACCTGCCTTTTCTTCATGGAGATTAGATCTGAACAGGAGCAGCTCCAAAATGACACCAAGCTCAAAAAACTCCTTTCCTGTGGTAACAATTTACAGTTTGTATCTCTGCAGCACAAACCATTTCACTGCCGTATATTCATTTAAAGCATAAGAAAATAAATATTTTTATTTTACCAGATATTCTGTTATTTTCCTGGTTACAAGAGAATGGGATAAGACTTCTCTTATGATACTTTACACTGCATGTTTCTTAAAATTGTAACATAAAAGCAAACACCTCTAAAAATAAAATGTTTCAAATTATATTACAGATCTGCCATGGCCACAAACTGTGAGAAGAGCTTACTTTCTAGTGAAGACCAGTATCCTGATTTTACAGTGCTTGTGAAGTACTTTTTACTGGACTCCAGTCATTTTCAGTACAGTAGGAATACAGGGTAGATGGTACAATGTTATTTGAAAAATAGTAGTAAAAATGTATTTGTCATTTCAAATCTACACAAGACAACAAAAACGATGCAAATTCAACAAACTTGAAGGGCATAATTTCTAAGGTGTTCGTTTTTGCAAAGTGAGTATTTAGGTAGAGTGCTCTAGGATGTGTCCTACTGTACTTGTTCCCTGTGTCTGATGCATTCATGGTTGGCTTGGACTGTTCCTGTTGAATTATTACAACCATTAAGTGATAATGCTTGAGAATAACAGTTTACCTCACAATTGTCATCAGGTATCAGACCTAGAACGATTAATCACCCTCATTCCCTTTAACAAGGACGCAGCTAGATATACAGACATGTTCATTTGCATTTCAGAACTACTATTTGATTTGTCAGGTCTAATATGCTACTGTCAGTGCTACTCTCTGATGCTCATCCTGGAAATGCGGTGAATAGTCATTGGCATTTAATTATAATTTCAAATGTACTTTATGTTTACCATTGCTAGGATCTGACATGTTGCCCTCAAAAGGCCTGATTTTGAGTTAGGAGCAAAGCAAAGAAAAGGAGCAACTTTGCCTGTGGATAAACCATGTTACAATGCAAGGGGTACAAACTGATTTATCTTTTTGCACGCAAGGAAAATACTGGCTGTTTTTTCATGTAGCACACAAATACTTCATAGCTTTATTTTTAGACTGAAATTAAAGTTGATTTATGACATGCTGTATCCCAACTATATATCTGCCCCTACATTTTAAATTCACCTCCCCCTCTAATGCAACATGTTTTTGCTATGGTGCAAAGTTACTACTCTTCTTTGCTTTGCTCCTAACTCAAAATCAGGCCCAAAGTTTGCAAAGAGGTTGCTAAATAAAGAAAGTTATTGGTCATGATTTGATGTAGAGGGTGATAGAGTATAAGAATCTCTTTGACATCCGCTACAACCACTTTGGTGTAAGGTCACATTTTTATTATTGTTTGTGTGTGTGTGTGTAGGGGGGGGGGGGTATACAATTATAATGCATCCACGTCCATTAAACAGGTCCTATATACAATAGTTTTTTACACTATAAAAAAATTAAAAATATTTATGGCCCCAAAATCTTATCACATGACACAAGGTCACTCTTATTGGGCTGGCATTAGCAGAAAATATATAATGCAAAAAAAGTGTCATGGAGTTGAATTTTGCTGAAATGTGGCAACCATATATTTCACAAATCTGGTCTGATGAAAGATCACAATTTACTATTTACATCAACAAAAGCACTAAGAAAAAATGGGTTTGAGTGGGAGAACTAATGCTATTACAGCTTTAGAATAAAATGTAGTAGGAGAAATACTAAACCTGAATACAACACAGGAAACAAAAAGTTATTTAGTAGTGTTATTTAGAGTACTAATATATAATGTAATATTACTAATTGTTCCAAATATTATAATACATAGATGTAGAGGAATAGTATTCTTTGAAAAACTAACTTTTACACACTTACTTTTTTTGGAGACAAAGTTTGCTAGTTTATTTTAAAAGGTTACTTCCCACAGACATAATATTTGCAGGTGCCAAGAAATACGTTCATAAAGATGAAGTAATCTTTTCTAGCTCACTCATTTCCTATCTGCATTGCCTCTAACCATCATAATTATCTACAATGATTATGGCACAATTATTTGTATCCAGAATTAATACATTATACTCCAGATGATGTCATATTCATTTATCAAAAGATTTATGAGACTTGTACTTTTGCTCTAACGAGATTTATGCAAATGAACACTACAATAATGACAAAGGTATACAAGTTACATAATAAGATTGGAATTTCATATTTGTAATGTATTTCATCTCTTTAAAAATGTGAACCCAACAATTTCATGCAAAAAACAATCTGAAGTTCATGATATAGTTTTATGTTAATAATTACTACTATTTTAAGTTTGGAAATCATTATTGAAAATCACTCTTTATATATTACTGCAGAATCGTTAAGCAATAAAAGTACATTTGGTAGCCAGTTAAAAATGGGTATGCATTTTAATGCAAACAAAAGTTTATAAAAAAAAGTAAAACAAAAGTGGAATATACATGCTCATTTTATAAAACCGCCCTTTGGCAGGCCAGATGGCAAAACACTCCCTCTGCATTCACTTAAGCCCAAGTCTCTAGTACTGCAGGTTAAAAACAAAATAATAATAATAATGTTAAACAAAAAGTGCAAAAAATGATGACAATACACACATATTTTATCTTTCTTTCTATTAAAACAATAAAGTAAGAAGACTATCTAAAAAATGTATACGCAGTAGCAAAATAAGTAAGAGAATAATTGTGTCCTAATACTCAAGTGCTGTGAAATATATCTTTAGTTTAGGTGATTATTGATATCAGAATTACAAATATAACAATATTTTTTACTATGGTGTCCATTTTAGATCATACCTCATATTTACAGTTGTTAATATATTATGTTTCATAATATATTAGTTTTATTGCTCTCAACATCTTAATTATCACAGCCACAAATTATACATTCCCACAATACACCTTGGATCTAACAAATGGTCGAAGTAGAAATTTGGAAGTGGTAGTATGGAAATTTGGAAGTGGCGTTATGAAAAATATAATGGGTATATAAGTGAATAGAATTTGATAGTTTTACAATGAAAGTAATAATAGAAGAGGCGGTATGGCATACCATCATATACACCCCCAAGTAAACCACTGGGTATAACGAGTATTAAAAACATTTCACACAATCTATGAGCATATAGATTGTGCAACAATATGTCAAGTCAGATTTGTACTTTGTAGAAATTCTAAGCACAAATGCTCTGAGGGTACTGGTCCCCCCTCTCCCAAAAATAGGCTGCCAAGTAATGTGATCGGTATATAATGTCCACCAAAAAAGTAAGGTTAGTGCCAGTCTCCAGCCTAGCATACGGTGCCATGATATCAATCTGTCACAGTCCATGTGCTCTTCCTCTGACCAGCTGTCTTGCTTGGCCTGTAGTGTAGACTGGTTTGTTCATTGGTTGAAATTATCTACCACTTGTTGTACCGGTGTTTTTCAGTAACGCCAGCGACTATATAGGTTACATAACTACATAAGAAACCTTGGTAGTATGTACAATTATCCAGAGTTTTTCCAGACACGGCACACTTCAACTATCATGTCAGTTTATAGTGTTATAAAAGAGAGCCTTTAGGTGTAAATTAGTGTGTTCGATCAGGTACATGTATTGTCATCTTGGAGTGTGTTGATTAAATGTAGTGGAAAGTTATGTGCAAATCAATGAATGAAAAAAAGTTTAATTAGTAGGTAATTAAATTATACCTAATATAAAAGATGTACTACTTACTGCAACATCACCATGAAATTTCTGTAACAGGGGGTTTGTGGGAATTACACAATCACAGCAAGTATATGGTCGACAATAATTTCATAGTTTATTGAGACATTTATTGAGAATTGTATTTTGCTACAAGGCAAAATGACACTGGATACTTACAGGATAAGCATTCATTTGTGACTGTCGTTGGCATAAAGAACTGCTTCTAATGTTGTGCATCGTCTCTGCTGCCTAAGCACCGGTTGTGGGGATAAAGGAGTTTAGAAATTAGTCTGCTGTGATTGTAGAGTCAATGTGCTGTGGATAGTTGATGAAGTAAAAAATGCCACCGAAACAGGCACAAATACACAGGAAAAAATATTTCCCTGATTATATAATTTTCCAAACAAAAAAAACAGGATGCTTTCTTTTAGTTGTTGTGGAAATATATATATTTTTTTACTTTTTATTTAGAACAGGGAACACATGAAGTAAAAACAATGAGCATTGGCATACAAGCAATCAAGTTGTTTCCTTTCAAGTTTTGTCTTATATAAAGGAGATTGGATAGGTACAGTGTGTATCAGACAGAGAAGTACAAAACCAAAGTAAATGCCAAATGGTACTAGGGAGCCCAAACACGGTCAAACTTATGGAGTTTGTCATGTAGGTAGTAAGTAATGGATTCCATGCCTGCAAAATGCTGTTCGTAATTTTTAAGGGCCAACATAGTAGGGGTGTTGAGAGTTTTCCAGGGATTTGGCTGCCGTGAGAATGTGAGATTTCAATTTATTAGAGGGAGCACTCTTTGCAGGCATAGGGCAGGATAGGAGGTCTTTGGCTAGCAGTCGTTCGGAGCTGGATTTAAGGGCCATGTCCCAGAAGGGGATGATGCATGGGCAGATCCACCAAACATATCCCACTGGTCACAGTTCTACCAACAGTTCGGAGTAGAAGTAAGGAACATTTTGGTGAGTTTATCAGGGGTGTAGTACCGCTTGTAATACACTTTGTAGGCAGTTTCCTTAATATGTGTGGATATGGAGCTAGTGGCAATCCCTTCCCTGACCTTCTCCCAACAAGACTCACCTGTTAGGGGACCCAGGTCCCTTTCCCTGTCCCACTCATGATGGCCCTGGGAGTCAAAGATGATATTGATCAACCATTTGTAGATGAAACAAAATAAACCATTGTAGAGTGGGAAGTGTAAGCATAGCCATTCAGAAAAGGTAAGGGCACCTAGGGTGTAGGATGTGAAAAAGTGTCAGACTGGGAAAAATGTAAAAAAGAGGAGGAAGAATGGGGTATATTTTTGTTGTATATCCAAGAGGGAGGCCCAGCGAGTGCCAGTAGTCAGGTCATAGGCCACCCTAATCCCTGCTTGGATTCACTTTGTAAAGTGGGGAGATGAGTGGTAGGAGAAAAATTCGGATTATTTCATAATTTTACCAAAAGCGAAACAGGGTAGGACAAATGGAATCTGGGCCTGCAGAAATCCCAGATAGATAAGCCAAATTTAAAGGAGGAGAAGGAGGCAGCCAAAGAGGGTCGTTCAGCACAGGGGAGGCTCCAAAGTGAGGTCAGGGAATGAACCTCAATGAAATGCATGTCCAGGTCCACCCAAGCTATGGTGTTGTAGGGAGCGTAAGAGGCTTTCCAGCTGACTCAGATGAGATGCATGATAATAAAGCGTGACATCCGGAAATCCCCGCTCCCACGAATTCTGATATTTTCAGGACTGCTAGGGAGATTCTATGGGTTTTAGTAATCCAAATAAATTTCCTAAAGGAGAATGGAAAGTCCTTAAATACCAAATCAGGGTCTGGGATAGGTACAAGAGTTTAAGTTCCTCTTAATTGCGATAATCCTCCCCAGCCACAAAATGATATAGCCCTTCCAGATGAGGTGATCTTCTTTAATTCTGGTCAGGAGCCAGGGGAAATTGTCTGGATAGAGATGGTCATAGTGAGAGGTTATATATATTCCAAGGTGTTTTAGCCATTTCAAGGCGAATGTTGATTGAATAGCGGTCTTCTTCTGAGGAGGGATATGTAGCAGCATGGTTTCGGATATAGAAAAGTTGATTTTGTAGCCAGATAGGGCCCCATTTGTTTCCATAATCTGGTAGAGAGGTGGTAAGGAGGTATGAGGGTGTTTGTTGAAATATTGTAAAGAATTATGTCTACAAACATTAATGGATTTTTACTTTATGACTCTGATAGTGAAAGCTGCTAATAGCTTTGTCACCATCTATATAGCTTTAGATGTTATCATGCTCAATTATAGTAAGTTTAAATTAAACATTTAAACACTACAATAACATGAATTTAGCTCATTCAACAAGTCTAAAACCATAGATGTAATTGGACCAGGTCTTTTTCTAGCTGTCAGTGAATGGCTGGGCAGAACCAGTCCAGGTCCTTACTATATGTACATTGTCACTTTTATTTTTCTATATGCTGGGATATGTAACAATGCTATATCCACAATTATTGTTTATAGTGACTCTTGTTATAAATTATCATCGTTTATTTTCTGTGGTAGGCCAGAATTTGGCCTTATCTGTGTGGAGTTTGTATGTTCTCCCCGTGTTTGCGTGGGTTTCCTCCGGGTGCTCCGGTTTCCTCCCACACTCCAAAAACATACTAGTAGGTTAATTGACTGCTATCAAAATTGACCCTAGTCTCTGTCTGTCTGTGTTTGTGTGTATGTTAGGGAATTTAGACTGTAAGCTCCAATGGGACAGAGACTGATGTGAATGAGTTCTCTGTACAGTGCTGCTGAATCAGAGGTGCTATATAAATAAATGGTGATGATGATGATGATTGATTGCAATTTTAAGTCTGCACAACTTACTTACTGTATTGCACATCCCCATAAATGGAACTTGGGTGTCAATGACATATTGATTTCAGGAAAGCCTGTGACATTACAATAATGGTATCATGGAGATCCCTATGTATAGGGAAGTTCAGGAAGCAAAAAGGGAGATCAGTCTCTGATCTCTCCTGCCTGTCAACATTGATAGACCAAGTATCTAGTTCATAAAACACTATGGGGCTATTTATTAAGCCAAAAACCATGCAGACATGTCTTATTCTGCATGGTTTAGGCATTTTTAAGTTATATACAGTAGCTAGGTAACAAAAGCCTAACAATAACATAGATATCTCTAGTTTCACATTAAACCGCTGTCCCCATAATTTTTGATGGTGCTTCAGAAGTGCTATATACACCCCCAATGTGATGTGACATGTCCCCTTTAGAACACATGCCAGATTACATCTGAGACAATGTTGGGAGGAATGCCTTGTAACTGGATCCTTGAGACTTTTTTGGTAGGACTTCATCACAGAAAAATTAGTATTTATAGAGATACAAACAGAAATATAATCTGAAAATTGTCTCATATCAACTTCAGAACTTCTTTTAAGAAATGTTTGTTTTTCATTTTTCAAATTTAGTTTCTCTTTTAAATATATTATCACCAGTTGTTGTCTAAATTCACTAACATACACACACAAAAGCACACAAAAATTAACTAACATATACACACAGACCGAGAGAGACTAAGGTAAATTTTAATAGCAGCCAATTAACCTACTAGTATATACTTGGAGTGTAGGAGTAAACTAATGCAAACACGGAGAGAACATACAAACTCCAAACAGATAAGGCCATGGTCAGGAATCGAACTCATGACCCCAGTGCTGTCATGCTATCAGACATAATAATTATGCTATCCATAATTAGATTTAATTTTGCATCCAAATATGTAGAATCATGTGAGTATCATATATTGGCCATGGATGCAGAGGCCCATCAGTGCAAAAGAATAAAACAATACTAGAGATGCTCAGGCTCGGTTCTCCGAGAACCGAGCCAACCCGCACTTAGCAGATCCGAATACAGAGCCAGCTCAGTACTTTCGTGAACCCAAGGAATTGAAAACTAGGCAAAACATCATGATTTTGTCATCGGATCTCACGAGTTTTGGATTCTATAAGTACTGCCCTCTACCTCAATCCAGTGCCGTTTTACAGAGAGACAAAGAAGGGGTAGCACGGTACCTGGCAGTCTCTAGTGCAGTTGGACAGCATCGTAGCTAGAAAAAGGAGGGGTAGCAGTGTTCTTCAAAGTCTCCAGTGACATTGATTTATAGCTCACACAGAAACAGGAGAGCTCCATTGCTAATTGAAATAGAAATAGGGCTGGCAGTCTTGTTCTAAATGTGCAGTCACATTGTACTGTGCTATATAGCTAACACACAACACACAAACAGGAGAGCTCCACTGCTCCATTGCTAATTGAAATATAATTAATAGGGCTGGCAGTGTTCTTCAAAATCTGCAGTCACATTATACTGTGCCATAGATCACTCAGAATTAATAGAGGTGGCAGTCTTCAGTGCTGAAACAGAAATTCAAATAATAAGGCTGGCAGTGTTTTTAAAAGTTTACCGTGACATTCTACTGTGCCATAGCTCATACAGAAATAGGAGGGGTAGCATTGTCCTTGTCACTCTCCAGTCACAATGGTCTTGTCACTCTCCAGTCTTCAGTCACATTGGTCTTGTCACTCTCCAGTCTTCAGTCACCTTGGTCTTTTCACTCTCCAGTCTCAGTCATGATTATACTAATCCCTCTACCTCATGTGCTAAAGTCTATGTTCAAGTACATAGTGGTTTTAAGTAAGGGAAACAAAAAGGTACATAATAATCTTGTACCTTTTTAAAGAAAAAAATACCTCTCTAATAAAAGGCGAAAGTTTACTGTAGAAAAACATAAAATTGCCAACATTCCATTCTACTCAAAATATTACCAAGCAAACCAGCATCAGGTAGTTCCTTTCTCTCTGATATATTTTAGCAACTGCAATCTACACTGCCATCATATTCATCTTCATCAGTGTGTACATAATCATCAAACAAAACTAATTCATCCCCGCTGGAATCCACCATCACAGAAGTCTGTGTACTTTGAAGTAATTGCCGATAATGGCCTTCCTCATGGAATTTGTAGTTCATTTTACAGCACAGCGGGCACAATTTTTGGCAATTCTTTTAGACCAGACCAAATGTCAAAATGTTGTGCTGACTCATCTGCATAACCACTGGGTGTCTTGGGAAAGCCAAGTTTTTTCTTAGAAGCAGTTGCCAGAAAAACTGAAGGAGACATTGTTGTGTCATGTACCGCTTGAGCTGTCAGTTTACTGACCAGGAGCTCATTGCATCTCTTGAGATCTGGGTCAATTGGAAAGAAAGAGAAGACATAGCTCTTAAACCTAGGATCAAGCACAGTTGCCAAAATGTAGTGATCTGATTTCAAGATGTTGATAACTCTTGGATCCTGGTGAAGCGAATTAAAGTACTTAATCTACAAGTCCAACATAGTTAGCGGAATTGCTTTGTTTCCTCCTACAATTTCTGTAGTTGCTTTTCAAAAAGTCTAATTAGGAGAATCACTTGACTCAAGCTAACAGTGTCTTCACTCTCTTCAAAGGTGACTGGTGGTTTCAGCACCTTGCACTGTGGAGCACTGTGGTGCCTTACAAATCTACGATAATAATAATAATAATAATAATAATATTAATAATAATAATAATAATAATAATAATAATAATAATAATAATATGCCTCTTAGTGAAGCAGATGATACAGAGTAACCTGCCTGTGAAAAATGTGACGTTCTTGGTTACATGCTACTGCTGTCCCTCTTGGTGAAGTGGAATCACCAACCCAGTGGGCTGTCACAATCATATAATCTTTAGTTTGCCCAGTTCTGTTTGTCCACATATCTGTGGTTAAGTGTACAGTAGGTAGAATGACATTTTGTAGCCCAATAATTAAATTTTTACGAACCTTCTGGTAGAGGTGAGGAATAGCTTTTCTAGTAAAATGGTGTCGTGATGGAATTTGGTAATGGGGACAGAAGACCTCAAGTAAGTATCTAAAAACCAGCTGCATTAATAGTGGATATTGGATGCACATCTAATACTAGCATAGTCGCCATGGCGCCTGTGATCTGCTTTGTGACTGGGTGACAGCTTTCATACTTGCTTCCTCTTGCAAAGGATTGTTTAATAGTCAATTGTTGTAAACTTCTAGAAGTCGTCTTCTTGGTCTGCTTCTGGGTTGAAGATCCGCCCCCAGCAGCAGGAGCAGCAGCAGTGGGCCTAATGCTCAAGGAATCTTCTGAGGAGTCCTGGATAGAGGAGGAGTCATCTCGCCTTAGCAACTTGGATGCAGGACGAACTCCAATCACTTGTGAGGATATTGATGATGAAGGTGTCGTGGGTGTAGAATGCAGGTGCTGGAATCTAGCTGAGAGAAGGGAGGTAGCTAATGTTGGACTGCTTGTTGTTATTTTTTAGCATACGATTATGATTATCCCAAGAGCTTTCCATGAACTCTCTTCAAATGGTGTAACATGGATGAGGTTCCTAGATGGTTATGGTCCCTACCTCTACTGACTCTGGCTTTATAATACTACAAATGGCTAGATAACTGTTGTCAGGATTTGGGTAAAAATAATTCCACAATACCGCAATAATTCCACACAATACCATAAGATGTGGATTTTTTGGTCTTATGCCCAGGCATGACACTGGCCTTCTTCTTATCACTGGCAAGAACTGCTTGCACTGGTGCATGACTTGCCACAGTAGAGTTTATTAACAGCACTGTTTGCTTAGGTGCCTTAAGCCCATTGTTAGCTTGTTTTGTGGGGGCCCTAACAAACCAAGCACTTCAATCATAAAAGTTGCACTCCTTGTCGCTGGCACACTTGCTTTGTTAAACTGTACATGTCTTTTTCAATATCTTACATATCTTGCACCACTTTTCTTTTCTGCCACTGCTGTGTGGCAATGTTTCCTAAATGTGCTATGAACTGCTGTGGGTTTGTGTCATTGTTCTATCACTTAGCATCCAGCCAACTCGCTGCAGTCTTTGTCCGAAAGTGGATGAAAATAATATTGTGACCTGTGAGGTGTTCAAACTTGACTGGAAATTAATGTAAATTAGTGATATTGAGGTTAATAATAATGTAGGAACAAAAAGAACAAAATTATGTGATTTTAGTGTATTTTAGCTATTTGTTCTAAAAATTTAATTTCCAAAACCAAAACATGGGGGTCAGTGAAAGTCTCTAAACAATACTATGACATATATTCATATGGGGGTAGAGTGGCATTTAGTAGACCACAATCTGTCTTTGTAGCTTTATAAAGTAGTTATTACTGCATACCGTTGCAGATAAAGAAAATATCAGACGCCTCAAAAGGTAGGGAACAAGGTTAGGAAAGCTTTTAAAAATGACTATGTGAATAACCAATAATTTACATGACCTTCTCTCAGAAGTCCACATTTTAAGGGAGATACGTTTTGCAGAATATCAGCATGCTTAGTGCATACCTTCTTTTACAAACATAGGTACGTGCTACGGAAAATAATCAAGCATTTTTAAAATAAGTGATAGGGGTTTTTTTTGTAAGTGAGATTTCAAAGAATGTGGCTTCTTAGTAGTTATTGTTTGGTTATCACATGAAAACATGAACCTGCCCAGGGGTAGGGAAGGGTGCTGTAGTGCCCCATCCTGGTTCCCAGAAATAATCGGGATCCCTCACTTGAAGGGAAGAGTATCCTTTTTCAAATTATGTTTCCCTCTCATAGTTATTGTTTTGTGATCACGAGACAATAATACTCTAAACTCCAGAATATGTTAAGTATTTCAAAGATGGGGGAAGGAGGGTTTAACCTATGTGTTCTGTTTTTTGCAGTTTTGAAAAGGTGGATTCACACTAAAGCAGGAACCGCAAATAATTTGTTGGTGTTGTTTTGAAAAAAAAAATACATCAATTTGCTTTCTTGCATTTTCAGTAAAAACAAAATAAAATTCTTTTTTGTTAGATTTGATTTGCAGTATCAGGAGGTATAGACAAACTAATGGTGTCTTTTGAAAATACAAAGTCTTCTGAAAGAAAACAAAACAGTTATAATGTGTGTGGATACTGCATAAACAAATTATGAATATTGATGTTGAAACAGGACCAACTTAAAAAGTTGCAAAATAGGATCATCAGAGGGATAAGTGAAGCCTCAGCAGCTAAGGGTTTAAAAGTTGATGGACACTATTAAAATGTTTATAGCGCCAATCATATTGCACAGTGCTGTACAGAGAATATGTAATCATTTTTAAGGGCGCATCAGCATTCCTGGATCATGTGGTGATTTTTTAACTCAGATTGGGAAAGACACCTCTGTAAAGTACAACCAGTACTTGATTTAATTAGGGAAACATTCATTTAAAATAAAAAAAATAAATGTGACAGAGTTTGAAGTCATAATTAAACTTCGAAATTAATAGGAATGAAGCTCTACTGAGCTGGCTCTGACCTCCAACATAAAGATAGGTTAGGGCATTATTAGGAACAGGTGGATCCTATAGCAGATTTGGACCAAACTTTGCTTATATTGCTGCCCCATTAACTGATTTAACAAAAGTTATTAAAGGTGTTTCCTGCACAGACAGGAATCATCTTCTATTATTAGGGCCAAATCTATTGCAAAATATCAATGGAAGAGTACACCCAATTTTATAATAAAGCAGCAAAATGTTACTGTAAAGCAGGAGTACCAAGCTATTCTGTATATAATATAAAATTATATACTAGTAGAACTGACAGACCCCAACAATCTATATATTTTATTATTGTAAACCCTGCTTACAAACAGGTAATATTCTCTACTCATATGCCAGTTATTTGAATATTCCTTGAGAGTTTTGCTACATTTTAAATGATGGTGATTATGCCCTCAGTGTCATTACTGGGCACATCCAACAGTGGCAGTCAATGACCCATATATTTGGCTTTAAAGGAAGAGGCTCTCTGTAATCAGCAGGGAAATGTTCTGCCAGGCTTTGTCCTATGAAACAGCGCAATCTCACATGGACTCAAATTTCTGGATTCTGGTTAAGAGCCAAAAATGCAATTGGCTTTTAATAAAATTAAAACTACTTTAAACTGCATTGGACATAAACTTGCTATGAAAGGGGCTAATTAGTATTTTAATTATCATTAGCAGCTGGCTGCAGTGTTAATTTGGGGACTTGGAGCAACATCCTTTATGTTCCTTTGCACAGGTTGAATTTGTAGCAAAGCAAAATGATTATTATCTTTATATTTATAACTTGTGACCATATACCATAGTGATTGTGAAGTTTTGTATACATTTAATAGCACTCAGACACAAGTATAGTACAATTGAAAGAAAGTAAAACGATAAAAGATGCTTATGGTAGCAGAATAAATATAATTGAAAGGAAATGGACATATTTGCAAACAACAAGGATCAATCTGTTGTGTTCTTTCCAATGTTGCTATTGCAGTCTGTGGGGTTATGAAGCCTGTTAAAAAAATAAATATATGTACACTATATACATTTGCCATGTGTACATAACTGAGCAGACCATTTCAAGTTAGAGGTGTAGAGTGTAGTTTGAAATAATGAATTGTCTCACTGAATTTGGATTACATTTCTAATGTCATAAAGTCCAGTCAATATTTGTAGTGTTAAAACATAACTTTCATTGTACAAAACATTTTAAAACACAAGACCAGGTCATTATCACACGACATAGAATATACAGTAAACATCACTGAGAACTCTGGACAATTACTTAATAGATTAATTGTACATCAATGTTTTGTTGATCTGTGCTCTTCATCTGTCATAACCATCTGCTGAAAAGATTGTGATTCTGCACACTCTATAGAGATCTGCCTACACTGTTGGTCTTGAATGAATACATACTTCCAAAATTTGCCCGAATACGTTTCATTGCTGATTTTGATTTTTAGGAAGACTAGGAAACCAAATGGAACGATACGATGTGCTTTGGTAAAACATGATAGTGGGAGCGTACAAACTAATGCAATATCTCCAGAATTCAAGACTTCTCCCGAGCTGCCCCCTTGCACTGGAACGACCTCCCTCGCTCCATCCGTCTATCCCCTAACTTGTGCTCCTTCAAACGGGCACTCAAAACTCATCTCTTCCTCAAGGCTTACTAGCCCTCCACTTAACCCACTTTCCATGCTCGCTCTCATCTCCTGGATCCTCCTTTGAAAAGGGTGCACTTGCTCCCCTCCTCTGACTCCCTCTGTGCCGATTGTCTGTTGCCCTCCCTTTAGGATGTAAGCTCTAATGAGCAGGGCCCTTCTCCCTCCTGTCTCTCTACCTTCTCTTCTGCTCCAACCTCAATATTCTTGATTTTCCTGGAGCATCTGAAGTATTACTCATTTATTGTTCTGTACTGTTATTCCCTGTACTGTCCATTGTTTGTACTGTGTTTGGCGCTGCGGAAACCTTGTGGCACCTTATAAATAAATAATAATAATAATAATAATAATATCTGACCAAACAGTCATGAAGTCTGTGATCTGCACGATAACTGGATGAAAAACTGTTGTGTGTACCCAGCTTTACTCTTGATATGTTCAGTGAGATCTTTTCCCGGTCCTCAAAGCAATAAAGCTTCATAAAATCAGGCGCCAAATGATCTAACATGGTGTCTGTTCATCTGGATAGCAGAAGTAACATTTACATTTGTGTGCAAACTGATTTTGGAAACATGTATCACATAACAGGTAGGTTCAGATTTAATAAGAAAGTGGTAGACTGAGGGAGCAAAACAGTGTTCTACTTCAATGTGTTAATACACAAATTTGTGAAGAACAAAAAAATATTTCTATGTAATTACTGTAGATTGAATATAGTCTTATGCTTCCAGTCTCCAAAGAGTAATCCTTATGTCCTTGATTATATATTTATTTTAATTTTAAAAAAGTTTTATTTTACTAAGTCACATAAACCAAAGTTTACAGCTGACACAAGTAGAAGACAACTAGAAAATCACACAGGGTCAGAAGGGGGAAAAGGAGGGGGAAAAGTGACTAGATCCATTGTGAGAAATAGGAAACGCTCTAGAAAGGAAAGGGATTAAGACTAAAATTTTAATAGTACTGAATTAGGTGAAGGGTGGACTCGCCTGAAAAAACAATAGCCATGGGTCCCATACCTTGGTGAAGGCTCTTGAGGCATTGCGAATAATACTGGTCATAAATTCCATTTGCTGGGTCTGCCAAACTCTATTGATTAGGGACTGAAGGGAAGGGGAGATTGTTGCCGCCAATCTGCCGATATTTGCAAGGAGCTGCTGAGAGAATGTGTCTAACTAGTTCTGATGGTAGGATGTCGAGGGTACTCCCATGGGAAGTAGAAAGAATTTAGGCTCCAGGGGGATGTCCACCTGCAGAATTGAGTGAATCAAACTCTTAATCTCCATCCAGAGACTTGTCAGTCTTGGGCACGATCACCAAATATGGAGAAACGTGCCCTCATGGGAGCAACCCCACCAACATCAATCAGACGAGTCAGGAAGGATTCTACAGAGATGCGAAGGCACATAGTGCCACCGGTATAGTACTTTATAGGTGTTCTCTTTAATTCTGATACAGATGGAGATGGAACTGGAGGCTGCATTCTCATATAGCTCAGATCATTCCTCCTCTAATTAGTCTTCACCAAGGTCCCGCTCCCAGGCTGATTCATACGAGCATCTAAAATTCAAGGTGGAAGAAGTTAACTGAAAATAAAGAGTGGAAATGACTCCATTTGTAAATATTGCCGTAAGCAGAGGGCTTCAAATGTAGAGAGAGGTCGCGCTGAGAGGCGGCTTTTAACAACACTAAGAAAATTACTTAATTGCAGGAACTGGTAAAAGTGCTTTGAGGGAATATAAAAACAAGATTGGATGTCAGAGAATTGCAGGAAGGTCGCGGAGGAGGTTAGGTGATTGAGATATCTGACTCCCTGCGAGTACCACGGCTAAAATGAGTTAGGATGAAATCCTGGGAGTGTCTGCGTAAAGCGCGATCTTTTGAGTAGAGGGACCCACTTGTATACCAGTTATCTCATAGTTAACTCGAATACTTGCGGCCAATGGTTCAATAATAAGAGCAAATATAAGTGGAGAGACGGGATAACCTTCGCGTGTACCATTCAGAATCTGGAAGGGCAATGAAGTCAAGCCATTAGCAGAAACAGTGGTCGAAGGGGAACAGTAGAGGGCCAAGATACCTGTCAGGAATCTATCTGTGAACCCCATTGCTCGAAGCACCCACTCCATGAAAGACCAAGAGATACGATCAAACGCTTTTTCAGTGTCGAGCACCATGAGGAGTGAAGGAAGGTTATCGTTGTGTATAGTATGAATCAAATCAATAATCCATCTAGTATTATCAGGGGCTTGATTCCCTGGGATAAAACCCACCTGATCTGAAAGGATGAGGGCAGGGAGAAATGGGTTCAGCCTAGAGGCCAAGATCTTAACAAATATTTTCAGATCAAGATTAAGTAACGAAATAGATCTATGGCTGGTGCATAAAGATTGGGCTTTCCCCGGTTTCGGAATAACAATTATGTTGGCCCTAGTGGTGGTGGCGGGGTCGAAGGAAGCCTCCTCTAGCACTTCATTAAATAATTTTGTTAAATGTGGACCAAGGACCTCTGCAAACTTTTTATAGTACTGGGTGGTGAGGACGTCCGGACCAGGAGTCGCGGAGGACTTCAATGACTTAATTGCCGTCAGAACCTCACACAAAGTGATGTCTGCATTCAGCGATGAATGCTGCTCTGAGGTAACTTTAGGAAGGGGTATGGTTGAAAGGTATTCAGTCAAGGTGGGAACTTGGGTGTTTCCATGGGGGGAAGACGCATCAAGGTTGTAGAGAGAACACTCTCTGAATTCATTGACAATAGTTACCAGGTCATAAGTGATGTCGCCTGAAGGAAGCTGACGTATTTTATCAATATGATTCTGGGCTAATTCTTTCCTGAGTTTTCTAGCTAGTACTGAATCAGCTTTGTCCGCTTTATCATAGTAACGCTGCTTAAGTTTCTGCATAGTGATAACCACCCTACGGAAAAGAAGGATGTTTAATTGACCCTTCAGTGATTCAATCTTGGGGAGCAGGGCCGGTTCATGATGAGTTTGGTGTTTCATGAGGAATGAAGCTAGTTTAAGTTCCAAAGAGGCTATTTCCTCAGCCGCTTTTTTGCTAATCTTTGCCGACTGGCTAATCAATTGATACCGTATAGTAGATTTATGGGCCTCCCATATAATTCCTGGGGTCACTTCAGGGTTTGAATTTCCTAAGAAGTAATTAGTAATGGTTGTCTTTATATCTTGGCGCGTGGATCTATTTAGTAAGAGCGAGTCATCTAGATGCCATCTACTTGCCAAACCGTGGGGGCAGTTTAAGGAAATCTATACAAAAGGATACACCCGAATAATCAGTCCTGGTGAGAGGGGTTATGTCTGCCTGTATTACATGACGGGTAAGAGTATGTGAAATATATAGCATATCTATGCGTGTGTATAATTGGTGAGGAGCAGAAAAATGGGTATAATCCCTAGCATCCGCATTGCATAGTCTCCATGAGTCAAATAGACAATGCTGTGTAAGCAACAGGAATAATCTGGGGAGAAAGAGGTGCCCCGTCGGGAGGAGATCTGTCGAGGACTGGATCGAGGATTACATTAAAGTCACCGTCCATGATGATATGGCCCTGCGCCAACTGCTCAGTGTGTTTAAAGATTTTTGTAAATAAAGGTTTTTGTCTCTGATTTGGAGCATAGACTGATACTAAAATGACAGGGGCAGACCGGAGAGTGCCGCTCACCAACAGAAAGCGACCTTCCGAATCTGCATAGGTCTTGGAGTGAACAAAGGGGACTTTGCTATGAAGCAAAACAGCAACGCCCGAAGAGAATTGTGTGTTTATGTGTGGAGTTGAGGCCGTTCTCTTTGACCAAGAAGATCTTCAGAGCCATGGCAGTCACGGGGAGCCAACCTCCAATGATTAATGATTCTTGGAGATGAAGCGGAGGCCACAATGAGGAGAATGATCAGGAACACAAATAATTGGCTGGCTTTTGCACAGTACACGGGTGATCAGGCAGAGAGTAGTCAGACAGGCTGAGATCTAGTACACAATGAATCTGGCATAGAATGGCCAGACAGGCTATAACTGGTACATGGTAATTCAGTGGAATGCAGTACACAGGGTCAGAGCCGTAACTAGGGTGGTGCGGGCGGTGCCGTCGCCCCGAGCGCAAGCCCAAGAGGGCGCAGCAGCCGCCCGCTACCTTCCCCTACCCGCCGGCATAGTAAAAAAAAAAAAAAAAGTCAATAAAGTTAATACAAAAGGGGAAGGGGGAAAAAAAAAAAAAAAGTCACCTGATCTCCCGGCGGTTCCCAGCAGTCTCCTCGCTCCCACTGAATGTGACGTCATCACGCCCGACGTCACATTCAGCGAGGAGCACTGCTGGGGCAGAGGCAACAGGACACAGGACACAGGACACAGGACACAGGACACAGAACACAGGACACAGGACAGAGGACACAGGAAAGGTAAGTAAAATTGTATTTATATTATGTGTGTGTGGGCAGGCTATGTATTTTTACTCAGCTTAGGAGGTCACTCAATATTCAAAACCCAGTATTTTTTTGCAAAATGCCTTTTACAACAATCCAGTAATTGTTTTACTAAACAATTGATCTGTAAGCGATCTGGAATGTACCCAAAGTGCTTATTTATTAACTTATCCAGCAAGTTAGTAGGTCAAATGTATTTTAGAAAAAAAACTAAATTAAAAAAAAAATTTGTGTTCTGCAAAAATAAATATCCTTTTTGCTTGTGGGCACTTGTGAGTGCTAAAGGAGGCACACATTTATTTTCTTTACTACCCCCTGACCTATAAGATCTGTTCTGTTACTTGACCTAATATTCCCATCTTGCCTCTTTTTAGTGTACTATATTAAAATAGCAATGGATGTCATAGGGCTTCTCCTTTCTATATAAAAAAAAGCTAGGTTAATGGAATCCCACCACTGTGTGTGTGTGTGTATATGTGTATATGTGTATGTGTGTGTATATATATATATATATATATATATATATATATATATATATATTATTCTTTCAGTAAAGTGCTAGCCACACCTACACATTAGGTTGGCCACACCCACGTGTCAAATGCCACTCCCACTTAGATGGGGGGCGCCGGTGCCCTGTCTCGCCCAGGGCACTAAAATGTCTAGTTACGGCACTGCACAGGGTGATCCAGAACCGCAAGGTCAGACAAGCAAAGTTTGGAACACAGAGTGATCCAGCAGTGGGAGGTCAGACAAGCCAAGTTCAGTACACAGAGTGATCCAGCAGTACGAAGACAACGGACAGAAAGTGGTACACAGGGAGATCCAGGAACTCTTAGTCAAACAGGCAGGTAATCGGTACAGAGGATGACCCAACAGATAAGCACCACAAGGAGCAACAACAGGAAGTCAGCAGCATGGCAAACAAGTTGCACTGACACTGAACAAGTGTCAGTGCCGAGTTTATATAGAGGCAGGTTTGAAAATCCCGCCCCAACAGGTGAGTCACGTGAGTCGCTACCAGGAAGTGCCAGACACAGCACAAGAGGCACAGCGCTGGAACGCGGAGAAGATAAGATTGTTACAGTAACCTATTTTAACCTATTAAACTATAGTCTATATATTACCGACTGCTTTAAGAGCACAATTTAAAACAAAAGTGACACTAATATATTTATAAAATCCTGTAAACAAAATGGGCCCAATTCATTAAGGAAAGTAAGGCAAAAAAAATAGTAATTTGTCTCCTGGACAAAAGCATGTTACAATGCAAGGGGTGCAAATTAGTTTATTATTTTGCACATAAGCTATATACTGACTGTTTTTTCATGTAGCACACAAATACTTGATAGCTTATTTGTACACTGAAATTTAAAGTTGATCTAGGATATGCTCTTCCCCAATTATAAATCTGTCCTCACATTTTAAAATTTACCCCCCTCCATCCAAAACAACATGGTTTTTGCCAGTGTTCAAAGTTACTCAATTTTTTGCTTTACAGTCCTTAATTAATCAGGCCCTATATGTATAACTAATGAGCGGCAACATCACTTCAATATGTGCTACATACAGTAGTGGTCAAAAATTATAGTACCCTTGTAGTTTTTTTAATTCCAGAAAACTGTTGAAATGAAAAAAATATTTTGGTAACTGCATATGTAATTCTTTGGTTTGCAGTGGAATACAACATAAAAAGCAGAAATATTTACTAAATCACAGCTTATTTCACAAATAAATGCTTAAATGGTCTGTACAAAATTATTGGCAACTTTACAAATAGATATATTTCAAGCAGGTGATTCACCTTCTACTCACCTGTGGTGAGTAGAAGGTGCCTGCAATATAAAATTACTCATTAAATGAGCTTTTATAGAGAAAAGGACTCATTTTCCTGTTTTGTGTTATTGTGTAAACTGCAATGAGCATGCTGAAAAGAAATATAAAATTGGAACAAATAATGGCACTACCACAGACAATGGGAATCTAATAAAAACAGCTTCAAGCAAATATTCTAATACAAAGTCCACATCAAAAAATTCAAACCCCAAATCCACAAGTATGTTTAAAGGGAGACTTCTTTATGAAGTGAAGTACTTGATGACCTTAAAAAGCTTTATTAAACTATGCCATATTTAAACCCACAAGTCTGTAGAAACTGCAATTTATTCTATGCTTTAACCGTTGGTTACCTTTACATTTCAGCTCTAAATTTTCAAATGTACATAAAAATATAAAATAAAAATAAAATGATAACCAAACTATATGTAGCTGCAGAAAAATATAACCCTACCCTGCAATATGCTGTGCACAAAAACACACATGCACATGCAGATAAAAGACACTGCCTCCTTTGTGAATCACCTCTATAAACAGACAATTATAGCAATCATGTTTACTGACCCTAGTGTATAGTAGTAAATCATGTTCACATGTCGGATTTCAAGCAAAGCTTAAAAACTAAAATAATTATAGTGCATTATGTTCAATGAGTGAAATATGCAGCAATGATTGAGTACAGATCTACATCTCGCAGAAAACCTGTAGAGAGATCTGAAAATAGCATTTGGAAGAAGACATCATTCAAATCTGAAGAACTGGATCAGTTCACACAAGAAGAGTGGACCAAGCTGCCAGTAGAGAGGTGTTGGAAGCTCATCCATATCTATAGGAAGCTGTTGATTGCAGTTATTTTGAGCAAATATTAAGTCTAGGGTGTCAACAATTTGGTTAAAGCCTTTTTTTTTAATGTTCTGATTTAAAATGATACAGTATTAAATTCAGAATGATAAAAGGTTCTATATATTATCAGAGAAAAAATTGTGGAAAACAATACAGTTGTTAATTGCACCTTATGTTTAGAGGAAATTGTGAGTAATTTGAAAAAATTGCAAGGATGCCATTATTTCTGGCCACATTTTTCCACAGCCAGGAAAAGTCACAGGCAAAAGAAGCAGTTGCCTTGGTTAAATAACTTAAGCTGGGTACACATTACAGAAAATATCTTTCAATGCGATATTTGCTAATGATTTTGAAAGTCAATTCATACACACATACACAATTTCACACGATTTACCTTCAGATCTGTGCTCTTCATCTGCCACAATCATCTGCTGAAAAGATTGTGACTCTGTAAACTCTATGGAGCTGTAGCTACAATGCTGGTCGCGAGTGCATACACACTTCAGAATTTTTTGTATAATTACACTTTAAAATGAAAGTATACAATGTGCTTTGGTACCATAAAACATGGTCCTGGGTGCATTAATGCTAATGCAATAAATGACCCAATAATCGTTTATTGTGTGGTTGGCATAATAATCGGGTGAAAAACCTGTAGTGTGTACCCAACTTTAGGAGTAGAAGTCATACACTAAATACAACATGTTTTCCCTGTCTAAGAATATCAGCAGGAAACTTGTGTCTTCAACGTGAAGCCTGTATCTGGTCATCACCTTCAAGAACAATTCTCTGCTTTTCCACAGTGTGTTAATTAAATAAAGGATACTTCTATTCAAATTTTTTCATTTTTTCATTTTACTATTTAGTATGCGAGTGTTATCGATGTAAATTGATAATTAAATAATTAAACAGATGTACACTACTTACCTCCCATTGTACCCCCAAAGCATCCAGACTCATCCTCACCATGGCTGACATCCATACTGGCAACTACACAGGCAGGTCATAACCCAACATAAATCAAACTAACCTGTGACATTCTATTTTAATTGGTATGTTAGGTGACTAACTACGTCATCTGTGAGCCATGACATTTGACATTTTCAACACCGCTAAGAGAAGCTACAGGATGTTGCAGGAAATCAGAAGGCAAGAGCACACACACACACACATACAACACAAATGCAGATAGATAGATAGATAGATAGATAGACAGATAGATAGATAGAAGACAGACGTTGAAGTGGGCAGGTGTATGGTGGTATGCCATACCAACACTTCTCCTGTTGCCTTCATTGTAAAATTATCAAATTCCATTCTCTAACATTTTCCATACCATCACTTCTAAATTATCAATTCTACACACGCACTTACATATAAACATTAGGGATGTGCACCGGCGACTTTTGGTGTCTCGTGTTTTGTGTTTTGGATTCGGATTTTCGTGATGTTTTGGGTTCGGATTTGTTTCGCAAAACACCTGCCGAAAGGTTTTGGTTCGGATTTAGGTTTTGGATTCTGATTTTTTTTGAAAAAAGCATAAAAAGTTCAAAAATCAAGTTTTTGGGCTTATTTTCACTCCTACGCTATTATTAACCTCAATAACATTCATTAACAAGCATTTCCACTAATTTACAGTGTATTCTGAACACCTCACAATATAGTTATTAGTCCAAAACGTTGCAACGAGGTATCTTTCTGGACTGCGTAGTGGAGTGGTCCCCACAATATAATAAGAAAACCATCAACTGGTCTTAATCGCACCAAAAAATGTACCTGGACTGCGTAGAGGAGTGGGTCACCACAATATAATTAAAAAACCCTGAACTTGTATGATTCGCACAAAAAAAATGTATCTGGACTGCGTAGAGGAGTGGGTCACCACAATATAATAAGAAAACCATCAACTGGTCTTAATCGCACCAAAAAATGTACCTGGACTGCGTAGAGGAGTGGGTCACAACAATATAATTTAAAAACCCTGAACTTGTATGATTCGCACCAATAAATGTATCTGGACTGCGTAGAGGAGTGGGTCACCACAATATAATAAGAAAACCATCAATTGGTCTTTATCGCACCAAAAAATGTACCTGGACTGCGTAGAGGAGTGGGTCACCAGAATATAATTTAAAAACCCTGAACTTGTATGATCGGCACCAATAAATGTATCTGGACTGCGTAGAGGAGTGGACTTTTACTGCTGAATGTGTGAACTTGGTAATATTGCAGTACCAATGGGCTTATACTGCAGGATTGGTTTGTCAAATTTTGTTGTAATTAAAAAAAAAATTAATTATTTTTTTGTATTTTTTTTTATAACTTTTTTTTAATTTTTTAAACACTTGGGAATAATGGGGAAATAACTATGCCCTTAGATGCACAGACCACAGGACACAGCACGACTGTACTGATACTGCAGAACAGAACACAGCACAGCACAGCACAGCACAGAACTAAACAGCACAGCACGAGATCTACCAGAACAGAGGACCACCTAACACACCCTCCCTCTACCCTGATCAATGCCCGAGTGAAGATGGCGGCGACTAGCGGGGAATTTATAGGTTCCGAGTATTGCGAGATCCGACAACGAGGATTATGACTCGGAGCCTCGCTTTCAAGTTTTCATTTGGCGCCAATACCCGGATCTGTCTCGGATCCGACTCGGATCGGCAACGTTCGGGTGGGCTCGGATTCAGGAAATCCGAGTGCGCTCATCTCTAATAAACATGTGTTTGCATTTTGTTTTTAATTATAGATGAAAAAAAATATGTATGGGTTGGAGATAATCTTTAAAGCCATGGGAAATCAGAAGGCTTACGACGGTGGTTTAGTGGTCATCAGTTCGAGTCCTGACCATGGCCTTATCTGTGTGGCATTTGTATGTTCTCCCTGTGTTTGCGTGTGTTTCCTCCAGGTGCTCCAGTTTTCTCCCACACTCCAAGTCTGTGTGTGTGGGGGTATGTGTGTGTGTGTGTTGAAGAATTTAGACTGTAAGCCCCAGTGGGGCAGGGACTGATGTGAGTAAGTTCTCTGTACAGTGGTGAAGAATTAGTGGCGCTATATAAATAGCTGCTGCTGATGATTATTTAAGACTTGCAGCATTAGTATGGATTGACCATGTTTTATGCAATATTTACTTGTAGATGCATAGAATAATACAGCTATATATATGTGATAATATACCACCTATTGTAAATTATAAGAATATTAAGAGTTAGCAAAGAGTTATGTGAGCAATATTATTTACAGACAAATAAGTCGAGATTCCCTATTCATGTGTATGTAAGGATATAATTCGATATTTTAGTCACCTCGAGTCCTGTATAAAACATTCCACTTGTGGCCTTGTGCCTTTATATTGTCAATGTACTTCTAATGTCATTTGATACATTATCCCATATATCATGAAGCATTCACTGCACCAACATTCGTTGCATTGCATAAATAACCTAGTTACACATGCTGTATATACATTTACATAATAAACCTTAACAACAATTCTACATTTTCAGGTGCCGATTCACATACAAGGCAATTACAGTGATCAATTACAGGGTTCAAAGTTATCAGCGTCCTTTCAGCCATCTGACTACACAAGGGTCTGCCAGTGTTGCCAATGCATTCTCTTCTTTACGCAGCTTAATGGATCCTGTCAGTAACATACCGACAAATCTTGAGAACCAGTATAGACAATCATTCACTTATGTCATTTCAAAGAACATTAATAAATAGCTTTGTTCTTTCCTAATGAATATTTGACTTCTTATTTTCTTTACTGGCAAACAGACTCCTCCTTTAAGTAGGAAAAAACAGCACCGTCAGGTAGAAAACAGTTATCTAGTCACGTCTGGTTATCTGCATCCCTGACATGACTGCCCGCTAAATTGCCAGTTGACAAATTAGGCTATTTAAGAGCAAGTGATGCCGGAATTACTGTTATTAATGAAGCTGGCATACAAAGACATTAAAAAGTAGCCTGACTGCTAGATTGCGTCTTCACGTGTGAGTAATGTACACTTCAATTACATGACTTTAAAACTGACTTGAGAACAAGGGAAAGATTAACAGAACAAGAAAACAGAATGAAGGTTAAACAGACAATTATAAAAGATAATCATCTAATCCCTTTTATTTCATTTTAAATATATTTCCATTTTTTGCTGCATCCATTTTTGGATATTAATAAAAGACAATAAAAATTATTTTAAATATTACTCTTCTAACTAAATATATTATCTGTGTGGAGTTTTTTTTATGTTATCCTTGTGTTTGCGTGGGTTTCCTCCGGGTGCTCCGGTTTCTTCCCACACTCCAAAAATATACTAGTAGGTTAATTGGCTGCTATCAAAAATTGACCCTAGTCTCCCTCTCTCTCTCTGTCTGTGTGTGTATGTTAGGGAATTTAGACTGTAAGCTCCAATGGGTCAGGGACTGATGTGAATGAGTTCTCTGTACAGCGCTTCGGAATCAGTGGCGCTATATAAATAAATGGTAATGGTGATGATGATGATGACATGAGGTCAGAAGCATTAAACTGAACAGACATTCAACTTATGAGGCTCTGAAATTTTTAGCAGGGTGTTATAATGTTGCATTTTTGCCATAATGTTCTGATAATACTTGACTGTTTCCTCCCAGGAATCAACTTATTGCGTAATGGAGTAACAATTATTTCCTTAGAGCTGAGAGTTTTAACTAGTTGTTCCAAATTCTGGGTTAACAGTAGGAAGGTAATTAGGAGAAATCTTAGTCATTATTAAACCCTCATTTGTAATAAGCCCTCAATTCTGCCCTTTGGAGAGCGACATTCTAGGACAACTTAAGTACCAAGGAAGCATGGGTTCAACCCTAATAGCAAAAAGGGTCAAATATATTATTAAAAAATAAAATGAATTATGTACAATGTACCCTTCTCATTGTCAGGATCTGCCCTCCATAGGGATGATGCTTTCCTCCTGTAGCTCCTGTCTGCTAAGAGCTATGGCTGGACTTTGTCATTATGTGAACCTGGCCTGCAGTATCCCTCTACCACCAGAGGTGCTGTTTTCTCACCATTGTATATATGACCGCACTAGCAGGTGTTACCTCATTCAACCAATCAGCACCCATACCTGTTCACTGCCTTTATATGACTGCCTCTCCCAGTAGTTCATTGTTGTCTTGTCTGCTGCTTCTTCAGAGTATCCTGTGTCCTGTTCTAGTCTGACTTCCTGGTATTGACCCCTGCTTGTTACTCAGTTTCGCTGATTACCTTCTGACCCAAACCCAGGTTTTTTTCTTGACTATGCTCCAGCTCATTCCATAGTACTACTATTCCCTGGTACCCAGCTACTCTGTGCTGCCTCTACGAACTGTTTTACCATTTGTTACTTCCTGTGTTATTCAAGATATATTGCCAGTCCTGCTGTTTGTATCTGCTGCCTGAACTGTGCTGTTGTTTATCATTTACTGCACCATTCTCTGCCTATGAATCTCTGCCTAATAAAGACACTTACTTTTACAATTTCAATCTCTCTTGAGTTTATGCTAGGAATCCTGACACTTACTGTGCAGTTTTAGATTTTTGCTACCAAAAAATATTAACAGAAAATCAGGACAACCATATGATGTTAAAAAAAAAAAAAAGCTGGGATGGCATCAGATGAGCTACAGATAGCAAGTACAAACAATATTTTTTTTTAAATAAAAGTAAATTGTAATTGATGATCTTTTATTTATTTTTATATTTTTATTCTGACATGTTTTTCTTCTTGTTTGCATAAAGATGTAGTTGTCAACTACAGCAATTGAAACCCTTTTCTCAGATGAGAACGTATTTCACAAAACAGCATTCTTTTGTTCTAGTCCTTCATGGTTTTCTTTTACATAAAGGGGTATATTTACTAAACTGCGGGTTTGAAAAAACGGAGATGTTGCCTATAGCAACCAATCAGATTCTAGCTATCATTTTGTAGAATGTACTAAACAAATGACAACTACAACTCTGACTTTTTCAAACCCGCAGTTTAGTAAATATACCCCAAAGTCTTTATTGAGAAGGTTCAAAATAATACAGTGTAAACAGTATCAAACAGGAAATAAATATGAGCGTTATAAAAGTAACAAGAGCAAATGACACTTAAAAGCTTATGAACAAAAGGATTTGTAGGCTATTAGCATTCAGGTAGTAATAACAAAGATACAACTGAACTCTTCTTTTTCTATTTTTGAGCTAAGAAGAAGAAGAATTGAAGAGAAAGAGAGGAAAGTGTAATGGAAAGTAGACAGAGGAAAAATGGGTATCAGAGATATAAAGAAAGGGAGAGGACAGGGGTGAAAAAGTAAATCCGGAGTCGCAAACTAATTATCTAAACTGCTAAATATGATTTGATAATGAAAGAGTATAATTGATGTCTATTTAATATAATTTAGATGGATAAGTAAACGTCAAAATGTGGGGCCCAAGGTTCCCAGACTCAATCTGCTGTCACGTGGCAGCCAAAATGCTACGCCTTAGTATAATTTAGTATATGAACCTAGGGCCTGATTTGAATCCAGACCTTCGCCCATTTGTGTAAAATGGGCGAAGGTCAAATGAACGCAATTGCACGGAATTTATATCAGCACACATCTGACATCTTATGACTTGGGAGGTAAATTAGCCCATGTACAGTAATGGCCTTTTCACGCAGATGCAGCAAATTCAAATCCTGTATAAGAATACTTGTTTTCAGCCGTATCTTTAGCAAGTGCTATAGGGCAGGTGTAACTGCTTGATAATCGTGATGACCAACATGGCATTACCTCTCCGATTTGGATGATTGCCAAATCACCGGCATACCTGACACCACTGATCTGATAAAACATCACTATACAAAGCTATTAGAGGGGGGTGCCTATTAAGACATTTCATTTGTAAGAAGTGATGAGAAACGTCTGGTATGCGCCTCTACGCTTATGGTGGACTATGTAATGTAACTTACTACTGTATTCACATCATAATGTAACGTGTGGATTTGAATGCGAGTGGAACTACTCAACAATTGCGTGCTCTTGTATAATACTGAAAAAGCTTACATTTTGCTTTCCGATTTAAATCAAGCCCTTGGCGTTTAGATACTGACTTTGGGCCTAAATCATTAAGGAAAGATAAGCAACAAATGAAGTAAATTTTCTTACTTAAGTTTTCTGGACAAAACAAAGTTGCAATGCAAGAGGTGCAAATGAGTTTATTATATTGCACATAAGGAAAATACTGTCTGTCTTTTCATGTAGCACACAAATACTTGATAGCTTATTTGTGCACTGAAATTTAAAAGTTGATCTAGGACATGCTCTACCCCAATTATAAATCTGCCATCACACTTTAAATGTACCTCCGCCTCCAATGCTACATGGTTTTGCCTTGCTTACTTTTGCTTAACTTTCCTTAATGAATCAGCCCCTTGAGTTTAGTACATGTATAAAGGTAACCTAAGTGAGTATGGATGAGTAATCAGAAAACACGATACACAGAATAGACAGTGTCTAAGCAGAATAGATACATTTGAAGACAGAGGCGGAACTAGCGAGCTGTGTTCCTCAGTGCAGAGAGACAGGATGAAGGAACCGGGGCTCCTAACCCTCTGCATCTGCCATGCATTGGGCCCCATTATCTCCATGGGCCCCGGTGCATGGCACCTGCCACACCAATGGTAGTTCCGCCACTGTTTGAAAATAATGCTGCCATGGAGAAGAGTCAAAACAGAAAGATTTGTAAACATTGTAGAACATTCCAAAGCAAAACTCAATCTATTTTTGCACAATTGTACCTGACTTTACACAACACATGGATTTGTGATGGTGATGTCGGCAGGAGGCAATCAATTGTATTGGCCGATGGGAGAAGTTAAATTAAGGAGGTTGATAGAGGACATTTCTTGCTAAATGAAGATTAAGCCATTGAATATATTTTTTTTAAAAAGTAGAATTTTAGGTTAAAACTGTTAACACTGAAATTAATGAAGGGGGCGAGCCTAATGTGGTATTAGTTTGGATTTTAAAGGTGATGTTTTTCAGTTACTATCCTTTGTACCTAGATATGCAGATTGGTGGAAGCTCTGAAAGATGCAGATTGCTGTTACAGTGCTGTTTCTATACACATTCAAGTGGCTGGGCACCATGAAAAGCCATTGGCGGACAAGTAAAGTACATAAAGTAGTATTGCAGGCCCACAGATTTTGTGGTCCATAAATTATGAATATTGGATACATATAATACTTATCCGGATTATAGCCGGATCATCCATTAGGAATCCTAGGTCCCAGGCTGGGGTCCAGATTACCCTAACCCAATTTTATTCTTTCTGCTTCTTTTGAAAAATAAGGTTATAAAGGGGCCTAAACCAGTATGTTGCATAGGACTCCTTAGCATCTTAACCTGACTCTAGTTGGGATATGTTGAGTGGAATTCCAGCCAAGTCATTTATTTTAAGAAGGTAAGAAAACTATTATGTATTTCAATTAAGTTATTAGAAGAATGCAATTAATCCATTGACACAAGACCAGATCAGATTCAACACATAGGATTGCAATCTGCTTGAAAGAATTTCTATCACCTGGAGAAGATGCACAAAATGTGAATAAGGTGCTTTCTTTTTTGGTTAAAGCAGAGTATTTTAGTCAATTTGCACAGGAAGTTAAATCCCTTGCCATTTATGAAGACTATTTTTAGAGATATATCTTAAGAGATGTCTGGTATTAGTCACAAGGCAACCAAGTTCAAAATGTTATTGCAAAATACAATTTTGTATAAAAGAGGATTCAGGAGAAAGAGAGCGAAAGATCTGAAAGGGGAAGGGTATGAGAACTCAGCAGTGGAAGAGAAGAAATAGTGAGGATGCTGTGTGACACAGTGGTTAGCATTGCTGCCTTGCTCTCCTGAGCATACATGAGCTCTCCTCTTCTGAAAGCAGAGTGGGGGGGGGGCCTCTGTAGGGTGACCTGGCATAGCTAGGCTCTGTGCCCCATAGCAGCTGCACCGCTTGCAGTGGCAGTCGTCCTGACACTTTCTGCTGCAGTTTTTTGTGGAAACAACCCAGATTTACCACCAGCAACAGGGCTAACATTTCTATAACTCGTTAGGCAGTAAACTGACCCTAGAGGACCCGTTTAATTATTTGGAGTAATGATGACATTATGTGAAAGGCCTACTCTAAATGTGAAACAGTTAACTTTTTGTTTGGTCTTAAAAATGGTTATTTAAAGCTTTCTGAGAAGGTGCTGGACTCATTTATATGTATGTATTCTAGTTTTCTGTCTGTCTGCTAAAAGTCGCACTGAGAAATTGAATAGTTTTTACTACTTCAAAAAATACCAGATCCCAAATGTTATAAAGAAATGAATATACTGTGCTCAATGCCTGTCTTGTCAGGTCCACTAAATGACAAAATCATCCAATATGTCAACTAACTATATTACTATAAATACCCTTTAATAAATTTATGCTACAGGTTTGGAAACATTTGTTGTGTGTGATCATTTTTAGGGTTTCTTAGAAGAACAGATTTAAAGGATTTCATATTTTCAACAACTTTGGGATCCTCGCTGTAACCTAAAGTCAGACTGCACGGTTTATGTGAAGATAGTATGTCAAACCAAAAAACAAAAATGACTAAGTCCAAGGCGCAAACAAATGTAACAAACTGAAAGGCAGCTTGTAGCCAACAGTAAGGAACACCAAATCCTATAAACGTATACACACAAAACAGCAAGTAGGCAGACAGGCACCAATCAAGAGATAAGCAAACAGTAAACCAAAAAACATTCAATAAATAAAACAAAAACAATAGAGCGTCCAAAAACGTATGGTAGTCCTACATTCCAATGGAACCAGGATGTCGAATCTTCTAAAAAAAGTCCCATACACTTCAGAACTCCTCGTAAATCATTCATATAAAAAAAGGGAAGAAACAAAAAACAGCGCATCACTGTATATATGTCAAAAAAGAGGAAAAATAGTCCCAATATTCTCCGTGTGTCACTCACCGGACTGTGAGTGCTTCTTCCCGGACTATTAGGAACCGTGGACGTCCTCTATCCTGAGGGACTGCGCATGCGCAGCCCTTTCCAAACCTTCAGTGTATGTTCCTTTAACTTAATTGGCAGATCAGGCAACCTCCCTATATTAAGCACCTGTGGTCAACACCACGTTGCCTGATCTTGGAGTCTCATTCCCCATGAGTCTCTGAAGGTGTTCCTGTGTTTCCTCGTTTATTCAGCCCAGCTGATTCCTGTGGTTTCCAAACCACTTCTACCTCTGTGGTTTCCAAACCACTTCTACTACTGTGGTTCCCATACCACAGCTACCCTTCTGTGTATCATCGTGACTGTGAGCTGATTCCTATCCGCTGCCTCCGTGCACTACAGTCTTCTAACCACTTCAACTCTACCATGTATTATTGGGACTGTTAGCTGATGCTATCCGCTGCCTCCGTGCACTACAGTCTTTCATCCACATCCACTCACCTGTTCATGATCGTGACTGCTAGCTGATTCCTATCCGCTGCCTCCGTGCACTACAGCCTTCAACCTGCAACCCGTCTGTGTTTCATCGTGACTGTTTGGCTGATTCCTATCCGCTGCCTCTGGGCGCTTCAGTCTTCAGTCCTTGTCAACTCTCCCGTGTTTCCTTGAGTCTGCTGCCACTATTGCTACCCGCTACTCTCCGTGATCAACAGTTCCAGTTCAACTCTGCTCTCCCGTGTCCCATCGTTACTGCACCTGCTGGTTGCTATTGGCTACCTCCGTGTTCCCGCAGAGACCCGCTGCTGCTACTCCTCAGCGCTACTCATCCATCTACTGCTGATCCGCTCTCCACGCTTTCCTGTGTTCCCTGCTGGTCTACCTACCTGTGCGCTGCACCTACTAGACCACCGCTTCACCCATCCAGGGACTTTGCATCCTGCCGGCCTCCTGCCGTTCAGGTACCTCTGCACTCCTGTCTGACTGCCTTCTCCTGAACCACGGTATGCATACTTCTCATTGACTGTGCTGTGTATTGCATACCTTGCTGGACTGTGTTGGTTCTCCTCTGGAGTTTGCTATCCGCTGAGTCTATTGCCATCATTGACTGTGTTATCTCGTGCTGGATTACTTCAAGAGACTTTCTATATTGGCAGTGTTGTTCAGTCATACATACATTTATATTGTGCATATTACTGTGGATCAAAGTCAAGGTGCCCGTGTATATCTTGTGTTGCAGTCTCTCCCCGTGCACCTCCTCACATATATATTCAGTGGTACAATTTGCTAGTGGCAGACCACTGACCCCTGTTTCCAGTTTCACCTGTTCCAGTATCCTCTCACATAGCAGTGGTACAACTTGCTAACGCAGACCACTGACTCCCCGGATACCTCCACTTGGATTCCATTCCTTCACTCTGACAGCGGTACAACTTGCTATCCGCAGACCGCTGACTCTCATCACCTCCTCGTTTCTGTTGGACATTCCTCCTCACTATAGCAGTGGTACAACTTGCTACCGCAGACCACTGACTACCTTTACGTGTCCTTTGTCCATACAGTTCCTCGTGTATTACTACCTCCATATTGCCAGTGCTGCTAGTCATAGACTTTCCTGAGCATCTCATCATCTGCTATTTCCTGTTCCGTGATCACCCTGCTACCAGAGTACCATATTACCACCTATACTGCTCTGGTAAGCCTATCACCTGGTGATCCCTGGGTAAAGACTCCTAGTGCCCGTGACAGTAAGATCAGGCCATGACAGACCCAGATACGGAACCTACTGCTAAAGAGATGCTGCAGCATCTGGTCAGCCGTGTGGAGCAACAGGATGCTCGCCAACAGCTGTTACTTCAATGTTACCAATCGTTAACCTCCCAAGGAACATCTGGACAGACTGTTACAGCTAATATTGAAGCTCCTGTGCTTGCCTCCGTTTCCCCAGTGCCATCCCAGGTGTCTACAGCTCCTACGCTTCACCTGCCTACTCCGTCAAAATATGACGGGGACCCCAAAACTTGTAGAGGTTTCCTTAACCAATGTTCAGTCCATTTTGAACTCCAACCTCAAAATTTTTCTACCCATCGTTCCAGAGTGGCCTATCTTATCTCATTGTTTTCTGGACAAGCCCTGGCTTGGGCCTCCCCTCTGTGGGAAAGAAACGATCCAATTCTACAAGATAGTGCCAAATTCATTTCCACGTTCCGAAGTGTGTTCGATGAACCAGGTCGTGTGACCTCCGCTGCTTCCAGCATTCTTCGTTTGCGACAAGGCTCCCATACAGTAGGACAGTATGTCATTCAATTTAGGATCTTAGCCTCTGAACTTCAGTGGAACACTGAAGCATTAGTTGCCGCCTTCTGGCAGGGGCTCTCCGATAAAATTAAAGATGCACTGACTACCCAAGAGCTTCCTTCGTCACTAGAAGATTTGATCTCTCTTTGCCATCGTGTAGACATGAGATTTCGTGAAAGAGAATCTGAGAAAACAACTTCTGCTAAAGCACCTCTTCGTTTAAACCCTCAATTTCGTCCAGTTTCACCTTCTGTGATTCCCATGGAGATAGGACGTTCCAAATTATCTTTAGAAGAGAGGAAACGAAGAGTAAAGAATAGACTCTGTATCTATTGTGCTGATTCCACACATATGCTCAGTTCTTGCCCTAAGAAATCGGGAAATGCCAGGCCCTAACTAGTTCTGGAGAGGTGAAGTTAGGGTCCCTGGAGTCCTCTCCATTGTCTATGAAATCTAAAGTCTGCGCTTTCGATGTTACGATTTCCTTTGCTACCAAATCCTTTGAGTCACAGGCATTGATTGATTCCGGAGCAGCAGGAAATTTCATTTCTAAATCACTAGTGAATCAATGGTCCCTACCAGTGATCACTTTAAAAACACCCATTACTGTGACGGCTATAGATGGATCACGTCTCATCAATGGTCTCATCACCCAGAGTACGTCTCCAGTAACCCTTCAGATTGGTGTACTACACCATGAAGAAATTTCGTTTTTAATTCTTCCTGTTACGACAAGTCCGATTGTCTTAGGCCTTCCATGGCTTCAATGTCACTCTCCCCAGATTGACTGGCGCACCCCTCAAGTTACGTCTTGGGGGCCTGAATGTCACCATCGTTGTCTCTCTCAAGTTATTCCTCTTAAAGTACAGCAATCTTCCATCTCATCGTCCTCCCCGGGACTCCCTCCTCAGTATGCTTCATTTGCCGATGTGTTTGATAAAGCTCAGTCTGAACGTCTTCCTCCTCATCGTTCTTGGGATTGTCCGATCGACCTTCTACCTGGCAAGACTCCTCCCAGGGGTCGGGTCTATCCTCTCTCGTTACCTGAAACTCAAGCCACATCTGAGTACATACAGGAGAATCTCCAGCGTGGGTTCATTCGACCTTCCACCTCTCCCGCTGGAGCTGGGTTCTTCTTCGTCAAAAAGAAGGATGGATCATTACGCCCTTGTATAGATTTTCGTGGACTCAACGCCATTACTATCAAGAATCGGTATCCCATTCCGCTGATCACTGAGCTATTTGATCGCATCAAGGGAGCTCGGATATTTACTAAGTTGGATCTTCGTGGTGCCTACAATTTAATTAGAATCCGTTCCGGTGACGAATGGAAGACCGCGTTTAACACCAGAGATGGGCATTACGAATATTTAGTAATGCCCTTCGGGCTGTGTAATGCCCCCGCGGTTTTCCAGGGTTTCATCAATGAGATCTTTCGGGACTTATTATATGTATGTGTCGTTGTCTACCTGGACGACATATTGATCTTCTCACAGGACCTGCCTTCTCATCACCAACATGTGGCAGAGGTCCTCTCCAGACTACGGAAAAACTCATTGTTCTGTAAATTGGAAAAATGTTCATTCGAGTTACCCCAGATTCCATTCTTGGGGTATATAGTTTCCGGAGTTGGCCTGAAGATGGATCCAGACAAAGTAAATGCTGTACTACATTGGCCTCAGCCAACTACTCTTCGTGCCATCCAGCGTTTTTTAGGTTTTGCCAATTACTATAGACGCTTCATTCAAGACTTCTCATCCATTGCATCTCCCATTGTGGCCTTAACTCGGAAAGGGGCTAATACTAAGCAATGGTCATCTGAGGCTCTCCAAGCCTTTCAAATCCTCAAAGAGTCCTTCTCGTCTGCTCCCATTCTGCGACAACCTGATGTGACACTCCCCTTCTTCCTAGAAGTAGATGCCTCTAATGTGGGCTTAGGAGCTATTCTCTCCCAACGCTCGGAGCAACAAAAATTACATCCTTGTGCCTTCTACTCTCGGGGTCTTCTGCCCGCAGAGAAAAACTATACTATCGGGGACAAGGAGTTGCTGGCCATCAAAGCTGCATTAGAGGAATGGAGATACTTGTTGGAAGGAGCTCGCCATCCTGTGACGATCTTCACGGATCATAAGAACTTGTCATATTTGCAATCTGCTCAATGCTTGAACCCTCGTCAAGCAAGATGGTCTCTTTTCTTTTCCCGTTTTGAATTAATTATAACCTTCAAACCAGCTGCTAAGAACAAGAAAGCTGACGCTCTATCTCGAGCTTTTGTGACGTCCTCTGATGTAGAAGAGGTTCCCAACCATGCTATTCTAGACCCCAAATGTATTTCTCTGGCTGCGTCATCCACCAAAATGCTACCATTTGGGAAGACCCTCGTGCCTCCTACTCTGAGGAGGAAAATCCTTTCGTGGTTCCATGCCTCTCGTTTTTCTGGACACGCCGGTGAACATAAGACCTTTGAGATTCTCTCTCGTAGTTACTGGTGGCCTTCAATGAGGAGAGACGTCAAAGAGTTTATTGCTTCCTGTGATTTATGTTCTCAGTTCAAATCCTCCCGCAGAACTCCAGCAGGGTTGCTGCGACCACTACCCATTCCGTCCAAGCCTTGGACCCATATTAGTATGGATTTCGTTACTGATTTGCCACCAAGTAAGAATCACAATACTATTTGGGTAGTGGTAGACAGATTTTCGAAGATGGCTCATTTCGTCCCTCTGTCCGGTTTACCTTCCTCGTCTACTCTGGCTGAACATTTCATTAAAGAAATCTTCCGCATCCATGGATGTCCGTCTGAGATTGTGTCAGATAGAGGAGTACAATTCGTTTCCAGATTCTGGCGGGCCCTTTGTAAAACCTTGGGCATACGATTAGCACTCTCATCGTCTTACCATCCGCAATCTAACGGACAAACGGAACGAGTCAATCAAGATCTTGAGACTTTTATTAGGATGTTCTCTTCAGCCAACCAAGACAACTGGGTAGAATTGCTCCCTTGGGCTGAATTCGCCCATAACAACATGTACCATGAGTCATCATCCAAAACTCCATTCTTTGTGGTCTACGGTCACCATCCGTCTTTTCCGGAATTTCCTGCCCTCCCGCCCACCCAAGTTCCTGCTGTGGAGACTGCTTGTCAGACCTTCAAAAATATCTGGTCTCAGGTCAAAACCTGTTTAAAGAAGACATCTAACAAATATAAGTCTTTCGCAGATAAGAAGAGGCGGGCTATTCCACCACTAAAAATTGGAGATCGTGTCTGGTTATCTACCAAAAATATTCGTTTGAAGGTTCCATCTATGAAATTCGCCCCTCGTTTTATTGGTCCATATAGGATCATTCAAGTTATCAATCCAGTATGTGTTAAACTTCTTCTTCCTAAGAATCTTCGGATTTCCAATGCCTTCCATGTGTCCTTACTCAAACCTCTCATCATCAACCGTTTCTCGACTCCTCCCTCAGCACCGCAGCCAGTTCAAGTTCATCAGGAGGAGGATTTCGAGATTACTGAGGTATTGGATGCAAAAATTTCGCGAGGAGTCCTCCGTTTCCTCGTTCATTGGAAGGGCTTTGGTCCTGAAGAGCGTTCATGGATCAAAGCTGAAGATCTTAATGCTCCTGCCCTTCTGAAGAAGTTTTATTCCAAAAATCCGGACAAGCCCGGTTCCAGGCGTTCTGTGCCCACCTTTAAAAGGGGGGGTACTGTCACTCACCGGACTGTGAGTGCTTCTTCCCGGACTATTAGGAACCGTGGACGTCCTCTATCCTGAGGGACTGCGCATGCGCAGCCCTTTCCAAACCTTCAGTGTATGTTCCTTTAACTTAATTGGCAGATCAGGCAACCTCCCTATATTAAGCACCTGTGGTCAACACCACGTTGCCTGATCTTGGAGTCTCATTCCCCATGAGTCTCTGAAGGTGTTCCTGTGTTTCCTCGTTTATTCAGCCCAGCTGATTCCTGTGGTTTCCAAACCACTTCTACCTCTGTGGTTTCCAAACCACTTCTACTACTGTGGTTCCCATACCACAGCTACCCTTCTGTGTATCATCGTGACTGTGAGCTGATTCCTATCCGCTGCCTCCGTGCACTACAGTCTTCTAACCACTTCAACTCTACCATGTATTATTGGGACTGTTAGCTGATGCTATCCGCTGCCTCCGTGCACTACAGTCTTTCATCCACATCCACTCACCTGTTCATGATCGTGACTGCTAGCTGATTCCTATCCGCTGCCTCCGTGCACTACAGCCTTCAACCTGCAACCCGTCTGTGTTTCATCGTGACTGTTTGGCTGATTCCTATCCGCTGCCTCTGGGCGCTTCAGTCTTCAGTCCTTGTCAACTCTCCCGTGTTTCCTTGAGTCTGCTGCCACTATTGCTACCCGCTACTCTCCGTGATCAACAGTTCCAGTTCAACTCTGCTCTCCCGTGTCCCATCGTTACTGCACCTGCTGGTTGCTATTGGCTACCTCCGTGTTCCCGCAGAGACCCGCTGCTGCTACTCCTCAGCGCTACTCATCCATCTACTGCTGATCCGCTCTCCACGCTTTCCTGTGTTCCCTGCTGGTCTACCTACCTGTGCGCTGCACCTACTAGACCACCGCTTCACCCATCCAGGGACTTTGCATCCTGCCGGCCTCCTGCCGTTCAGGTACCTCTGCACTCCTGTCTGACTGCCTTCTCCTGAACCACGGTATGCATACTTCTCATTGACTGTGCTGTGTATTGCATACCTTGCTGGACTGTGTTGGTTCTCCTCTGGAGTTTGCTATCCGCTGAGTCTATTGCCATCATTGACTGTGTTATCTCGTGCTGGATTACTTCAAGAGACTTTCTATATTGGCAGTGTTGTTCAGTCATACATACATTTATATTGTGCATATTACTGTGGATCAAAGTCAAGGTGCCCGTGTATATCTTGTGTTGCAGTCTCTCCCCGTGCACCTCCTCACATATATATTCAGTGGTACAATTTGCTAGTGGCAGACCACTGACCCCTGTTTCCAGTTTCACCTGTTCCAGTATCCTCTCACATAGCAGTGGTACAACTTGCTAACGCAGACCACTGACTCCCCGGATACCTCCACTTGGATTCCATTCCTTCACTCTGACAGCGGTACAACTTGCTATCCGCAGACCGCTGACTCTCATCACCTCCTCGTTTCTGTTGGACATTCCTCCTCACTATAGCAGTGGTACAACTTGCTACCGCAGACCACTGACTACCTTTACGTGTCCTTTGTCCATACAGTTCCTCGTGTATTACTACCTCCATATTGCCAGTGCTGCTAGTCATAGACTTTCCTGAGCATCTCATCATCTGCTATTTCCTGTTCCGTGATCACCCTGCTACCAGAGTACCATATTACCACCTATACTGCTCTGGTAAGCCTATCACCTGGTGATCCCTGGGTAAAGACTCCTAGTGCCCGTGACACCGTGCACTACTAAGTATACAGGAACACCTCGTGTGATGAAGGGTTAAACTTAACCCCTAAGGGTTGCGCACTCACCAGATACCACAGTTACATAAGCCCGTAACCCAACAGTTTCTTCTTTATAGTGAGCGATCTTCTGACGCGGAATTCTCGATCATCACAAAATCCAATAAAAGAAAGAACGCTCAATAGTGTAAAAACATATGAGCACATTTATTTGCAAACATCCAAACGACAATAAAAATATAAATACACAATGAACGTCAGGCGAAACTTAGAGCTGGGGAATAGATGGACCCTTACCATCCTCAGAAGGGCAAGAGACGTGTCTAGAGGTGGATAAATATAGCGAGCAGTGTCCCGGGAAGAACTCCGTTCTGCCGGCAATCACACACGGAGCGGCGGTAAGGGAATAGGTCCCCGCTGTAGGTTTCCAATGTCTGACGTCACGCTATTCCCGTCAGCCAACGCGTTTCGGCTCATCAAGAGCCTTTCTCAAGGCATACATACGGGATGAAACTCTATTGCTGCTATAGTAACCGGATATTGAACACCTGCATTCCGGAGACCAAATAATCCACATAACAAAAAATAACAAAAAATAGTAAAAAATAGTCCACATATCTAAATGTGCACAAACAAAGCATAACCTACATGAAAATGAAGAGCAGTAAAACACAACATGTCAAAAAGAAAAAAGAAACAAAAATAAATATAAAAATCAATCAGGAGTCTCCCATCCACAACACGGCCTGAGACGCTCCTGCTTAGCTTTCAAAATAGTGACCCACACATTACGTTCTGCTATTTAACATCTTTAAAGTTATTCATCAGTCAGAAACCACTTCAGTTCAAAATCTTGATTTAAACCTTCTGGGGCTAGGGTCCCCAGGTCATAAATCCATTTCATTTCACGTTTGGCAAGGATAATAGACGTATCTTTCTGTCTCCAATTTCCTTCTATCTTATCTATAGCTAGAAAATTATTTAAACCGTTCAACATACACTTATGGTGGCTTTTAAAATGGGAGGATACCGAATGATTTTCATAGCCCTTTTTTATGTTGCGTAGATGTTCTGACAACCTGACCTTAAGTGGTCGTGAGGTCCGTCCAACATAAAAAAGGCCACACTTACACTCCAAAAGATATATCACATTTGGGGTGTTGCAACTCAGAAAAGATTTAATGGGATACTTGCGGCCTTTCACTTTAAAACAAGTAGTTTTTGTTCTTCAGATCAGAAAATGTGGCTTTACACGCCGTGCAAAGTCCACATCTAAAAAATCCCTTAGTTGTGCACAGAGAATATTGGGACTATTTTTCCTCTTTTTTGACATATATACAGTGTTGCGCTATGTTTTTTGTTTCTTCCCTTTTTCTATATGAATGATTTACGAAGAGTTCTGAAGTGTATGGGACTTTTTCAGAAGATTCGACATCCTGGTTCCATTGGAATGTAGGACTACCATACGTTTTTGGACGCTCTATTGTTTTTGTTTTTTTTATTGAATGTTTTTTGGTTTACTGTTTGCTTATCTCTTGATTGGTGCCTGTCTGCCTACTTGCTGTTTTGTATGTGAAGATAGTCACTGTAATCCCCTGACTAGGGAACGTCAATCTGTCTGATCCAAATCAATAGATCAGGACAAAGTTATCAATTTGGACCTGGATGGATTGAGTCCATCCAGCTGTAACCTGTAGTTGTCTCCTAAAAAGTTGAATAACCTACCTCCTGGCTTCAAGTAATACATGGACTGCAGGGGAGGGGGGCACCTATTTGTTTTGTGAGGGGATGAAATGAAAGCAGTGTGAGTGTAATTAATCCCGTGTTGTCACATGTGCTTAGATATTGTACAGTTCCAGTGTAGGGCGTTCTAAGAATCCAGCAAAGAGAATTGCACGGACCTCATTGGTGGGATTTTTGATGTTATAGTGAGATGCTATTATGTACCTGGGGAGTTGCTGGTCTACAACACATGCTCCTCCCCAAAGAGCACTTCACTTTCAGGCCCCAGGGGTGGTTCTACATACATTGTTATTACTAAATATTTAACTAAATGGTTATAGCTACAAAAACAAAAAAAAACAACAGTTTCTAAAAATTGTTAAAGCCTGTTTGGCTAGTGTCAACAAGCATATATTATGGAGCCCTTTAAGCAGGAAATAATCTTTACAAAAAAGTGGTTCCAAAACACTCTGTGAATATTATCCTTAGTTCCATGGACTTGAAGTAACTTCTAACAGTCTTTTAAGATAAAGACACATTTTGATCCAAAAAGTAAAGGGATAAGGTTACTTTTTTATATATGGGATAACGTACTCCCTAGTGTAAATTTAAAATGCTAGACAACACTGAGTAGGAGAGGTACATAGTCACAAAATAAGTACATTTTAAATGGCACATAACTCCAAGTAATATCCTACTAGCCATATTAACTGGATGGTTACTTTACAGATATGCAATTTTTGAAATGAGGTTTACACAAGATTACAAATATTTTAGCCTCAGAGTATAGCAAAATAATCAAAAGCGCTGTAGGAACTACTGTTAAAATTCAGCAACACAACACAAGGAAAAAGGAATGAAATTAAAATGAAGAATACAACTATCTTGCTAGATGATAACATTTTAACCCTTGATAAAATCCAGAACAGGTTTAGCTCCAAGGGAGACAGATGTTTAGAAATGAGGAAGAAATCAATGAACAGCATGTTTGTTGCTCCCTTATGACACATTCAATGTGTTTTTACTGATGCTGTTACAAGCGCTCTACACCGTTTCTTCTCAACAGAACTCACATAAAGGATTTTGGTGTAAAGTACTGCCGGATGAGCATTTGACAGTCAACCTCAGGCTAAGACACACAGGGGTAAAACAATAGTGTGCAAGAAATCAAGATGCATTGTCTGCAGGTGAGATCTTTATATGAGGTCAAAACCTTTACAAAGAAGAAAAAGAAGTTGCACACTAGCAACTTTCCCTTTTCTGTAAAACAACTAAAATATTCAATATTATCCAAACATAAGGTAATCCATTGTAAACCAGTCTGTACTTTGATATAAAGTAAAAGTATGTTAGAACAGGGATGGGCAGCCTGATACATTTAAGGGGCTACCTAGTGCGGCCCTCTAAGCTTCAAGAGGTCCGCACGTTACCATTAGCCTTAGTACTAAGTAAAAACAAAACATTTAATCAAAGAGAGGCATTCTATAGCAAACAAATCTGACATTAAAGTAGGAAGGAGCTGGTGGCCGTGGGTGAAAGCGCAGGTTCGCCTATTGCGCCTTGACTGTGTTTGAAGATGTCATCTACAATTTAAAGCTTGCTTGATGGACATTGGGTTTTGACGTTAAAGAAACAAACTATAGACCTGTATTGGTACTACACAATGCTCAAAGCAGATCTGTAATATCTCAACCAAAGGGGCTTATGTACATTTGGACGAATGTTTTGTTTTTTTTGCTTAAAATGCGCATTTCCAAACTGAGCATGCACCCAAAAAAATGCATACGGCTGCATTAGTATGTGGACTCGGTCATATCTTAAACTTACTACGTTTAATGCTTAGAAGTAAAATGGTGTGGGGGGGTGGGGAAGGCAGCAAGTGTAGCGAATAGTATCCAATGTAGTTCATTGCGGTTAGCTCCCACTTGGGGTTTAACAGCTATAAACCAATCAGAACGGATTCTACATGTTGTGACCAGAGTGAAACTGCTCTGTAGTTGTTAGTTTTTGACAAGCCTTCTGACACGAAGAGGCTCCACAAGAAACATCATGTATATGATGTTCTATGTTTTTTCCCTTAAGGATTAAAAGCTGGAAGACTGAAATATCCACAACATGTCATAAATTGGTAAGGGTATCGATGATAATTTATTTTAATATTAGATTTTTTACAGAGTTTTTTGTAAAACAGTTTTCTGTGGCATTACAGGTTCCAACAGGCCTGCAAGGAATTCAGCCCCATACTGAAAAGGTTAGGGTTGTGTCACATTATAACAGGGTGACCACACGCTGCAAGTTTCCTTGTTATAGCATGACCATCCCAGTCTGTCATAGCCTAGTTTTGTTTATGGGTTTTATATGGGAAATTCCAACCCCCTCCCCCTTAAAATTGCCGCAGCCAGTCCAGGCTAAGAAAGGTGGAGCTTGGATAACTTTTGGCTCTGATCCACGTGGTATTTTTTTTTAAAAAGTAATCTTTCATCTTTTATTTATTCTAAATTAAATCAATTGATATCAGTCATCATCATCATCTTCATCATCTGTATAAAACAGTAGCAATGCTACCAGTATATATAGTCTATTAAAGTGTTGCTCAGTGTTCTGTGGCATAGTCATACTTTATTATTAGTTAGGAAGCTACTGGGATCTTAATATTTTCAAGGTATGCAAATTATATGTCAACCATGTTCTTCAACCCTTCTCTGGCCTGCAATCCAGGAAACATCTACATAGGTGTTTAGGGGGGTATATTATAGTAGTGGGATTAAGCCATCACGTGATCCTCTAGCCTTAACTTGATCTCAAACTCAAAACTGCTGAAAGAGCTCAGCTGCTGCTCTACCCTAAAACACAGCTATCTGGTGCTGCCCTTTACATGAATTAGCTACCAGAAGATTTCTGCTTCTATGTATCACTTTAGTAAGCCTTGCACTCACTGCTTGTTCTACCCAAGGTTATCTTAAAACTACCAAACCATATAGTCGCTCACCCTCATTAACACTTACATATATGCACAGTGTTATCCTGAACCACTATTAAGAAACATAGTGAAAATGAGTCCAACGTATAAATATAATATTTTTTCATTAACTTTATGACATATTTATTGTCGGAAAATATCAACACAAACAGAAGATCAGAGTTAAAATAAACATTTTTGGTGAAGTTAATCTTTAATTTACAATATATCAATTTGAATTAACTACCAATGTGCTTGAAAAAAAAGTCTTCTTTCACTGGCAGTTTTAAAATTATTTAATTATCATAAATATGATAATTAGCTTGGATTTTACCTTAATCGTATTCATGAACTCATTATGGTTGCATACATATGCATTCAAATAAAGGTCTAATTATAATATTCTGCTTTATTGTTCTTTATTGTGTAATTTATTTGCCCCACACAACACCCACGTTAAGGAGTTGACACTATGAAGGAGCTTATGATTAGGCAGGAGGCTGGAATTTACCAGCAATCCTACTTAACTGTGTTCAATGGCCGAAGTGGTATATGGTATTATGCCATACCAGAACTTCTTATACCGCCTTCATTATAAATCTATCAAATTACATTTTCCATACCGCCACTTCTAAATTTCCAATTTCATCACTGAGTGTGTTTCTATTCAAATTCTAAAAGATTCAAATAGCAAAATAAATGTAATTTTTTTGCCAAATAACAAGCCTCTGATTACAATTGACAAAATACGAAAAAAATAACCTGTTTTTACTCCAATACATATAATTTAGTGGCTTTGGATTTAAGAAAATACTGTAGGTCTGATCCATTAATGAATGTAAATGTGAATGTAAATGCTAACACATGCTGTAATTTGCAAAAATCCTCTGCGCTAGCTCAGAAATGGACTATATGCTTGGCAATGCAAGTGCAATCAATTCAACTTCTAACGCACAGGACACTTTTGACAACCTACCATTTCAAGGACGGAATGGGAGGGAAGAGGTGTATGCATGAGCCAATGTAAACTTAGGGCGCGCCAAGGATGAGAACACAAACATCCGCCCGGGACAAGCACGGGGTATCTCTCAGATACGTGATTTTTAGCTGCATCACTTGCACTAGCTACATGGCAGGTGTAAGTGGCGAGTGATAGTGATGACAGTCACGCATGCATGCTAGAACATAGGTTTGCTATAAAGAGATTGTAAGATTGAGAGCAGGGCATTTTCACCTCTGTTTGTCTGTATTACCCAGTATTTTTGAATTACTGTGTTTGTTCCCAATTGTAAAGCGCTACAGATTTTCTGGCGCTATACAAAAAATATTGATTATTTTATGTACAGTAGGCATTAATAACATCCTGATAAATGTATATCAGAATATTCAATGTTGTTCATCTAGATTACACTTGGGTAAAATTCACAAGAAGAGCTTCATTGTCCACATCCAAAAAAAGAAAAAAGGGTTCTCATGGGTTCCTGGCAGGAGCTCTGGTGGCGGCAAATAAAAAAAATTGTGTAATAATTTTCTGCCCAACTGAAGAATGACATTTGAACCGGTACTTCTGGCCTTAGCTCCAAAATGAACATAAATCACTTGGAAATTGCTATATAATATGGTCATCAGTACCACAGAAAAAGTGGAGCAAAAAGAAGTGGACTCTAACATGCTTTCCTTATTGCTCTCAAAAAAATGTGGGAACTAGGTGGCACTGAAGAAACCTTAAACTTAAAGCTCACCACATCTCTTATGTAGGTTCCACCAAGACCACTTTGCATGTACATATCTGATTGTGAAGGTGTGTCTGTACGTTTGTGGATAAAGGGTAGTGTAATGTTAACAATTCATCCCCATAACTGTAAGTGTTTTAAAATATGGTCTTATATTTTAGCTTCAAAAATATGTGGTTCTCAGCTGTTGTGTCTCTACAAACCCTCTGTGGCTGCTCTGGCATGTTGGGACTTGAAGTTCTGCGACAGGAAGATGACTGGGGAAATTAAAAATAAATATTTCAGGAGGTGGTGTTTTGTACGTTACTGTCACAAGTAGACATTCTTCAAGGGTTATGCATTTCCTCATCCAAGTGTTTTGTCTTTTCAGTGCAGGCCACAGAAGGAGCAAGTCATCAAAATGTATTGACTGACATCCAAGTAACTACAAAAACTTGTCATCATACTTCCTCAGATCAGTGTATAAAAGGTTAAAAGAGCCTCTGCTCAGAAGATGAGAATTCAAGAGAAGTACCTAATACCAGGGCTGCAGCTAGCACCTGGAGGACTAGATTGACGTGGATGACAAAACAAATGTTCTCTGACCAATACAAACAGGATAGAGAAGGAAATGAGCAGGATGTAGAACAGAACAGTGTGTAAAAGTCTTGGAAGAACTGGACCAGCCACTTTTTAATGCATTTTTATATCCATGTCAATGCATCCAGTGCATATTGACTGCATGTGAACAGCAACTGATGGTGCCCCAGTGTAAGTAATAAGGTAAGCTCTAATAAAGACATTGGGAGAGCGTCTCATTGGGCCTGATAGGAAATTCCATAGATGGGTAACAGCACAGGAGACATCTTGCAATAGAAGATTTGGTTATCAGAGAGGAAGCGATGGACATCTAAGACGGAATGAGAGACAATATTTTGAGATATAGAAAAGGTTGGCATATGTAGGGCTTCGTAGTTCAGGGCAAGTAATTTGTATCGGAATCTGGAAGGTATGGGGAGCAAGTGTAGTTATTAGCAGTGTGATGCGGTGAGTGTAAAATGGTGTGAAAGGAAGATCAGTCTTGCTGCTGCATTTAAAATCCATTGAAGTGGGTTTAGAATCGAAGCAGGAGATAAGATGATGGAGAAGAATTTTGGTTGCATCTTGAAGAAAAGGTAGTATTTTATCAATATTTTGAAGGTGGGGACAACAGGACTGCAAGAGAGAATGAATGTGAGGAGTAAAGGAGAAGGTGGAGTTAAGGTTGACACAAAGACATTGGGCTTTGGAGATTGAGCAGATTGTGGTGTTGTTCACGACGAGAGATTTTTGAAGGCAGGTGATAACTCTTTGAGAAGGGAAGGTGATAAGCTTTGTTATGGACATATGGAGCTCTAAGTAGTGTTGGAGCATCCATGTGGTAGTAGCAGATATATATATATATATATATATATATATATATACATACATACACATACACATACACACACTGAATAGATAGTACTATTGTGATAAAGTTCTACCTAAGTTCTAAAATCTCCTTAATAGAAAAACACTCTTTGCCCATTGTTCCTGGGCTTCAGAATTGCAAATTGCAGGGACATTCAGTAGGTAAATGCCATAGCCTTCGATTGAAGTAAATGAGAGAGAAGTAGTCAGAATTTGTAAAAGATAATAAAGTGAAGATATCAGGCATAAGAAATGTGTGCCAACAATAAATGCACAAAATAACTATAATAATAACCCCCCTTCTCCTAAAGAAAATTATTTTAAGAGCCTTTTGTCTACAAGATTTAGAGTCAAAATTGAAGAATGGTAAATTTATTTTTGTGCATGAAACTAAATACATTTAGTAACATTGTTAACTAAAGATTAACTATAATTTCTATCCTTTTTATGTTATTTATTTCTTTCCTCCTTAAATTAACCTTAGAGATAAACAAAAAAGAAACACAAATTAAGCACAATAGAATTGCTCCTGGGTCATGAGATGCATTCCAAAACAATGGTGATAATCCACATGCAAAAAACTATTCTCAGAGCTAAGCGCACATTGTAGGCCCAGTATAACTGCATTCTTTTAAACAGAATGTATTTGCTTATCATATAATTAGCAGATTAACAATTTACAATGTGCATTCTTATTTTCCAGATGAAAAAAAAACAACCTGTAAATTGGTGCACAATCCATTTTATAAATATGTTTTAGCAAACTGGAATATCACAAACTGTGAGACACATTAGCCACATACATTTATTGAAACTAAGGATACACATTATACGATGCAGTAAATAGGGGTTAGAGCCTATAATCATGATGGATGTGCTCTAAGTTTGCTCCTGCATAGATACACCAACCAATAAGGCAAGTTGCTTATAAGCCCAGACACTCAAAAGCACAATTTTTCCTACGGACATTGCAATGATTACAGGGAATTTATAACAGACCTTGTGAAATGACATTGGTACTGGTGGAGCAGTTTTTCAAGACACACTCCAGAAGATTGCTAAAAGGCCCAAGATGGAAGTGACTCCCCTTACCAGATGAACGTAGTCCATTTATCCCTGCAGGGCACTTCATTCACCCACAAGATGAAGCAGGTGCTGCTTTCTTCTCTTAGAGAAGACATTAGAATGGACATCCATTCAACATTAAGAAAGATATAGGACAACTTAGGGGAGCTTAAAATCAGGACAGATCATTTTCAATAAAATTTCAGCCATTGTGTGAATTGACATAGTGAACATATACATGTAAAAGATCATGCTGGTCATGATTCCAGCTATTTAATTTGGAAGATTGTTCCAGACGAAACATGAGTAGAATCGAAGACATAACAGAAACTACAACTAATGAGAAACTAGCTATACATGCCAAAGATATCTTCTGCAAGTGTTGCTCTTTAGCTGCAGACCTATATTTAACTATTAATTACCAGCAACCAAAACCTGGTTCACTCTTGATGCGCTAATATATTTCCAAACTAAAGATAACATTTTCAAGGGTAAAAAACAAACAACTTCCCCACACACCCTCATTTACCACTTTATTGCTCACCTAAATTCAGTGGGGTCCTCATTTTTCTTCCTGCTTGTAATGCATTGGGAAAAAGCCATCGTGGAGCAACGAGGACAACGATGGCTGGTCGGCTTGTTATCGTCTAATCAATATAGAAAAGCTTGCTCTGATTGGACAGAGCATGGGAAAGCTATTCTGTATTAGTGTATAGGAGAGACCCACACATGGGGTCTTACCACAAACCACAATTAACTACATTGCGACAATGAAGTTCATAAATACATTTTAAACAGGTCATGGTGGACGGTAATGTCAGATGTCTAACAATAGTATACTGTATGTAAAATTTTTGAGGGCCAGTACCAAAAGCTAGGATCCAGCAAATTTGTAATTAAAAATGTGTAAGTCATACAAATATTTTTAAAGGTGGGGCTATGCAATTGAGGGGTAACAATATCATATGTAACAATGAGCAGGCAATGATTGCTGGAAATTTTAGATATTAAACAATAAGGATGTTTTATGAATTTAGTGGGCCTGTACGGACGAGTAGGGGAGAGTGGAGAAGGCGTATGTGACCCTCTCCCCTCCCCACTCTAGCCTTTTTACTTATACTTCACCATTCTTTACATTGTCGTGTGTGCCCCAAGCTCCAATCCCTGATTTCCACCTGCTTTATTGTCCGTTCTATGAGAGCTTTCCATCTGAGAAGGAACTCTGTGCACAGTGCTTCTGACTCCAATGGATTATGTCACTAGTGCTCTCCATAGACCACCCATATCATTGAGCAGAAGTATGAGCAGCTGCCGTGTAGAATGGTTCAGCACTCTGAGCCCCCTCCACACAACATGACGACAGCAGAGTGGATTGGGAGAACATGACACTTGACTGTCCCTGCAGACAGGACAAAATCCCACCTGCTAGGCTGTTGGTCTAGTTGAATCCTGCACTGTCTCTGCACAGATGGGGAACCGGTGCACTGAAGTATGGAGGGGAGACTAGGAGAAGATCAGAGGGGAAAGGGAAAAACAGGGAGTGAGAGGAGTATGGGAAGTGGATGAGCTGATGTGAAAAGGTGAAGGGAGAAAAAGAAGGGGAGGAAAGTGGAGGAACAGAGGGGAAGGTGAGATAATAGAGGGAGTATAGCCAATTAGGGCAGGGGGATGATCACGATGACAACAGCAGGACATTTAATATGGTGGTGGATCCCTGGAGAAGGGCCAAACACAATGTTAGAGCCAGTCCTGATAAGCCCAGTCCAGCCAAATCACAGATGAAGGGACCTTTTCCAATGCCAGTCCAAAAAGATTAACAACAACACAAAAAACAGCAGGTATATTTGAGATTTGGATCTCATTGAGCCATCTTCAGTGCAGATAAAAAGTGGAGTACACAAAAAAGCATGTAGGAATATTTTTTAGTCACCTTGGTGACCTGAATTTTTCCATCACTTTATATGTGGATGATAAAATACTGCAACATTTTTCACAAACAACTGGACAGCACTGCGGTTAACATTGCTTAAATCACAGCACTGTGATCATGAGTTTAATTCCAATAAAAAGTTTATTTAGGTGGCTGACTAAAACACGTGTATTAGGGTAACCCTGTTTTCCTAAAGGCTTGTTGAAACGTCAGGCAAACCAGAAAATCTCATTGTTGTTGCGAAGAATGGCTTAGAATGGCTTGAGGAAGAGGTACTGCATCTAAATCTTGTATTTCATAGTGCAGTGCCTCTACCTAGGGCAATAAGCAATAAATTGAGCAAGGCAAAAAAAATGACACAATGCATATTTATTGAATGTAGGGAAACACCAGAGAAATTAAGGAACTTAGGCAATTTGTTTTGCAAAATTAGTCTTATTATTACGTGTTACTCACAGGTGTTCTACTTAAAATTTACATTTATTCCACAATGAAATCTATTTCTTAAGTTTTACACTGTCTAATTGACCATTGACACTTCATGCTCTTTCAGAGGAGTTTAGTTTTTAAACCTTTTCCTCAAGTTTTGAGTGTATCACTGATATGAGAATAGCACTGAAAACATACTGCATAATCAATGTAAACACAAATGTCCTATTCATACAGGCAGCAGTTAAAGGAGACGTAAAAAGAAAATATTGGATAGACAGCCCTGGACTGTCTGATTTAGGTCTTAAGCTTCACCTAACTACTGACAGGGATAGTGTCCCAGTAACTATACAATTAAACAGTGTGATCTTTAAGAAGCATAAAAATGTAATAAAAAAAAAAAACCACAGTAAGGAAACTTGATCATAACATCTTTGATATGGGTTTAGTTTTACACAACTCTACCATTGTTACTGTACTTACTGTAATGCATCAGAGAACTTTTAAATAGGTTTTCACCATTTGGTATAATTTTTTTAAAAAAAAATCTATATTATTACCAGACTTTTCTAATTGCTGCTCTACCAACAGCCTACATTTCCATTCTTACAACAATGATTTTGTTCTAAAGTAATGAGATGGACACAGATAATTGGTTTTTACAGGGCTGTCCTGAATTTGTGAATTTACTGAGTGCAGTGAAGGTATTAGTTTTATAGTCTGTTTAAATTAAAACAGAATAATAGCAGAGACTGTAACTAAAGATGAGACAATTTCCAGCGTTTTGAACCTTCTAAATTAGCCTTTGGCCAGAAAATCTATCTTTGCATAGAGTACCTGAAAGTATTTAGACAAACATTACTCTCTCATTACAATGTTTCAGCAAAGACGTGCTGTAATATGGTGGAACAGGCAGCTTCACAGAGTTATGGAGTTCGTGCGATACAATCTTCAAGTTTCTCTTTTGCTTCTCCATACCATTGAACACATATTTCGCACTGTGTTTATAGATTCCAATTCCACTTATTTACACTTTATAAATAGAGTTGGGATGACCAATGTCAATTCATTCTACTCAGTTCATAGGACTTGCAAGGTAATCAATACAACTGAAAATTCATACAATTGATCTTGATTGGGTGTGCCAGAATTCATATTACAAGCACTGGTCATTCATTTTTGTGCAGCTGGCTAGTGGCTAACACACCTAAATCAGTTTGCCGTTTAGACAACAGTGATTTTCACGGAGGTGGACATCCTCTCCTGTTCCCCCAGCATACAGCGCTTTTGTACCTCCCCAATACAGTGCCTCATTTTGTCATAATGAGTAATCAAGAAATAGTTATGATCTGATCAGGACATCTGGATTTTTCAGGAGAGGAAGTTCGGGACAAGGTCAGCAAAACAAAAAGGTCATCTATTTAAAGGCACACACTAAGAAGTGAGTCACTTTATCTGTAGGATTCAGAAGTATCAATGGATTTGTTGGGCTGATTTGTTTCACACTAAAATTGGTACAAATTTTCTCTCTATGTGTAAATTTTTTTATTACAAATTGGGGGTGATGATGACTTTAATGGATCAGGTTAGCTTGCAATATTCTCAGCAATCATTATGTCATCAGGCTGACAGATATGTGACCCTTTTCTCCCAGGATACAGTGCTCTGAAATAAATTAATGGTGCATACTCCAAGGGGCAGATACAAATCCTCACATTGTTCATTAGAACAACGTGGGTCACGCACTATTACCATTACTACGGTAATAGTGTCAGGCGCCGTCCCCATGCTGTGTCCGTCGCACAGGTACGGACGCCTGCTATCACTTCCGGGTCGGCGGTCGCGCGTTCCGTTGCTAGGCAACAGAACTCTTCCCACTAATTCTGGCGGTGGTGTTTAGCGTCACCACCACCAATGATTGGACTATGTGCTGTATAAAAGGATCACTCTGGCACTGGGAGAGTGCCAGAGTATTAGGTCCCACCTAGCTCCAGCGTTCCTGTGCATTTCCTCCTGTGACTCCTGTGCATTACCCAGCTTGTTCCTGACTAACCCTATTCTGTGCTCCTTGTGAATTGACCTCGGCTTCGTTATTGACCATTCTCTCCTGTGCTTCTGATACCTCACCCCGGCTAGCCCCTGACTACGAATTTGGATTCTCCCTGTGGCATATCCTGATTTCTCGGTTCTGACCCGGCCTGCCTGACACCGCTTCCATCCTATCGCTTCACTGGTTGCTCCCTCTGAGGACCGCGACCTGTATGTCTCCCGCAGCTAAGACCATACTTCCTTGCGGGGGTTCCTGGCGAGGACCTGGGACACGTCAGACTCCACGCCCCTTTGGTGAGTAGTGCTAAAACCAGTAAGCAGAATACTCTGAGTCCGTGACAAATAGATGCACATTGTTACCATTAATACAGTAATTTCAACTCTGATTATTTACTCGCAGCTCTGTGAACAGTGAGCAAAAATCTGTGTTAAAATTAATGTGCTAACGGTAATAATGGGCATATATTACCATTACATAAACGCCACCGGCTGGAGGGTCTAGAAGAGACAAAGATGACAGCAATGGCGTGACAAGAGAAAGACAGCGACAGCCAGATGACCGGTGACTGGGACCCGTGAGGATCAGGGGATGAGAGGAGCTAGGTAAAGCCATTACTGGCTAGCTTCCTCCAGGCCCATGCCTGCACTCTTTCCTCTCTACACTTGTGCACAAGGCCCTGGGCACTTTCCAGACATTAGTCCCCTTTTAACAACAGTGGGTGGATAATTAAGATTTAATAGGTAAATAGCATATTTCTATTGGGCGCATTTATTAACATTCAGGCTTAACCTGTGGCCCCAAGTAGAATTTAGGCTTAGCCTGTGACACTAGCTAAATACAGGAGTAACCTGTGGAGAAACTTAAGAACAGGATTAGCCTGTAGCAGCAGTAACAGTCAGGATTAACCATTGGTCTCATTTGATATAGGCACCAGGCCTGGGAGATCATATCGGCATTAGGCCTGCAAACGTTAGGTGGTAATCCCCATAATGAGACCATGCTCGATCTGCTCTCTTTTATAGCACATTTAGGTGACATTTGCATGGTGGTCATTTTCACAGTACTTATTGTATTGCAATGTACGGTATTATGTGTTCTGTTTAAGTATTTTTCCTTCCAGGATCCACATGATCCAGAATTCAGGCCCATATTTAAGGTAAGCTTTTGATATCTATTTCCCTGTCTGCAAATTGTATTGGTGACTATGTTAACTTGGGGTTTGAGCTAGAATAGTGCACCACACCTAGTGTGAGTAGTGTTATAGCAGCACCTGATCATGTAGTTTGGTTGTTAGGATCAGGGCACTGCTTCGTTTTTCTGTAGCTAGTTCTTCCCAAACTAATGCATCTTAAATGGCACATAGCTCTCTGGGTGGGTTGTGCTGTGTCTCCCGTGTGTCCTAGGCAACAGTCTGGAGGGTTGCAGACAACTCTCAAGAAGAGCTGACCATTCCTCTGTGAGTACCATCATTCATTTTCGTCTCTCTCTCTCTTGGTGGGGCTCTCACCCATACAACAAGGGTAGAGTGAGGTGTCTCTACCCCCGGCCGTTGCATCAGACACCCCCCCTTCCTCCGGTACTCCTACCCTTCAGTAACCTGTTTGTTTTCTTCCCTAGACAGAAGTGCTGAGGGGTCCATACAACGAGTTTGGACCACGGGGCTCTTAGTGAGGGGTGTACGGATATTCCCATAGTTGTCCCTCTGGATCAGTAAGTACCTGGAGTGCAGGGAAGGGATTAACCGGTTGTGTTGATCTTTTCCCTACAGTACTGTTACAACTCCACAGGAACCTTATTGTCATAGGACAATCAGGGGTTAAAATATCTAAAATGTTTATTCTGTGTAATTTCTGAAGTCACTGTGGGTAGGTAATAAAAGGGTTAATTTACCTTTGCTGACATATCAACTGCTATTTGCCATAGACAGGCACCCCTATTGTTCATTATGCCTTATGTCACAGTTATCAGATCATGTGCCAGAAAGAAATTTAAGACCACCCATATTAAATTCAGAGCACATGGTCAGATCTATAAATTCAAATAAAAAATGTCCACATTAAAGCAATATATTTTATCCTTTATATTTGTGAAAGTCTCTATCCAACTGTATGACCAGTGCACTGATGCACATCTAATATGTCAAGCACAAAAATGAGGCTCCAAGGGAAATCACAGCAACCCAATATATCTCTTATGCATCAATATTTTACAGTGCTGTTTAATGTCTCAATTAAAGAAAATAGAAGAGCGCTGGTTGAGTGAAATTAAATAATATTATTGAAAAAATTATTAAATATTTATTTGTATAAAACAATTAAAATCATTTAAAATAATAAAAAAAAATACCTGCACTAAAAAAATCACAGTAATGACAAGTGTAAACCATATAGGCAATAAAAAATGTGATAAAAAAAAGCAAAAAAGTTCCGGGCCCAAGTGATAAATTGGATGATTTTATTGAAACAGTACTGTGGATACAAATAGTGAAACCCACAAATATCCAAAATCCTTCCAATATTTAATGATGATTTTCCAATAAATATCCAGACTGAAAGAGCATTGATATAAATTTAAACAGAGAGCGTTATCTGGGAATGTTATCTGGGAATACTGGAGCTCAAAGAGATCCAGGAGTGGCAGGCAAGGGGTTGCTGCCACGGGATCTGATCTCTCTCCATCTGGTACTATTTTCAGCCGGGGGGAAGATAAATCTCCCGCCTTAGACATTCTGGCATGAAGCAAAAGAGGAGGCTAAGTCCCCCTCTCCCTGGCAGCTTGTGGACAGGGGAAGAATACACTCTCCCAGCCACTAGCTACAATGTTAAAAGGCTTTAACCACATCTTGGCTCATTCATGTGCAGGCTGCATGTATCAGTTTGGATTGGTTAAAGGGGCAGGAGGCTGGATTACATCCTGACAGGATTTGTGTCCAAAACCGTAGAAAAGGTGCCCTGTTTTACCCTGAAATGTATTATTTCATCTATACTTCTGAAAGATCAAGGGCATCTCAAACTAGTTTGTAGCTATCCTTTTAAGGACTTCCTGAGCTAATAAACATTACTGCTTAATGATTCTGCTTTGAAGCATACTTACCTGCTGTAAATTTCTGTGACCTACAGATTAGACCAATCTAATCCATTATCTGGCTGTTCTGACATTGGGACCCAGCATCTAGTACCAACGTTCTACCCCCAGCTCTGGCCAGTGTGATAGGCCAGGGAGAACCATCCACAGCGACCCTGATCTAAAGGAAGAGGTCTGGGAATACCAGACCAGGTGCCCAGTAAGGGCACCTGGCACCACGCATTATGTGACCCTTGTACCAACACATATGGATTATACAAGTGTCCAGCACCATGTAGTAATGGTACAGCTCCCTCCACTATCTTACTTGCTGGCATATGCACAAGATGTGCTACTATCCAATGCAGTATCACATTGGAGACATACAAGCAACTTTAACGTCCTGAAGCTAAATGTCATTGGATGATACGGGCAGAACGGTGGCTAAGTGGTTAGCACTTCTGCCTTACAGCACTGGGGTCATGTTCAATTCCCAACCATGGCCTTATCTGTGAGGAGTTTGTATGTTCTCCCCATGTTTGCGTGGGTTTTCTTCCAGGTGCTCCGGTTTCCTCCCACAACATACTGGTAGGTTAATTGGCTACTAACAAATTGACCCTAGTCTGTGTGTCTGTCTGTGTGTGTGTGTGTGTGTGTATGTGTTAGGGAATTCAGACTGTAAGCCCCAATGGGGCAGGGACTGGTGTGAGCGAGTTCTCTGTTCTAGTGGCACTATATAAATAACTGGTGATGATGATGTTATTTTTATAACTTTTACATGGGTTATCAAGACAACAGTAAAGGCCCTAGGTACAGAATTTGCCTTATAGCATAAAGGACATTTGTCTTAGCACTTCCTATAGCTTCATTGTTTGCTCTGGCCCATTATTTCAATTGATTTGAACATCAAATTAGCTTGATATTTATGTTTCTTCTATTGGCATGTTTGTAAAGGTTAATATCAATGACTTTAAGAGTTTGTTTTTATTCTGCCTTGTGCACCTTGTTTCCATTCTCAGCATTATAAGCAGGACTATGGAAACAACATGGCTTGGTGTAATCCACACTACTGTGTTTTAGCCTAAGTACTAAGCTTTAATACTAAATGAAAGTCAAATTGGGCATATTTTTTAAGAAATCACTGCTTGGACACAGGATGGCTACACTTGCGGACATTTATAATAAAAAATATACTGCACAGAAGTGTGGCCATCAGCCTAAACGTAGTTAAAATCATGCGGGTGAGTGACTGGCTAAAACACCTATTATCTGTGTATTCTAGTGGGTGTCAGCCAATAGGAGCAGGAAGGGGATGGGACTTATACACAGTTATAAGTCAGTGCAGACAGGATAAGGTTCTTCCTGCTTCCAGATTTCGTGGGAGTCGCCCTGAGTATAGAGCTCCGTTACTTGAGAAGTCTTGTAATATTTTTTGCCTTTACTGTTATTTTCTTTTGTCCCCTTTTCCGTCCCTCTCTCTTTATTTCGCCCCTCTCTGCCTCTTCTCCATCCCGTCTCCCTCTCCTCTCACCGCGCGGGGCTCCGTGCGTTCTGTCCCTCCCCCCCCATCTGTCTCTCCTATCTCTTTCAGGTTTTTCTCCGTTATTTCAGTTTTTTCCTTACCTTGTGTGGTAGCTATGTCACGTCCTAGCCGGGCGCGTAGCACTCCGACTAGGTTCCGGGAGTCAGCCTCAGAAAACAGGTCCTGCCCGGCCGCTTCTTCCCTTAACGCGTATGAGTGGTCCTCCCGGAGTAGCGGTGTGTCCACTAGGGTGACCCGCAGCGTCTCTCCTCTCCCTGTTCCCCGAACGGCTCCAGCTAGCAGGGTAGGCGGCGAACCGGATCTTTAGCCTCAGCATCGGTGGAGTCAGCGGGTAAAGGCCCTGCATGGGGGGGGGAGCGGGTGGGAGAGAGCAGCTAATAGTCGGTTTGGGTTCCCCTCCTTCCACAGAGGCAGCACGTCCTCCTTCTCTAGCTCCGGTGGGCGGGGGCATTTTTAGATTATGTGAAACGGCTGCACAGAGAGTTCCCACAGTAGCTGGAGGGTGGAGAGGGGGATCCCCATAGCGGAGGCGAGGCGCAGACGGCGAGTTGGTTGATGTTAGTCTGGTGCACAAACGTACACATAGCCCTCCAATGTCCTCCACTGACGAGCATTCTCCCTCTTCATCGGGGGAGGTTCCTCGGAAGTTGATCAAGATACTTAACACACACTTTAGCAGTTCTAAGTCACAGGGGGAGAGAAGGGTAACAGCAACAAAGAGGGCAGCAAGTAAAGCCCCCATGGTTCAGTGTGAGAATTAGGGACATGATTAAGAATGGTTGGTTTGTAGACATGTTTGAGCTTACAAAATCTGCAAGGAAAGAATTGTACGCGGCCCGCTCAAAAGGGGGTATAGGGTAGGAGGCTTATAAAAACTTCCCTAATTGGTTAGCGGGATACTGCTCCTTTGCAGTGTGTTATATAGAGACGAGGCCAGAGACAAGTGAGGAGGTCTGGAAATACTTGCATCTCATAAATGAGATGCACATTAACGATCGTCCGGGGACATGGCGCAAGTACGATGAACTGTTCCGGGAGAAAGTGGACGGTCAGGTGGACATGCCGTTAGGTGTGAAGGACGTGGAGATTTGGATGCAGCTAAACCGGGCTAGCTTAAATTTCGGTACAGGGGCCCAGGGGAACCGGTTTCCACAAGGGGGAGATGTGGAGCTCCCCAGTTTGCCAAAAATAGGTGCTTTGCGTTTAATATCGGGGCGTGCGGTAGAGGAGAGTCATGTAGATACAAGCACAACTGCTTCTATTGCCGTGGCCCTCATTCAGCCAGAGAGTGTCCGAGGAGTGCCCCCGGCCTCTCCAAAAACCGCTGCAATGACAGCAGCATTCCTTAAAGCAAAGGCCCCTATATGCAAAGGGGTTTTAGAAAAATGGCTTAGACCTTACCCGAATGCGGATTGGGCTTCCTTTCTCTGTGAGAGCTTTCGTCACGGGTTTAGGCTCCCTATTGTCACATCGGTTAGCGCCAGGGCCTCCAGGAACTTAAAATCAGCATACGTGTTTCCTGAAATCCTTGACGAAAAAATTTGTGGCGAGATAAGTTTGGGGCGCATGATTGGCCCTTTTGATTCCCCCGCTTTTCAGATTTAGTCATATCCCCAGTAGGTATAGTCCCTAAAAAAGCGCCAGGTAAATTTCAGTTAATCCAGCACATGCCACATCCTGCAGGCAATTCGGTCAACGATGCCATAGACCAGGATATAAGTTCTGTCGTTTACCAATCATTTGAGGAGGCTTTAATGCTCATTAGGCGGTTTGGGGCGGGAGCACTCATGGCTAAATTGGATATTGAGTCAGCGTTCAGGCTGCTTCCCCTTCACCCAGAATCATTTCGCTACATGGGTTTTAAGATCAAGGACAAATATTACATCGATAGATGCCTTCCCATGGGGTATTCCCTCTCATGTGCTTTCTTTGAATCCTTTAGCTCATTTCTACACTGGGCGATTCAGACTGGTACAGGCCACGAGGACATTACGCATTATCTGGATGATTTTCTATTTGTAGGTCCGGCTAGCTCCATAGTGTGCTCAGATACATTGTACTCGGCTCAAGCACTTTTCTTGGTTATGGGGGTACCGGTAGCCAAAGATAAGACGGAGGGCCCAACAACTTGCTTGATTCGGTCGCAGGCTGTTGTCGTTTGCCAGCGGATAAAATAGCAAAAATGGAGAGTTTGATATCCAGCACTCTGGCCTCTCCTTCTCGTACGCTTTGGCAGGTTCAAGCTTTGCTAGGATCGTTTAATTTTGCATGTAGGGTCATACCCATGGGTAGAATTTTTTGCAGGAAATTACAGTTGGCCACAGCGGGTAAGAATAGACCTCACGCATTAATTAAGCTCAGTGACGAGATAAGGGAGGACCTGGCAGTATGGGTATCTTTCCTCCAGAAATTTAATGGTTCCAGGATTTGGCCTTCCCCTCCCATTTCCAAGTTAGAGTTAGATTTATTCACTGATGCAGCAGGTGACAGGGGATTCGGTGCTTTCTTTCAGGGACAGTGGTGCGCTTCTTCGTGGCCTCAGTCTTGGATCGAGAGTGGTCTTACAAAGAATTTATTGGTGCTAGAGCTTTTTCCCATCAATGTGTCTCTAGAGTTGTGGGCCCTTCAGCTTATGCGGCGTAATGTGTCCTTTTGGTGCGATAATTTGGGCGTTGTTCAGGCAATAAACCATCACAGCGCTTCTTCTAAGCCGGCAGCAAATTTAATGCGCGTTCTGGTGCTTCGTTGCTTGGATTGCTACATAAATTTTCGCGCCAAACATGTTCCAGGCATAGACAATTGTATAGAAGACTCTCTTTCACGTTTTCAGTGGGAGCGCTTTAGGTCCCTTGCCCCTCTTGCTGACCCCGTGGGTACAGCCTGTCCATCTTATGTTTGGCAGATGGTCGGGCCGGCTTAAGATTCTTGGCAGAGGCTTCTCTAGTTCCGTCCACGTGGAAGGCCTATCGGTCGGCTTGGAAATGGTGGGAAAGCTTTCTGTTATCCGGTTCCGCTCGTGCCCCGGGGCTCTTAGCGGTCTTGTCGACTTCATGTGGGGGTGTTATCAGGAAGGGATTAGTAAAGCATAAATGACAGCCACTCTAGCAGGTATATCATTTATGGCTAAAATACAAGGTCTCCCGGACCCCACTAAATCTTTCCTCATTAGCAAGGCTCTAAAAGGGTGGTCAAGGATTCACCCCGCCCCTACAGATCACAGAAGGCCGCATTGCTGTCCCGTATGATTCCAATTCTGCCAGAAGTGACAGCAGACCATTTCGAAGCCTCATTGTTTGCCACAGCGTTTTCTATGGCTTTTCATGGCGCTCTGCGAGCTAGTGAGATAGTTGCACAGTCCAAAAACAGGTTGGAGTCAGCTATTTTAGCTAAGCATGTGGTGTTGTCGGAGGACAGCATTCAGGTTAAAATTAGAGGTTCTAAAACAGATCAAACAGGAGTAGGGCACTGGTTTACCCTTAATAAGCAGCAAGATCAAGTTATATGTCCGGTCAGGCTTTGTCATCTTTTAGACAAGGTGCGTCCACATAAAGCAGAAATTTGGCTAGTTCATATAGATGGCTCCCCCCTTAAAAAAAATTAAATTTCATTCGGTTATGTGTAGCTCTTTGAAGGCTTTAGGCTTACAAGCATCAGAATTCAGCACACATTCTTTGTGGATTGGGGCTGCCACGGCGGCCGCAGCAGGTGGGGCTTCCGTAGCGTCAATACAGTTGCTAGGAAGATGGAAGTCAGACTGTTCTAAATGTTATATACGTCCTGATGTTTAACCATGTTTTTTTTTCCCTTTACGCAGCTCTTCTTTACCTTCTCTTTCTCTCCTAAGCTAGTTAACCCAGGGCACTTTGCTGCTCGCCGCGATTTGCGGGGGCGTGAAGGGATTTTTTCCTTATAGGTCTTTACCTTCACTTGGGTTGCTGCTTTTCCTTTCGTTCTGTTAGGTTTTAAGGTTGGAATCAATGTCTAGGTAACCCAAAGTCTAAGAGGTGTTGTTAGCATCCCCCCCTCTTGCATCAGCGTGTTTTAGTATGTTGGGTCTAGACTTTTTGTTTAGTTTTTCCTTGTGTAAGGGTTTGGAATAACATAAGGTATGTGTGTTCTTTCGTAGTTGCTTGTAGTTTGTTTCGGTAGTTCTCTGTTACGTTGTTGACTCATTATTATTAGCAAAAGCACCGTGGAATGGTGGGTGGCTTCAACATACATTTGCAAATGTGTGCAACTAAGACTTTTGCATTTTTATCTACAGTAGAAATAGCAGATCTGTTGCTGGCTATAGCAGTGTGCTGGGGGGATTTGTCTGTGTTTGTTCCTTTTAGGATAACCCCACCCTTTCATGCACCTGATATAGCCTATAAATTGATTCGAGCAACTTCCATTTTCTTTATTTGTCTGAGAGGCATGTTGATGTCAGTAGCTGAGAGGGAGTTCTGACATTGGATTGCTATTTGGAGGCTTCTGGGGTACCTCTTTGGTAAGTTAGCTCTCAATTTAAAAACACATATGTATGGCCCAAATATATGGGACTCTCATTGTTTAGAGTAGGACCACCCTATTAGCAAAAGCACCGTGGAGTGGTGGGTGGCTTCAACATACATTTGCAAATGTGTGCAACTAAGACTTTTGCATTTTTATCTACAGTAGAAATAGCAGATCTGTTGCTGGTTATAGCAGTGTGCTGGGGGGATTTAACTGTGTTTGTTCCTTTTAGGATAACCCCACCCTTTCATGCACCTGATATAGCCTATAAATTGATTTGAGCAACTTCCATTTTCTTCATTATTTATTTTGTTGTAGGAGTAAAAGTTCGAAGATTGCTGTTTGGGTGTTGGGTCATTCTTTCGTTTATTGGGCGAATAGACATACATTATCAAGAAGATTCCCATGGTTACCTGAGCTTGTTTCCTTGAGATGGATTGGGAAGAGAGGCTTGAAGTGGGCAGAGTTTTTTCCTTTTCTTTCTGAAGAAATCGCCATACATGTTGTTCCTGACATTCTGGTTGTTCATGTTGGTGGTAATGATGTGGGCCAAATTAAATCCCTGGAGCTTATCATTAGAATTCGGGAAGACATGGCAGTTGTTGCAAGTAGTTGGCCCACTGAAGTTGTGTTGGTCTTACATCATTGCCAGGCGGCAGTGGAGATCTTCTATGTCTGCAGTTAACATAGTGGTGGTTGTACGAAAAGTAAATCAGGTAGCTAGTAAAATTTTTCTTGAGTTAGGTGGTTCTGTTATAAATCCCCCTTTGTTGAAGGCAGAGTTTGCTTACTTGTACAGAGTAGACGGTGTGCACTTGTCGGATGAAGGTGTTCGTTACTTTATAGACCAGATATGTTGGAGATTAAGAGGTGTTGTTAGGTCTGTAGTTGGCGGGCCGCATGTATAGTTAGGCATGCGGCGTGGCAGGAGAGCAGTGCAGTCGGTAACTGTGCATATGGTGCTCGGTTGATCTTGTCATAGGTCACTACCCCTCTGTGGTTATGGTGTCATACTATGGTTGGTCCGCCTGTGAGGAGGACCCTTGGGGTGGTATTGTCTGGTTTATACTGGCGGTTATAAAGGGGGCGTAGTCTTGTCGTTGGACTAGATTTTTAGCACCGGCCAATAGATAAGGTATGATCCTGGGTTGGTGGTACTATGGTCTGACCTTTCCACCTTTATTGGTTTTGCGTTTGCTGACTGCCCTGCTCTCGTCCACCTTCACAGTCCTCTAGTTTAAAGTTCATATTCCTTATTAATAAATACTGTCATTCATTCCAACTTTAATTTTTTGTCCGTGTCGTTATTGGGTATGGTAAAAGGTTTTATCACAGGGTGTGTGATTTAGGGGAAAACTTCCCCGCTATGCATTTTAACAATTTACTATAAAAGTAAATGGGCAAAATACCATACAATTTTTAAAAACTACATTAACTATGTCCCCTGAATATTTTCATGTGCTTTTCTACACTAGGTTAGTGTAGATTTTGTGTGCTACTTACCTTCAATAAATGTTGTGTTGAGACCTGCTGATAAACTCTCCCTCCAGTCCATGCACAACAAACTGACATGTGGCTTATTTTATAATGTTGCCAACTATGCAGGGTATATCAAGAACATAATAACGGATTCTGCTATCCAGGTTCTATCAACCTACTCAAATTAGAAAGCTCAACAGCTTTATTACCAGACTAGAACGTACATGATTTCCAGCTTCCAAAGGAAGACAACCTAATAGGAACACTGATTTCCTAACCAATTCTAAATATATGTACATATATTTTTTAACCATCCTGGGCTTGTGCCAATGACAAATTCCCTCCTGGGACTGCGATGAATTGCAGATGTCTTGAAGAATGAACTGGTTAAACGTTTAGCACCTATTACATTAGTATTTAATAATCCTTATGTGAAGTGGCAGGCAGCCTACATTTCTTCAAACTAAATCTTCCTACCTTTAGAGAGTGAAGCAGTAATATATCATTGACCTCAATGCAGAGCTCTGCATGCCAAGATTTATAGACTCGCTGTGGTTTAAACAAATAAACTGGAACCTTTATTGAATTTCTACCACATTTCCTCCAATATGCCTTCGCTTAGAGCTCTGCCATTACTTGACAAAAAGGAAATACTGAATAAGACTGCTTCAAATATCCCTTGAATGTGAATCAAAATTTTCAAATAAAAATAGCAAGCAGAGGAGAATTGCATTAATATTAGATTGGCCTCTGTACAACCCAGCAATTTATTTCCAGTTCTAGATCTAGTCACTAAACTAGCAAAGAATGATTGTGTGCAAAAACTATTAAACGTAAAGTTATATGTGGACAAAAATTTTCAGATAAGGACCTTAAGTATTAGGATCTTGAATAAACAGGAGATGTGTGTATGCAATGACAGTACAGCCTCTTTCAAATCTGTGTCTTGTATATCAAGAACGGGCTTGTCTATATGTATATATGCATCATTTAGTCCTCTCCAAATCCAAAAATGATATAATCTCATGTGACAAATAATCCATAACAGATTTTACTTGCCATTATTTATTTAACAAATAAGCAAACATGAAGTGAAAAGTGCATCCATACTACTTTCTATTTTTTAAGAAGGCAATTTGAGCCAGGTGCTACTAATAAAGTGTACTTCATCATCTGAACATTATTATTATTATTATTATTATTATTATTATTATTATTATTATTATTATTATTATTAATATTTATTTATAAGGCGCCACAAGGCATCCGCAGCGCCGTACAGAGACAAACAAAATCACAATACAATGGGAACATTAGAGAGTACTACAACCTCTAAGCAGAACCTTTGGCAGTTCAGTCTGGCGTAATCATGTTTGTGTTAAGATCATGATGATGAGAGCTTGCAATGACGCTGCTCATGATTTTGGATTGTGTTATAAAGACATTTTCAAATAATTTGAAGTCCATCATTCTATGATGAGAAAGACCATTTATACCCCATTCATACTGCACCAAAATCCCGGGTTTTTGCCGGGGCGAGCTCAAACGACCTGGGTCTTGGTGCAGTATGAATGGTACAAGTGAAAAATCCCGGGTCTAAAAAAGTCTTCAACCCGGGATTTATCGAGGGGTAATTCCCGGCTCGCCTGCACTATGAATGGTGCAAGGGGAGAGAGAGGGGGAGGGGAGAGAGAGGGGGAGAGGGAGAGGGAGAGGGAGAGGGAGAGGGAGAGGGGGGAGAGAGAAGGGGGAGAGAGAAGGGGGAGAGAGAGAAGGGAGAGAGAGAGAAGAGGGAGAGAGAGAAGGGGGAGAGAGAGAAGGGGGAGAGAGAGATTTTTTTTCATTTTCCAGCTTTCAGCCAATGAAAACGGCTCTGGTGAGGACTCCCACAAATTGTCAGGGCACAGACTTGTGCAGTATGAACGGGGTCAACCCGGGAAATTCCCGGGTCCGAGGTGCAGTATGAATGGTGTTTCTGAGCTGGGACGCTCCAAGCCCCTGCAAAAACCCGCCTTGAAAAACCCGGGATATTGCCGGGGCAGCAGTATAAAAGTGGTATAACAAACAAGGAACAATGAACACAGATGTCAATCTTGCCAGCAGTAGCTATCCCAGCAAATTGAACCAAAGAACAGATCATATGATTTTCCAAGATATCCCAAAGAGCTCAGAAACTACATCAAGGGATCTACAGGATTCTGTAAACACAGTAAATTTTAAAGTTCAAGGGGTATATTTACTAAACTACAGTTTGAAAAAGTGGAGATGTTGCCTATAGCAACCAATCAGATTCTAGATATGTTTTAGTACATTCTACAAAATGACAGTTAGAACCTGATTGGTTGCTATAGGCAACATCTCCACTTTCTTAAACCCACAGTTTAGTAAATATACCCCCCATAAGTCTACAATCAGAAAAAGACTGAGCAAGTATGGTTTTCACGGAAAGGTAGTCTTTCTCGTACTGCTTAGGTTTGCAAAATTGCATCTGAATGAAATATAAGATTTCTGGAACAATGTCCTCTGGTCATATGAGAAAATGGTGAAGTTATTTGTTCTTAATGCACAATGTCATATTTTGAGAGAACAAAATAGAGCGGATCACAATAATAACCTCATACCATGCTACAGGTGTTTTTTGCTGAATTAAGGCTTTATGACTTATAATATATAGACCTGTTAAAATTAAAGTGGGAAGAAGATTTGGGGGAAGAGATTTATGTGGAGAAGTGTTTGGACATCTGGGAGTTGGCCAGGTCTAGGTCAATATGCAATACTATAAAGGAACATTTCTACAAAGTGCCATATTGCTAGTATTTAGCCCTTATTAAACTACTTAAATAGTATGGATCTACTACCCTACAGTGTCAAAGAAATTGTGGTATGAAGTTTTTGTCTTGTTTGGTGAGACTGTGTAAAGTATTCCGGACATGACTAGAATCTTTTCACAACATATTCCCATGGGCAAAGGTCAATTCCTTCTTAACAGACAACTTCCTATACTTTCTAGAACCCAACAGAATTTAGCTCAGGCCGTTTTAACCACTTCCAGATGTCTTATTGTCTCATACTGGAAATGTGGAAAGTACTTCAAAATGAAGAACATACTTTTGGTATGTAGCTCAGATATAGACAGCTGACAGAAGTTGACAGCATTGATCAACCACACTGAGTTACTTTTGTAAGAGTATGATGAAAATAATATTACAGAACCTGATTTACAGTTGTATATCATTATTTTATTTGGAATTGGCATTTGTATATTGTACCCTCCCCCCTTTCTCATTTCCCTTTATACAGTATTTTGCATCCCTTCTCCCTTCACATAAAATGAATAACAGTTTAGTTACCAAAAACTTCAAATAAAAAGCTGCTTAACTTTGATACAGCTGTAAGTTTAATTTTTAAGATAAAAGTGGTCCCTCTGTTTTCGCCAATTCACTGTCTGTATGGATGTGTCTAAGTCACATGTATTGTGCTACAACAATAGGTCTGCCTGCAGCATGCCAGCTGTCACCTCTCTTCATCCTCGCTGTACTGCTACACGGAGCTGTGTTCTGTCCAAATCAACCACATCGTCTGACCTGTCAGAGGCTTCCCTTGGCTAACTGCACCTCACAGCTGTCATGTTACAGAGAACTTGTACTCTTCTCACTTTCATGCAGGCATGCTACTCCCAACATGGGGACTTGGGAACAGTCGTTTAACCATAGATGAGCTAAGACTTTAACACTAGAGAGCAGTATCATATAGGAACAAAAAGGATGTAACACAGGAACACAAAAAAACACTTCAACACTTCTTTTCATTAGAAATATTTCTACTTTGCTTCAAACCGGATATAAATTTTCTATAAATTGTGAGATTTTTGAGAAAAGTCTTTAACAGTACTTATGTATATTTATACTATTTCTTTTATTTCTGGTGCTCACAGTTCAAGTTCATGCTTCCCCCCCCCCAAAAAAAAAAACCCAAAAAACAACTTTTTCCAATATTATACTATCATGTAATTTAGTTACAAAGAAAAAACTTCCCATCTGTTTACAAGCTATTGGTAGTTTCCCCCAGACCATGTATTGTTTTAGCTACTAAAAGAAAAAATTATTCTAAAAGGAAAAACCTGCCTTAACAAGAAATGGTAATAAGCATATACTCTGGCATCTGATCGATGCTTGCACCTGCTGAATGTTAATGAGACCATATATCAATTTATTGCCATGAGACACAGCTAACCTCCACAAAGTGTTAATGTATGAAACTATAACAATCTATTGTATATGTGGCCACAAATGTTATTTTCAGGTTATATTCAGGCAACGCAACTGTAAATTAATTGGTTAGGTCAACACATACAAACTAGATTTGAAAGTTAGCTAGTTTAAATGAACTTTACACAAGTTTGAAGCTTCCTGTTTGTGGTCTGTACCAGTCAATTTAGGAAAACCAGTTACATTACAGATGTTCCTGAGGAACTGGTTCCTAGCAAATAGGAAGTAGGCGTCATTCTCATTAATATTAGCTCATCCCGCAAAATGGCTGACTTCACTGTGTATGAATGACAGGTGTACATCTAGTGTACACAAGATTATTTAAATACATGAGAAAAACTAATTTTTCCTGGCCTTATCACTTCTTTGTGAGGGAGCACCACGGTAATGAGAGCTCCCTTGTTTAAAAGTGGGGAACGTCCTACCTTAGTTATTTCAAGATCATACTTGCTACTTATTATACCTACCTTCCTAAAGATGCATCAGGAAGGTGTGACAATAAGTGGTGGGTATGAATGGTTCCATCAAGTTAGCTAGGCTAGGTATATGATGATGGTAATTCCCTGCAGGCAGGTAAGCGTCTTTGTGTGAGTCCCAGATGCCTCACCCTAATTTTGATAATTTCCGCAAAAATGCATATACATTCATGAATGTCAGTTGTAGATCATGTATATAACAGTGGTCAGGAAACTGTAATGGTGGACAGGGGTTTACTGGAGAAGAACCCCTTCCAGTTAAAATAAGCCAAAAAATAGTTAAGCAAACCAAAACAACCAATTAATTTTATATTTAGAAAAAAATGGTTTTGTTCATATGTAACAAAGCACGGCTTTATTTTGCAGGGCAGGGCATAGAAACCTTGTTCATCCATACTTTTATTAGATTCAAACATGGTGAGTGTTATTTACCAAGCACAGTGCAAATACATCCAAGTACAATGGTTGTGATGCAATTGCTGTACATTATGTATTTCAATGTGTCTCATATAGCTAAGACTCACACACAGAAATACACTGCACAGTAGGTTACTTTAAAAATAAATTGATTACGTAAACTGGGCCCAAGTTAAGTGTACTACAATAGTGCAGCTTATATGCAGATCTGCCATCTCAAACTGCCCCATCCATTCTACTATGCACCTCCAGTGCTAAGGAATTACTTTTTCAGTTTCCTGTGATCCTTTGTCTGTTTATTAATTGAGCTAGAAGGGGGTCACATGAGGAAAAACCTCTTTCAATTGTTTGGCACATGATTTAACATTGAGAAACTAAGTAAGCAAAAACCTATATGTACAGTACGTAATTATTTTGTAATTGTATATCCTGTGCATAAACAATAACGCAGAGACAAAATGGACAATTTGGGTTCTAAAAATATAATATTTAACATTACAAGCTAACCCCTTCAATATATTCACAAAATGGGATTAATTCAATTAACTGCGATGTCCCTTAAAACATCACGGTCGCAGAATTTTTACAGAAATCTCTGCTGATTTTTTTCCTCACACCCCTGAAAAATGAGCGGAGATTTTACCGTAGTAACGGTAAAAATGCACAGCCGCAGTGTTCTGAGGAATTCCTCCAATCAATGAAAACTTCAGGTATTTGATTTAAAATTATCCATGCATTGTTAAAATTCTCCATACATTGTGTCCAGATTGCTTTGACCTATCGCTAAACTTGTAAAAATTTTGCTCTTCCAAATCAACAAATAATTTTCCAAAATGGTTAAAATGAACTGAAATAGCATACGATGATATGAGTAACTAGCGGCATATACTCATTTCAGCCTGTCTTCTCTACATGTGGCTCTACTTAAATGTTTCAATTAAACCTCCAGGTGTGGACAGAAATAATCACACACCATATGGATTTAGCTTAACTTTCTCTTGCTGACGCCCCCTGCAGTAATCTAAGCACTGGTACAGAAAACTCCTGCAGCCTTTTAGCTTCTCTCTCAGATATGTATTTTTCGCAGAGATTCACATAGTTTAAAGAAGAGTTGTTATGTCTTTCAGGCTCATGTACACTTGAGAAAAAAAGAAAAGCACAAAAATAGATAAGTGTAGCTAAAAGTGTTAGTGGTTTAGACAGGCCCGGCGCTCCCATTAGGCAAGGTTAGGCAATTGCCTAGGGCGCTGGGCTCTGCAGGGCGCCTCGAAATTAAAAAAAAAAACGGAAATCCACGGGGAGGAGAGGAGGGAAGGGGCTATGAATCTTACCTGCATGAAGCTGCTCCTCTCTGCTCTGTCTTCTCCCCTCCGCTTACTGACAGTGACAGGCCGTGATGATGTCATCATCACGGCCCGACAGTGTCTGTGAGTGGAGGGGAGAAGACAGAGCAGAGAGGAGCAGCTTCATGCAGGTAAGTTAAAGAAAGACATGGGGAGGGGTGGGGAGGGTAGCTGAGGGGAGGGAAGCGCAGCGGCAATTTTTAAAGGAGGGGGCGGCGATTTTTAAAGGGGGGGAGCGATTTTTAAAGGGGGGCGGCGGCGATTTTTAAAGGGGGGGGGGCGGCGATTTTCACACTGTGCCTAGGGCGCCAAGGACCCTAGCACCGGCGTTGGGTTTAGACATCGGATGGAAAGGAAGAATCCCCTATAACAAACCACAGTGACAAATGTAGCTATTATAAACAAAAATGGTGCATAGAACCAAAATAAAGGATCTAAAAGATGCACAGCAATCACTCACTGTATGTATAGAAAGAGGGACACAGATAGAATAAGAGATAGAAAAAGAGATTTAGGGACCACATATGAGTATGAGACCATTGGTCTTTTGTATATATTCTATTCACTTATATTTTCTTTGCATTTTGTGAGAGCGACTGCTATCCACTTACATTCAAAGCACTGGTTAGAACTCAGTCTCTGCTCAGCGAAAATGGACCTGCAGGGGGAGGGGGGAAATAGGTTCCATAGCCACAGCACCCCATCACACCTTATTTTTATACCCCTGTCCCTATTAAGTGTAGCTCGTATTGTGTTACTGGTCCTGGCATCCTAGCATAAATTTAGCTTTATATCGTTGCTGCCCCTGTTATCTTTTTTATTCACTTCATATATCTGATTAAATATATAGTGGTCAAATCAGATAGATATCCATAATATTTGTCCACAAGATTCTCAGACTTTGAAAATAATTTTCTTACTGGCAATCACCAATTATTTGTGTAGCATGATAATGTATATGTAAAGGAAAATTCTACAAATTCCATATACAATATATATATACACACATACACACACTTGCCCACACACATATACAAAAATACATAGAGAGATCCATCAAAAGGGCACTTCACAATTATCACTCAAAGCACAAATAATTTATTTACATTTCCTGTTTTCAGGTGCAAGAATGAGTAAAGGGGGTTTTATTGACTGTAAAAGCAACAAATGTCAGCAATGTCATAACGAAATTATTATGGAGTTAAAAGATGATAAAGCACAGGAGAGAATTGTGAAAAGTTTGTAAATGCTTTCTTTGTCTATTGCAGAAACTTCCTACTATTGCTATAAATGCACTTTAGATAAAGATTTAGAACCATCATTTTGTATCTTTCAATTACCATTTAAAACATAGCCTTAAGTAGTGTCGAGTAATATAGATAGGAATTAGCATGAAGTTCTATTTTTATGATATTTCATTAAAGAAAACTAAATCCCTATAGCATGTTACTTTCAACCATTGCGGTGTTAATTCTTCTTTGCTGGAATCCAGAAAGACCACACCACAGATAATGCTTGACTGTTGTGGTTTGATGAGTGAGGCACAATGGATTCAAACAAACCTAGATTGTATGTCAGAAAAAGATCTCAAAATGATAAATTCCACAATTTCACTATGTGTGAAATTGAACTATGTGGCCTCATCTTTCATTTAAAGTTACATGTTTCAATTAGAGTGCATTGGTGTTCATTTCTTTCTTAACATGTGTTTCTTATAACCCAATTATCATCACAGGGTTCTTATAATTTCACATGGTAAAAGGAATAGCCGAAAGCAGCAGAACACAATCCCTTTAAGTGACAGTAAAATGGCAAGAGAACCTTTAAACTTTTGAGATGAAAAGTGTGCTCTAACAATAGGACATCACCAATCAGAGGGTCTATTCAGAGTGCTGATGGCCAGCACCATCACAAAATACAAAGTCTTCCTAGGGATCACAATCTGGACCAAAGACAATCAACTCTCCAAAACAATTTAGAAATAATAACATAAAAAACACTATTGTTAGGTACTATAATCAGAATAAGGCTGAAAAGGAACATTATTAAGTTTAGTTCATAAGAATGCATGCACACAACCTTAAAAATGATAATGCTGTTGTTAAAGCAGTTTTATTTAACTTGGTGACATTTGCTAAAGCAGCAGCAACTGTTTCAGAAATATGTCCTTGACATCTTATAATTTCACGGCAAATGTTATGGTGGAGAAAAGCTGTGCATGAGATAAAGATGTGTTAAAAGGGAGAATGATTCTTCAAAGTTTAGTGGTTTACCAAGTTGGGTTAGCGCTGGCAGAAACAGAGGCGTGAAGTCTACTATAACCATAATTTTCATCAGGGACCACCACAAGGGCTTTGCTGCTGGTAGGTTCACAATTTGCGTCCCTCTGCCCTGATCCCAGGTGTTATGAGCTGATGCTAAGTGGACGAAAATGACAGGCCAATGTTGCAAGGTCTGGTACACAGACGGACTGTGAGGAGCCAAGCAGGGATCAGAAAGTAATGTCAGATCAAGCTCGGTCAGCAACAACCTGAATCAGTTTCAGAACCAAAACAGCAGCCAGGAGATGTTTCAGGAATGGTCCGGGCCAAAATCACAAACAACAGAGACAGGATGCAAAACAGGTTTATATAGCCAAGTCTGATTTTAACTGGGCAGGCTGCTTGCCTGCAGTCACATGACTACAACTTTTAATCTACTGCAGGGCTGCATACCCGCTGCTATACAAAGTAGGCATGCAGTGGAGACCTACTGAAGCCAATACCGGGACCTAGAAGTAAGAGCTAGAGAGGTTGCATCAGACCCCAGATGCAGTACGAGATAGCTGGACTCCTTGTCTAGCACCTGATAAAGTTTAGCAAAAGGTGCAGTGGGGCTCCCATCATAATAAGCAAGAAATATAGTACATTTAAGATTAATTTACCCAAATCTGCAACAATTTTGAGTTCTGTTATATGGCACATGTAACAGAACTCAAAACTGTTAAATAGCAGTTGATGATCTTGTGTGTGTGTGTGTGTGTGTGTATCTTAGGCAATTTAGACTGTAAGCTCCAATGGGGCAGGGACTGATGTGAATGAGTTCTCTGTACACCACTGTGGAATTAGTAGTGCTATATAAATACCTGATGATGATGATGATCAATGGCACATAGAAGGGGGTTAGCTGCAATGCTGACTAGGAGATAAACATGAATATGTCTGCTGTGTTCTAAGGTGTAGTGTCTCTACTTGCAGTAAAGGCTTGTTGCTCATCCATGGAGAGGGCAGGTAATTGAAATTTTTCAGGAAATGGGAATCATTTGAAGATCAGACAATTGAAGATTAAAGCACTTAAAACAAGTACAATACTCAATAATAAGCCAGTCAAAACTGGATCTGTTTTGAGCATGCTGTAAAATATGGTAATTAAACGATCACTATCAGCCTGTGTGTGGTTATTCTTCGAACACACTAACAGGCCCTGATGTGGTTCATATGTGATCCATCCCAAGTGCGGGATTTTATCCACCATGGTGTGTATGACAAAATTGGCCAGTATTCATGTTGCTCAGGTCAAGCAGCAGTACTTCTGGTGTGTGGCCAGATTTAGACAGAACCAAAGTGGTCTGGGAACTGTAATAGCAACAGCAATACAGAAAGGAAAATGCCATATACATGCTATAGCCATGATATGAAAACATATTAAAAAAAAATAGACTACAAATACAATTTACAAGACTTGGTAACCGATTAAAACCCACTGTTTTAAGCTAAATTTATGAACATAAAAGTATCATTTGTGTAGTCAAAGTACACTGCTGCTACACTACTTATTAAACCTCATTTTGACACTGAATTTACCTTCATGATTATGGAAAGACAGATGAGCAAGTATAGTGCATTCAAACCACTCGTATCACTGCAGCATGCAAAATGACAAGACCTTGGGACTGCACACATTAATACCAGTGATTTATAGTCAAATCTGTCACGGATGGGGGAACTTTTCCCAAGAAGTTCACAGACTGAAGGTCGCCTTACCTGAGTGATATGATATAAACTTTGGTATTCGTGAAAGTGAAGTTGTGGAGAAAAGAAAACGAGGACAGTTTAACTTTATACATGTCCCTAGTTTTAGAGATTAATTAGACAGTACTATGGTTATGATCTTCATTCTGTATGTAGTATGAAACTCTCAGTAACTGGTTTCATCTATCTCATGATCCTTCACAGTGTGCAATGTAAGAGGTCTTAAATGTCAATACTTTTTAAACCCACAAAGTAACTTGATTTTCATTCATCCAGCTACATCCTTCCCATTACAAAAGTTTCCTTATTTATGAATATGTCGAGTTTTCCCTGCAAAATTCCACTTGAAATTTATAAAGTCTGACAACTTTTTGGTGCTGTCAAACCACAACTAATGTGTCCTTGGAAGGGCATGATATTTCTGCTCCAATGCAATCATATCAAAATTAAAATGTGACAATAGCTACAATATAAATTGCATATGTATACTTAATTAATGAAATTGATAGTTTGTTTTACAACTGTCAACCCAGGAGGAGGCAGAAGTGACCCATGATACTGATGTCACAGCTACATCTTTACAATAACAGGATATTATGGGAACTGATAAAAAAGTTTTGACATTGTATTATTGGTTGAATGGAGTATGTGCAGCAAGCATTATAGTGCTAACCCTCAGTTGTACCAGCTAGATTGTCTCGGGGAACAATTGGCCATTTTGTCAACCCTGCTCTGTTAATAAGATCTCATGGTGGCCCACTAAGATGGACAAAAGGGACTTCACGCTCTTTAGGTGATGTAGACTAATCTCTTATATCTGTCTACGTCATCTTTGCACTTGACTTATGTTTGCAAATTGAGATGGCTAAAAAAGCTTATTTCTTGTTCTAAAAGAACAACTAGCATAAAAAAATATAAAATAAATAGTTAAATGATGGACTTTAAGCTAGTGAATGCATTCCAAGTACAGCTAGTTGTAGTACAAAAGCAACACTATGCCACCTGCTACCATGTCAAGGTGGGCAGGAATGATTCCGTTGCCAGTTATTCCAAACAGCCATGAATCTGCATTGACCAAAATTTACTCCATTTAAAAAAGTAAATTATGTGACGAAAATTCTTACATAAAGTCTTTAATTTTTTTTTTACTCATTTCAGGTATTTACCTTTTTTGTATTCCAGTATGACTAATCAATACTACTATATCATGGCATCATCCTCATAAAAACAAAAATGATCACAAAAGGCTAAAGAAAAACTTGTACACTAGATCAGAAAATGCTATTTCTGAAAGCATGTATCCTGTAACTTGCCATTGCTTTATTTAATATGGCCTGGAGGGTAACAAGCCTGCAATTTTCCTCACATCGGCTTACGGTGTCAAGCAGTGCTTTGCAATAGCCAAGAAGTCCTCATCAAGTGCCCTTTCCACCTGCAAAACCAAATCAGCTTGTGGAAATAACTTGTAAAGTTTCATTTATGGCCATTAAGTTTGCTTTCTAATTTCAGCAGTAAATGTATAAAATCTCTGAAACCTTACAGGTGCAGATATTCATATGATTAACGAAAGGAGACAGAATAAAACTCTATAACTAATTCACTTGAAAAAAAGATCTTTATCATTAATAGTCACTTTCCTGATATAAGATTTTACATTTCTCTAAATTGTATTTCTTAAAAGCAAAGGTGTAGGAAAAGTGATTCACAATGCAGTATAATACAGGACTAGTGAATATTACTATAGTCTTATTTTAATCTGGCCACCTAAACAAATGAACTCTCGAGTAAATATTGTACAAAAGTGATTAATCACAGAAATCCCATTGTTTATTAGTCTATTTATTTTGTTAATAAAAACATTATTGTAAAAACATGTGTAAAAATATAAAATATTTTAAGATCATTTTAGGATGCCAATAGTTTTGAAGCCTGCACACTTGTTACACGAAGTAGGCTTAAATTAAGAATAAGCTACCTTGCTTCCTTTCAGGGAACCAACTGTAGCACAACTATAAAGAAGAAACCACTGTTAGAAGCATAACTTAACAGAAGACCACATATTGCTGCAGCAATTTAATTTGGAATAACAATAGTAATGCAATGATTACCTCATACCCATATGGCACATATTATGATGAAACAATTGTGATGAGAAATAATCATATGTGAGGAAAGACCCCAAATGTTCTATGACATACTTACCTACTTTTGACACCAGCTGTCCGGGAGGGGGTCCATCGAGGGGGCGTGGCCCCGTGCGATGCGCCGTTAGCCCTGCCCCCACCATTTACAACAACGGGGAGATGCTGGTTCCGGGATTTTTGCCTACTCTCTCTGGAGTCCGGGAGAACTCCCTAAAATTCGTGAGTCTCTCGGAAATTTCGGGAGAGTAGGCAACTATGTTCTATGATACTGGTGCCATGATTCAATAATTTAAATCTAATAAATACATGATTTAGAGTGAATGTGGAAAGTAGGAAAATGAACCATGAATCAAAAGAAAGCTAATAAATATATAATGTAAAAGAAGCATTATAACAATATATAAAGAATAATAGAGGAAAGTCCCAGTCCCTATCAGAAAAGTCTATACCGGATAGATGCTGATTAACCAGGTACATCTCTGAATTGTAGTAAAATAACACAATACAGTAGGAAAAATGACATCTGTCCAAATCATTTTACACATTTGCACACTGTTACTCAGGCCAGAGTACTCATCAGCCCTGCCATATTATGTGTTGTCAATCATATTCATGATTGGGCCCAATAATGAAACAGATTTTGAATATGTAACACTCAGTAAAGAGCACAATACACATTACAAATTTAATCTAAACAGTGCAGCAAAAGCTTTCTAGAGAGCAAAAAGCAAGTCCATACATTTACTTTACTTTTACTCACTTTTGGTCAATACTCCTGCCAAAGGATACAGGAAAATTATGTGAATCAATTGCTTTAACAATTCAGACCTTCTTTGTGTCGAGAGTGCTGACTGAATGGCTGAGAAGCTGTCCAATCAGAGCTCTCAGCAAGAGATGTCACATAGTAGTTAATTATGAAATGTCTCTTGCCTTGTTCATTCAACAGTTATTTAGTCTCATCACAAACAAAATGCTAAAGCAAAAAAATATTTCTTTAAAATAATATACTGCTAATCATTCAGCAGGTAGGTTAATTGGATACCAACATGTCACATGTTATGTTCTTCCAGATGGACTTTTACATGCAATTTGCATTCCTTAATTGTTCTTTTCGGCACATATACTGAATATTTATAAGTATTCCAATGATCAGACGCAGAATAATTTTATTTAGAAATGAATGCAACTTGTAAAAAAATCTACTCCCCATTACCAAGTAAGTGTATGAAATGGCTATCATGGTAGCTACAGTGTAGAAACGAGTTTGCTTAAAGAAATTAAACATACTTGCTAGTATTTACAGGAGAATCAAAGTCATTGCTTCCTTGGTTCTAAATGAACTCATTATCTGTGACGCTCATTAGCCTCAGGCACCAATTAGGGAAAATTAATATTGGTTTTGATAGAGATGTTGGCTCACGTCTCTAGGAACCACACTCATTTCTGACCTTGTCATTCACTTAAACAAATATTAAACAGAAAGGTTCCATTAGAATTAGTCTCATCTGAGATTTTGCTCTCCTCCCTCTCCTATGTGACTCCAGATGTCTGGAAATCAAACATGAATCATGGCTTTGAGATGTCATGATAGCTATTCTGGGTGCTCCAGATGGGCATGAGCCTGCCAGCCTACTTTCTTTTTATTGGTTAATCACTTTGTACACAGAAACAGATGTACACCTCATTTCCATCTTTAGTGTGGGCCAGTTCTGATACTTGAGGTTTTTTTTTTGTCTTTTTACTACCCCAAATACAGTTTTGTGATGTGATGAGAAGGGAGGGAAGCATTATTTTAAACAACAAAGATAACCAAATTTCAAAATTAAGCATTTTAAAATGCATCATCACTAATTTACCACTCAGGGCTAAAAATATTAGAAAATAAGAATGATATACACAAAGATAGTGGCGGTAGTATAGCAGCATTTATTGGATGCTGTCTGTTCTATTTCTTGCACACTGCAAGTGAACGAAAGGGGGTCAATGACGTGTCCTTCACTGACCCTGTACCCTGACAGCAAGTTCACTGTCCTGCTTCTTGCTGGACATAACATAATAATCTCCAATGTCACTCTAATATACTGTTCCAAAACTTTACTGCATATAATTACTCTTTCTTGAAATATCTCACACAAAAAGAGCAACCCCACAAACCCACTTTAATCCTTACATTTATGAAAATCAAAAGAAACTATTGTGAAATTAAAACTGCACTTTAGACTGCCCTCTCATTTGAATTTTAACTTCCTAAGTGCCAAAGTATGAGTCAAGCATTTGTATAAAAATCCAAACAAAGGGGAAATATTTTCTACCACTGAGTCCATAAAAATAACATTGCATTATTCAGACATTAATAGCAATAAAGATGTCAAGCTGTCAGATGAGAAGTTAATCTAATTCGTAGCACAATTAAAGATGCTATTATCCAGCCACCTGGGGCCGATTTGGCTTTTACGATGTAGCAGGTTTCACTGATAAAAGGGACAGGGACATGATTGGACTAAAGGATTGTGCAGATCCCATTAGATGGAACTATCACTTATTTATGTAATTGAGGCTCTTCAAACATTTACAGCAAAACATGTCACTGCCATGTTCAAACTAAAAGAGATTTGGAAGCAAATCTTTAACTATTATGAGTACAGGATAAATGGGAGACGTGCAAGACACAGTTGTGTAATTTGCATTCAATAGATGTTTGGGTGTCCTTCATGATATATGGCAAAATGCTGCTACTCAAATGTTATTTTCCTAAATCTTCCATATTGTTTTCATATAGAAAGCGCAGACACCCATCCATACTTTCTCGTCTCGTTTGGTGCATAAAAGCTAAGCTTGCTTACTTTAGGGTACATAAACAGTCAACAGATTATACAAATCTACTTCAATTAATTCTCTTATCTGAGATGTATCTGGAACCAGGATCTTAAAAAGGAATTAAATACTTCCAGTGGCAAAAAGAACTATGTTAAACTAAATGTAATTGAGGTTTGTATCAGAACAAAAATGGCTAGCTTTAGTTCTCGTTCATGTTTTTTGCATAACCTACCTCTGTTTTCAGTAATATAACAGACTGCGGATGTCAGAGTCTAGTGATGAAAGAGATTAATAGGGGAATCTAATAAAGAGTGATTTGTAGAAATTGCAAAGTAAATTGTAAAGCTATTTTCTAGTGAGTTCTTTTTTTAACAAAATGCTAAATATATTAAATGGGAAAATGTCATAGGAATAGAACTTTTTCAAACCTCCCCCCAAAAAATGAATCACAAAACAAACATGACAAAAGGTATAGAACACAGGGAATACAGTAAACAAAATTGTAGCACATTGCTTCAAAACTAGTGAGACACTTTATTCTTTATATATGCATGTATGGAGCTACACACTGGAAACCCCAAGTTTAAAAAAAAAGAAAAGATTTTACCCCTCTTTCAAACTCCAACTAACCCCAGCGTTAGTGTCTCTAAAGAGATGGTGCTGAAAAAACTCAGCATGACTCTCCCCTTTCACCTCCATTCATAGGACATCAGCTCTGCAGTGAAAAACTCTATTTACTAAGAATTGAGTTTGGTGGCGGTTTGAAACTGCCACCCATCGCCGGCGGTTTAGTGGTCCAAACCGCCCCATTTACTAAAGGGTGGTTTGAGGCTTCAATTTAAAATGAATGGCGATGTGTGGCGTATTGAAAAAGCTAAACCGCGGGTGGTTTGGTTAAAACTGCCATCAAAACCTCCATACAAGAGACAGGACAGGACAGTTTTAATATCTTCTTCTGAATGGCTTGATAGTTTAAACATGCTGCTTGAACTATTTTACCATTCAGAACATAAGAGAAAGCAAAATTGACATTTAAATTATTTGGGCAATCATTTATTGATTAAGGGGCAAAATGAATTTAACATTAACTTATGGGGGAAAGAAATGTCATTATATTAAGGAGACAAAATGATTTAATTATTAACTTATTCTGGCACTATGTAATGCCAAATTGTGCAACGTAAAAAATTATATCCACAATTAAAAATCAGTAAATATTATTATATATTCACATTTTCCACATAATATAATGCTATAATAGTGCCCCCTTAAAATAATATTAAAAGAAAAATCCCTCATAAGTTATTAAATTTATTTTATTCCTCAATAAAAAATAATGATTGCTCAAATAATTTAAATATCAGTGGAGCTTCCTCTTATGTTCTGAATAAACAGCATGCTGTTTGATCAATCTCGCCATTCACAAGCACCTCTTTTATTGTGGCCGTTTGGATCAGAGCCGGATTTAGACCACATGGGGCCCTAGGCAAGATACTGGTTTGGGGCCCCCTCCCTGAAAAAATCCATAGCACTATAGTTTTTTAGCATAACATATACCCCTATTCAGGGGCTAGCTGGAAGACTTTAGCCCGGGGGTGCAAGCATATAGCACTGGCCCATAAGTAGCGGCCCATTTTTAAAGGTTGGTCTCACCACTAGCCCTGGGAGGGCCCTCTGGGAACCACTGGGCCCTAGGCAGTTGCCTAGGTTGACTAATGGTAAATCCGGCCCTGGTTTGGATGGCTGTTTTGCGGCAGTTTGAGCAAACCGCCCTTTTGTAAATCTAGCCCTAAGGTTCTTTATGACCCACCCAGGCTGTGGGGGCAGGGAAATTAAGCATTTTGGGTCTCTAGACTGGCAACTTATAGAGGGGAAACTTACAGAATATAGAGTGGTCCCAGTATAATGGAAGAAGGTCCCTAAGACCCGGGTCCACTATGCTAAAATAGTTTAAAAATTAAAATAAACACAGACACAAAGAGGGCCTGATTCATGTTCAGACACAACTTGCACTTGGACACAAAAAAAAGGGTCCAGAACTGGAGAGTAGTTCTGACTGTAATCAAATCCAAGTATACCGATGCGTATCCATTTGAATCTGGGTGTACACTCTGTCTAAACTAGAGATGCTCACTGACCCCCATGTTTTGGTTTTGGAACTGGATTACCTTCGGGTTTTGGTTTTGCCAAAACTGCCCTTGCGTGTTTTGGTTTTGTTTTGCTATTTTTTACAAAATTCAATCATTTTGGGCTAAAAGCACATAATTTAGGTATTATTTTGTACCTACATTATTATTAACTTCACTCACACTAATTTCCAGTCATTTTCATTCAATTTTTATCATCTCACAGTCCACAATATGCTTTTCATACACTTTCAGCGAAATACTGCAGCGAGCTGGCTGGATGTTAAGCGACAGAGCAATGACACAAACACACTGCAGTTTATATCACATCTAGAAAACATTGCCACACACCAGTGTCACAAACTCACAATAGAAAAGTAATACAAGATGGAATTGTCCATGTGGCCTCCAACTCACCCATATGTTGGATCTTACAAAGAACATTCACACTATAACAAACTAAGCACTTCAGCGACAAGGACTGCCACTTTTGTGGCTGAAGTGCTTGATTTGCTTGGGCCCCCACTAAACCAGCTATCAGTGCCCTAAAATCAGGTTAGACCAACAGTGCTGTCAAATGAATTCTACACGGTCAAGATGTTGTCGTCATCATCTTCAGCATCATCCTCACCCTCATCAGTGTGTACATCATCATCACATACTACTAATTCCTCTCCGCTGAAATCCGCCATTACAGAAGTGTCAGTACTTGGATGTATTTGCCGGTAAAGACCTTTCTCGTGGAAGATGTAGTTCATTTTGATGAACATCATCTTTTCCACATTTTTAGGAGATGTGGATAAGTGATCCTACGTTGATCACTGACAAGGTTCCCGGCTGTGCTGAAAACTCTTTCTGAGTATACATTAGAGGGTGGGCAGCTTAGGTATTGCAAAGCAAGGTTGTACATGGGTTTCCAAATTGCTTGTTTTTCCTCCCAGTATGGAAAGGGACTGTCTGACATGTCGATTTCAATGAACTCTTGAAAATAATCCTCCACCATCCATTGCATGTTAATAATAGGATCGGATGGAGTTATGGGCAAGGTCACACAATTTTTGCTAAATTCTTTCAAACCAGACCAGGGGGTAAATGTATCAAGCTGAGAGTTTTCCGGCGGGTTTGAGAAACCAATCAGATTCTAGCTATCAATTATTTAGTACATTCTACAAAATGACAGCTAGAATCTGATTGGTTGCTATAGGCAACATCTCCACTTTTCAAACCCGACGGAAAACTCTCAGCTTGATACATTTAACCCCAGATGTCAAACTGTTGTGGTCTGCCACCTGCGTCATCCCTGCATCTCTTTGGAAAGCACAATTTCTTATGAGCAGCAGCTGCCTGAGAAACTGAAGGCGGAGACGCCGTCAAGCCACGGACAACTTGAGTGGTCAACTTGCTAACCAGGAGCACCTTGCATCTCTTCAGATCTCGGTCAGTTGGAAGCAAAGAATCTACATAAGTCTTAAACCTAGGATCAAGCACAGTCGCCAAAACATAGTGATCCGACTTCAAGATTTTATTAACTCTTGGATCATGGTGAAGCGAATTAAGTACTTGATCTACAAGGCCAACATACTTTGCGGAATTGCTTTCTTTAATCTCCTCCTTCAGTTTCTCAAGCTGTTTTTTCAAAAGTCGAATTAAGAGAATGACTTGGCTCAAGCTAGCAGTGTCCGAACTCACTTCACATGTCACAACTTCAAATGTTTTCAGGACCTTGCACAACACAGAAAGGATTCTCCACTGTGCAAGACTGAAATACATTCTCCCTCTTTTCCCAATGTCATGGCTTGTGCAATAAGCTTGTATGGCTTTACGCTGTTCCTCCATCCTCTGAAGCATGTACAAGGTGGAATTCCACCTTGTTAACACCTCTTGCTTAAGTTGGTGACAGGGCAAATTAAATTGTTCTTGTAGCTGCTGCAATCTCCTACATGCTGTGGCAGAATGCCTGAAATGTCCCGAAATTTTACGGGCCACCGAAAGCATCTCCTGTACCTCACAGTTATTTTTCAAGAAGCTCTGCACCACCAAGTTTATTGTGTGAGCAAAACAGAGAATGTGATGGAATTCACCCAGCTGTAATGCTCGCACAATATTGGTGGCGCTATCAGAAATTACATATTCTGGGGAGAGTCCAAGTGGCATAAGCTATGTATCAATGACATCCCTTAGTTTTCTTAACAAATTATCAGCTGTATGCCTGTTAGTGAAGCCGGTGATGCAAAGAGTAGCCTGCCTGTGACAAATGTTACGTAGCGATGTACATGCTGCTGCTGTTCCTGCTTGTGAAGGCGAATCACCAACACAGTGTGCTGTCACAGTCATATAATCTTTTGTTTGCCCACTAACACTTTTCCACATATCTGTGGTTAAGTGTTCAGTGGGTAGAATGGCATTTTGTAGCCCAATTATTACATTTTTAGGAACGTTCTGGTACAGTTGAGGAATAGCTTTTCTCGAAAAATGGTGTCGCGATGGAATTTGGTAACGGGGACACATGATCTCAATTAACTGTGAAAAACCAGCTGCGTTAATAGTGGATATTGGATGCAGATCTAACACTAGCATAGTCGCCATGGCATCTGTGACCGCTTTGCAACTGGGTGACTGTTGTCATGCTTGCTTCCACTAGCAAAAGATTGTTTCACAGTTAATTGTGTAAAGTACTAGTGGTCTTCTTCTTGGGCTGCTTATGACAGGAAGATTCACCCCCAGCAGCAGCAGCAGTAGGCCTAACGGTCACAAAATCTTCACAGGAATCCTGGTTAGGGGAGGAGTCATGTAGCCTAAGCGTCTTGGATGCAAGACTAACTCCGATCGCTAATGAGGATATTGATGAGGATGGTGTTGTCGGTGTCAATTGCAGGGACCGTGACCTAGATGAGAGCATGGAGCTAGACGATGCTGGACTGCTTGTTCTTATTTTGTGGGAATAAGTTTCGGATTTCCCCAAAAGCTTCCCATGAACTCTCTTCAAATGGGGTAACATGGATGAGGTTCCTAAATGGTTTATGTCCCTACCTCGATTGACTATGGATTGACAAACGCTACTTATGGCTACACAGCTGTTGTCAGGATTTGGGTAAAAATAATTCCAGACATAAGAGGTGTTTTTTTTTGTTTTCTGCCCTGGCATGACAATGGACTTCTTGCTATCACTGTCAACAACTGCTTCCACCGGTACAGGACTTACACAAACAACATCATCGTCATCAACATCCTCATTAGCGCCGTAATCATCTACAGAAATATGTCCCTCATCTTCTTGCAATTCCAAGAGTCAAAAAGGTCAAGACTCTCCTCAGGTATGTGTGTCATATCTGGATCAGAACCAACATTTTCTTGTAAGGCCTTGCTACTTTCTTCCAGCTCTGCTTTTACACTTAGAAGTATTTGTGCACCACTTTCGTAGTCAGAATGACAAGGTCTTCCATCGTCATCACTGACCTTACAAGAAGATGTCTGAAGTACATTTGCAGAACTAGCACTCCTAAAGAAAGGAGAAGGCCTGAATCTTTCCTTGCCACTGCGTGTGTAGAATGGCATGTTGGCAATTTTTTTTTTCAACACTTAACTTGGCCTTGAGTAAAGGTGATTTTTTTCTTTACTGAGGTAAAGTGTGTTTTCTTACATTTTTGTTTCCCTGACTTACAAACACTATGCACTTTAAGAAAGGCTTTAGCAGATGATGTAGAGGTAGAGGTAGAGGGATTATTATTATCATCATCATCATCATCATTACTGGTGCCAGCAGCTGCTTGGTGCTCCTGGTCTTCTGGGGACTGATGGGAATCCATAGCTCTGGCACAGTCCAATTTGAGTGTAAAGAACAATAGTAGCCTATTACATTTTTATGAACAAAAATGCAAAATGCCCCCTCTCCTAATTGTGGGTGAATTGTGGCGCAATACAATTTGACTGTAAAGAACAATAGTAGGCTATTACATTTTTATAAAGAAAATGCAAAATATCAATACTCCTAATTGTTGGTGAGCTCTGGCATAGTACACTGTGATTGGAGACTGGAAAGAACAATAACAGCCTATTGAACTATAAAGCAAAGCTCTGTGTCACCTCTCCTAATTCTGGCTGAGCTCTGCAACAGTACACTGTTAATGGAGAATGGAAAGCACAATACCAGCCTATTAAACAAAGCCCACTGACACCTCTTCTAATTGTGGGTGAGCTCTGGCACTGGCAATGTGACTTGAGACTATCACTATACTAACGCTGCCTAACTACACTAGACCCTATCAAAGATGCTGCTATCCCTTCTCTGTCTCTCTGTGAAATGACGACGGAGCTCCGTTTTGGGTGCTATTTAAAGAATCAAAATCTCACAAGATCTGACAAGAGAATGATGATGTTTTCCCTCGTTTCCATGCCCGAGCACGCGTGCCAGTTCCGAGCCGGCGAGGCCTCAGATACCCTAAGTTCTGGTGGGCTCAGTTTTCAGGAAACCGAGCCCGCCCATCTCTAGTCTAAACATGCTGCATGTCTATAGACAAAACAGTATATATGCAATGTAAAAGTCACTTCAGAATGTACACAACAAAATTGTAAATTCTAAAATACGTGAACAACTCTAAACAGTATAATCATTAATAAAAATATGGGAGGTAAATAAAAAATATTTTATTATAATTTTTTTATTTTTTATATTAAATACATTAATGTGTACTGTATATACAATGTCTTTTTTGGTCTATCTTACTTGCAAACACATTTTCTGTGTTATCTAGTGGCACGCATAATAGTATAGGTTATTTGGGCCGCTCCTCCCACAGTCCTCACTCTGTTCTTCTGAACCTGGTGGTGTCAGGCGCCATCCCCGCTGTTCTTCCGTTTGGCGGGGACAGACACCTGTGAAAGCCGCTCGGGGCACCCTGTTGCCTAGTAACAGGGATGCTGCGCCCCCAGCTCCGTCGGGCACATGCGCCCAGATCTGTCCCGTTGCCTAGCAACGGGACGCTATTATCGGCACTCTGCGTGTCTGAATCAGCCTCCTCCAATCCCTGCTTCCCTGCTCCTATTTAAACCTGGCTCTGGCGCCATTAGGGTGCCAGAGTAACAGATTTCTGCCTCTAGCTATCCTGTGAGTGTTTTCCCTGTTGTGACCTGGCCATCATCCTGTGTATCTGCTCTCCTGTTGTGACCCGGCTTGTCCACCATCTGCTATCTGCGTGCCCCACTTTATTCCTGCGATCTTGGCTTGTTTGACTACCCTCCTGGATTCTCCTTTTGTACCTTGCATCCCGATTGGCTTGACTCGGACCGTCTGACCCTTCTCTCACTACACCGGCAACTGGCTAATAGGACCGTGACCTGCGTGCCCTGTGCAGCGGAGGTCCCTGGTGATTACCAGGGGTACTTTAGACTCCGCACCTACTAGCTCAGTAGTGCTAATACCGGTTACTGTTCTCCTCTATTCAGGCCTGGCAGGGGGCCTGTGTATGTACATTGATGCACTGTTAATAGTGTGTGAAGACAGTGGTGTATCTACCACTGTTACAAGAGGTGTGGTAGCTACTGTGCAAGTTCTTACAAACAAAGAAATGTTGTGCCAGTCATCATATCAGTCAACAGTTACACCTGTCCTGTAGCTGGTGCAAATGATATGACTGAAACTAGCGTACTTACAAGAAAACCAGGACTTGTATAGCCCGCGTTGGCATGCCCTTAATGCACATTGCTACATTTGTCCAGTTGTTCCCACTCCCATTTTGCCCTTCATGTCATAGGCAGTAGTAAATGTCAATAGCTCCAATGGGGCAGGGACTGATGTGAATGAGTTTTCTGTACAGCGCTGCAGAATCAGTGGCGATATATAAATAAATGGTGATGATCATGACTTGCTTTCAGACATGAATTTTAGGCAATTGCGTTCATTGTCGTAAGGCCCGTTTCTGAGAGTGCACAGAGCTATTTTACGCAAGCTACGCTATGCAAATGGATGTACGCCCCCTCGAAATTGGTGTTCAATTAGTAAGAGGTTTTTCAATTCGTAATAGGTTCTTTTCGGCAGAGGGTCATCTTCACCTTCCGTTTCATGTCAATGTATGTAGTTTGTTTGTCTCACAATCCCCTCAATCTACAGAGCTATGTTTTCTCTTTAAATAGCACATAATAATAACAACAACAACAATAACAGTAATAATAATAATAATAATTATAATAATAATAATAATAATAATAATAATAATAAAAAAACAAGCATTTACACACCAACAAATTTAAGTTGCCATGGGTTTTCTCCATGATGTCAATTTGATGGACAAAAATTGACCCCCGTGTGTTATAAATAGCTGAAAATAAGATAATAAATATATGTAATACTGCTGCTGAAAAAATATCTCGATTTGAAATGCAATCAGCCTCCTGATTTTAGGAGATGGAGGAGATACCAAAGGAAGACTCTCTTTTCCTACAAGTTATTGGAGAGTTATAATAAGGATGGTTTGTTCAAAAGTGAGCAAGTTCTATAAACTTGGATCATATAAGAGTAGCATGGCACCAGAACATGTTGAGATTAACACTGTTAAGTAATTGTATAGATTATTTGGGCTGCTCCTCCCCCAGTCCCCACACTGTTCTTCTGAACCTTAGGGTCTGTGCATGTGCATTGATGCACTGTTAATAGTGGGTGTAGACAGTGGTGTATCTACCACTGTTACAAGAGGTGTGGTAGCTACAGTATAAGTTCTTACAAGGAGTTTTATGATCTCAGCTTTGTGGATTAGAAGTTTTAATAAACACCTCACAACTACATTATCTATACTGAGAATTTACACTAAACAGCCACAACATTAAAACCACCTGCCTAATATTGTGTAGGTCCCCCTCGTGTTGCCAAAACAACTCTGACCCATCAAGGCATGGACTCCACAAAATCTCTGAAGGTGTCTTGTGGTATCACAAAGATATTAGCAGCAGATACTTAAGTCCTTAAGTTGCAAAGTGGGACCTCTACGGCTCAGACTTGTTTTATCAGCACATCCCACAGATACTTGATTGAATTGAGATCTGTGGAATTTGAAGGTCAAGTTAATGCAATTGAACTCTTGGTCATGTTTCTCAAACAATTCCTGAACAATTTTTGCTGTGTGGCAGGGTGCATTATTTTGCTGAAATAGACTACTGTAATCAGGTAATACCAGTGCCATGAAGGGGTGTATTTGGTCTGTGCAACAGTATTTAAGTATGTGGCATGTGTCAAAGTAACATCCACATGAATTCCAGGACCCAAGATTTCCCAGCAGAACATTGCCCAGAGCATCACACTGCCTCTGCAGGTTTGCCTTCTTCCCATAGTGTATCATAATACCATCTCTTCCTCAGGTAAACGACACACATGCACCTGGCCTTCCACATGATGTAAAAGAAAACATGATTCATCAGATCAAGCCACCTTCTTCCATTGCTCCATTTCTTTCTCTCACGTACCCAATGTAGTCACTTTTGGCAGTGGACAGGGGTCAACATGGGCACTCTGAAGCCCAATACACAACAAACTGCAATGCACTTTGTGCTCTGACACATTTCTGACATAGCCAACATTAACTTGTTAAGCAATTTGAGCTACAATAGCTCTTTTGTGGAATTGGATCAGATAGTTAGTTTTCGCTCCGGTTGCGCATCAATGAGCCTTGGGAGCCCATGACCCAGCCACTGCTTCATCGGTTGTCCTTCCTTGGACCACATTGGTAAGTACTAATCACTGCATACCGGGAACACCCCACATGACCTGTCATTTTGAAGATGATCTGGTTGTCTAGCCATCACAATTTGGCCCTTGTCAAAGCTGCTCAGATATTTATGCTTGTCTATTTTTCCAACACATCATCTTCAAGAACTGAATGTTCACTTATATATCCCATCCCTAGACAAGTGCCATTGTAATGAGGTAATCAATGTTATTCACTTCATTTGTTAATGGTTTTAATGTTGTGGCTGATCATTGTATTTTCGTTGTGTTAAACTGGTCCCTAGTTCCCAATTTCCTAGTGTTATACGGGAAACAAGTAAACATTTAGTAAGTTGGACTCATCGTTTAGTACAAAGAATAGATATTCAACAGGTGACCTGAATGCTGGATACAGACTTACAATACTTTTTAAGATACATGCTGCCCTTCCCCAGAAAAACCTTAGACCGTACTCATAGCCTAAAATGTAATTATTTAGCTAGCTCCTCTTTAATTACATTTCACAGCAGCTGCCTTGGGAAGACTGAACATCCCAGAGCTAGGCACAGAGTTTTATCTCATAGGCACTGCTACAATTGCCGTGGTGGCACAATTTGAGAAACAATGAGGCAGTCAAGCATGCCACCAATCTGAGAAAAACAATTACCAGAAATGTGCATAGCTATCCAGCAGGACGAACAGAACACTGCAGAGCGCTGTTGCATATTAGTCTTACATGTTCCCAGGCTTCATCTAGCTTATTTAGCTGAAAATAAGGGCTGAAACCCACTGACTAACGATAAATTCTACAAATCCTTTATATTGATGCAGGGAGAGGTAATCAAATCACCCGACTCATTTTCTTACTGCCAGAAAAAGCCCACAGACAGAAGGCTATACAAACAAGAAAGCCACATTCCCTGCAGTTCGTAAATTGCCCCCTTCTTTGTTCAATTATCAGGTTTGTTAGTGCTGTGCTGGAGTTCAGGAGAGATGCCTGAAAAATACAATGATCATGTAAAATCTATAGCGATGCATAAAAATGTTAAAGATATAGTTGTATAATTAAAAGAGAATTTAAAATAAATCTAAACACAACCGTTGTATAGCCAATGGGTAGCCTAAGAGAATGATTTTCCATCATTCTGCTAACAAGGTGAGGGTTATTATTAAAAAAAAAACAACTCCTTAATGTGAACATCTACTTTATTATATGGTGCTATACATCACTAAAAGCCTCTAAAATGCACTGTGCAGATATATCTGGTGTTTCGGTGCCATTGAGAGGATGTATATGTAAACATGTTGATATACAATACAGATGATAGACACTGGGAATGGAAAAATTCAAAATAGGGTCTGCTTCTTAAAGGGAGAAAAGTATGTTTCAAGGTTTGAAACATTTTACATACATATGTATGCCACCATATGTAAATATATCGTAGGGGTGTGCACCGGCCACTTTTAGCGTTTTGTGTTTTGGTTTCTGATTAGCTTGAGGTTTTGGGTTCTGATTTGTTTTGCCAAAACACCCGACGAAAGGTTTTGGTTCTGATTTATTTTTAAAAAAGCAAAAAAAGTGCTAAAATCCTGGTTTTTGTTTTTTTTTCACTCCTACGCTATTATTAACCTCAATAACATTCAATAAGAATCACTTCCACTAATTTTCAGTCTATTCTGAACACCTCACAGCTATCTGGACTGCGTAGTGGAGTGGCCCCGGTACCCAATTTGGTACCGGGGCCACAATACCTCCTCCAACTGGTCTGAATTCCACTGCACAGATGGCTGCTCCTACATCCTCCAGCTGGTCTGAATTCCACTGCACAGATGGCGGACACCGGATGCACGTCTAACACCAACATAGCTGTTAAGGACGCAGTTATTTTTGGGTACAGCAGCAACAGAGAACGTAGTTTGACTTTTAAATAGCAGTACCTACTATTTTTTGGTACAGCAGCAACAGTGAACGTAGTTTGACTTTGAAATAATAGTACCTAGTATTTTTTGGTACAGCAGCAACAGTGAACGTAGTTTGACTTTGAAATAGCAGTACCTAGTATTTTTGGGTACAGCAGCAACAGTGAACGTAGTTTGACTTTGAAATATCAGTACCTAGTATTTTTTAACTAATTTTTTTATATATTTTTTCAATTATTTTTGTATAGGTTTTTTATAATTTTTTTTATTTTTTTTTATAACTTTTGAATAATTTTGAAATAACAATGCCCTTAGCAGAACAGAGCACAGGACACAGGCAGCACCACTGGACTCAGCAGGACAGAGCACAGGACACAGCACCACTGGATTCAGCAGGACAGAGCACAGGACAAAAGCACCACTGGACTCAGCAGGACAGAGCACTGGACAAAGCACAAAGAACCACTAAACTGATCAGGAGCTCCCTAACTACAACCTCCCTCACGAGTGATCACAGCCAGAATGAAGATGTCGCCCGCAAGGTGAGTATTTATGACATACGAGTCTCGCGAGATCCGACGTGAGACTTGAATGTCATAGCCTCGGTTTGGCTCCGTTTGGCGCCCGGAAGTTCCCGAACAGTGCTCGGATCCCGTCGGATCCGCACTATTCGGGTGGGCTCGGATTTGCGGAATCGGAGCTCGCTCATCCTTAATATATCGCAACTACTATATTTTTTCACAATAACATGTTTAGCAATTTTGCCATTAATAATCCCAGTACTCTTATTTTTGACCGCATGTTTGGTTAATAGGTTTAAGAGAAACCTAATACTACGAATAGAATAATTAATACAACAAATACTGCAATTAGTATTATTTAAGAGAGTGATCAACTGTCCTTTATAAAAAAAAAGATGTAATAGAATATAGGTTATATAATAGGTTATATAAAAGTCCGACATCTATCACCAGCATGGTGAGGAAATGTGGCTGGTAATTATATACGACCATCACCGTAATCCATAATAGCTCAGTTAAGGATTTCCTCAAAGTCCACTGAACACCTAAACAAAATAGTAACAAATCCCAAGGCTTTTATTTACACATTAAAAATTGTAAGCAAGAACATTTCCTAATAACCTGGAGTCATATGGGAACTCCAGAGGGAATCAATTTTGAGAGTGCATAATGAAATTGATTAGATGTAAACACAAACGATTACCTTGAAGAAGCAGAGCAATAACTCAGCATCCATTCTGTGTTTGATTCATATAATGCTGTATAACAGCTCTTCCTGACATGCACAACAAGAGGAAGCCGAATCACAAGTCATGTTTTCTTTGATGTACAGCTTATCACTGTAAACCAAAATTGTGAAGTGGCCTCTTTTATCAATGGGTTTCATTTTAGTTCTCCAGGAATTAATCAGATGCACAAAGTATTGGAAGGTCATATCGAGAACACATTGACAAATTAAGCATGGATATTCAGAAAAAAGATTGGATTTTTTTTTTTTTATTAAAATATATAGCTAGTTGTCAAGCACATATAAATAGAAATGTATATTTATTAAAAAAATAGCTAAAGAACTAATGCAGCGATCTTATCATCCAGTAAGCCTACTCATAGGTTCAAATGGTCCAGCACTGTATGCTTGCCTATGTTTAAACTAGAAATGGGCGGGCTCGGTTCCCAGAGAACCGAACCCACCCGAACTTTGGGTATCCGAGTATCGAGGCCGAACGTCATTGTGACGTCGTCGGATCTCGGGGCTCGGTTCTCGCGATACTTGAAGATTATAAATACACGCCTCCACAACAATCCATCGCCATTTGACAGAGGGAGAGAGCAGGGTGTAGTCACAGGCTGATTAGAGCAGGGACAGAGAATACAATATTCTGATTCCAATTGTGCTAACTAATATCGCTAGAGAAGAGGGGAGGATAGAGGGGTGTTTTTTTGTTTTTTTTTCAATATTTGGCACTCAAAGTGCCTATTATTTTGCCTAAATATTTCTGGCTGTCAAAATTACTATCTGTCAGCAGTATCTACCAAATAATTTTTAGCACTCCCCAGTGCTTTTGGGGTGTCCCCCATAATTGTGCATAAATATTTCTGGCTGTCAAAATTACTATCTGTCAGCAGTATCTACCAAATAATTTTTAGCACTCCCCAGTGCTTTTGGGGTGTCCCCCATAATTGTGCATAAATATTTCTGGCTGTCAAAATTACTATCTGTCAGCAGTATCTACCAAATAATTTTTAGCACTAAAAATGCTTTGGGCTGAGAATGGATTCAAAGCAGTCCACATATGAGCAGAATGAGCAACCAGGTTCTATCACCAGTCCTGATGTTAGTGTTCCCAGTATGTCATCTGGGCAAGGCGATGTCAAACTACACAGTGTTTCGAAATCAGTCCAAAAAACAAAAACAAAAAAAAAATTACTGTATTGAAGCGAAAAAGAAGTGTTACTGAGCAAAAGTTAAGTGCCCATAAAAAAAAAAATTGCCAACATGCCATTCTACACATGCAGTGGCAAAGAGAGAATGAAACCTTCACCTCTGGCTATTAGTGGCAGATCCCAAAAAGTTACCGAGCCTGCAATTGGTGCACAACTACTGTTACGCGTCAAAGCCGAGCTGCAAGATAACAGTAAGGCATTAGAGGATAATCTTTGCTCTGATTCACAAATGACACCAATCCCTGTGGAGAGTCCATCCAACAGTGGTATGTCTAATCGTGAGCATTCTGTTAGTGTACCCATAAAGAAGGGCCCTTTCAGCAGTTCTGCTGATGTGTACCTGAACAGCCCGAGTGTAGCCTTTGATACACAAATTGAGGATGCCACTTTGGAAATAGAAGAGGATGAGGGGGAGATTTGTGGAGGTGACAGAGCGCTAATGAGGATGTTGATGATTATGACGCAGACAGATACCAAATTGCCTTTCTCAATTTCTATTTATATTCTAGATTATATAATGTCTGAATAGTTTTCTATTTTACTCCTGGTGGAGAGGGGATCTGATGCAGACAGATACCAAACTGCCTTTGTCCATTTCTTTGTATATTCGAATTTCTAGTTCTACAGTCTATGCAGGCTGCTTTTTTTTCTATTTTACTACAAGTGGATGGGGGGGGTCTGATGCAGACAGATACCAAACTGCCTTTGTCCATTTTTTTTGGTATATTCACATTTCTAGTTCTACAGTCTATGCAGGCTGCTTTTTTTTCTATTTTACTACAAGGGGATGGGGGGGGGTCTGATGCAGACAGATACCAAACTGCCTTTGTTCATTTCTTTGTATACTCGAATTTCTAGTTCTACAGTCTGTGCAGGCTGCTTTTTTTATATTCAACTACAAGTGGAGGGCAGGGGGGGCATAGATAGCCACCAAACTACTGTGGTCCATTTAATTTTACTTTCTAATTCCACAGTCTGTGCAGGCTGCTTTTTTTATATTAAACTACAAGTGGAGGGTGTAATATACACCCAAAGACGATGGCTACATTGCCAATAATCAAAGATGGAGGAGGTAGACAACCAGGTTTGTCTGTATAATTTGCAGACAAGTGTTCGAATTAAGGACGGCCTATCAGGGATTAAATTGTTTTTTTCATAATTTATTAGCTTTAGATTACCTCACTTATCTAAGAAACTGGTGGAGCACTAAATTAGGTTAATTTAGACCAAATTTTTTTTATTTTTTTCAAAAATAGCAAAACAAAACCAAACAAAACCAAAACCAAAACACGCAAGGGCGGTTTTGAAAAACCAAAACACGAAGGTAATCCAGATCCAAAACCAAAACACGGGGGTCAGTGACCATCTCTAGTTTAAACAGATTGACAATATTGTTCATGCATCTCCTGCATGAATTTCCCTTTGTGCTTGATGGGTAGTTCACTGCAAAAGGGTGTGGAAAACACCATTGTGTGTTTGAAATAAGCCTGCCTTAGTAGAGAGGGCAGTAGTGGACCACTGGGATCTTCAAAGGTATGGTCAGTTTGGGGGAACACAGCACTCCTTTTCCAACTTAATATACAAACATTAATTTATACTGCAAATGTATAGCTCTGCATGTAAGTAAAAAAAATATATAAGCTGGAAAAATAATCCTTGAATTGGGTAAGGATAAGCTATGCACATAAATATACCATTGTGCAACCTATAAACTATTTAGTGAGCAAACAGAGCTGGAAAACAATACAGTTTACATTTCACTTCAACTTACCAATATATGTCCTGTCCCTATACACAGCACAAATTCCTATAATTCAGTAAACATAAATGAATTTATTTAAGTCAAGAGTCAAAAGTAGTACAGCTATAAAAATTTTGTTATAATTGGTCATTTTAATGTACAGTACTCATCAACATAACAGGAAAAATGTGTTCATTACACTAAAAAGTTTCAGGTCTATTATCCCATAGGCAAACCAAGGGGGGTTTCTAGTGCATGGAAACCCCCCTCCAAGCCTGGGGCACTGTATAATGGAGGTGGCTGGACCCTGCCCCCGCTTCACACAGCTCTGCTTGAAAAGGGAGAGCTGCGTGCACCTAACACTAGTGCACGCAGCATTGCCCATGTATATTATGGGGATAGGAAGCACTGTCTATAATTACAGCCACGCCCCCATGCATGTTGGTCACGCCCACTGGGGACATGGTGTGGAAACCCCCCTCTACAAATCCTGCATTTGCCCCTGTATCCTGTCTGTTAATATGTCTGATACATTTGGAAATATTACTTATCACCCTTTTCTACTCTCTCTGGGCATGAGTCATAAAGGTTACAATGCAAAGGGTGTAAATTAGTTTATTATTTTGCACCCAAGTTAAAAACTGGCTTTTTGTATGTAGCACACAAATACTTGATAGCTTTATTTTTAGACTGGCATTTACAGTTGATCTAGGACAAGCCCTACCCCAACTGTAAATCTGTCACCACAATTTAAGTAAACATTGGTGCACATGGTATTATGTGGGCATGGAAGTGATCTTTGGGATTCACAGCACTGAGACTACTCTCCACAGCATACTTGCCAACCTGGGCAAGCTGGAGTCCTGGAGATCGGGGGAGGTGATCGTGTGGGGGGCGAGGATCCAGGAATCGTGTCATTCACCCCACCCCTAATTTACATCACACAGTTTTGGTCACTTACCACCACTAAACCAAAAGTCGCCCAGGAACCGGGAAGTTTGACGGACATTCCTGGAGAGTAGGCAACTATGCTCCACAAGAGTAGAAGATTTGCAAAATTGAAGCTCACCATAAACTCTTCAACAGGGGGAAAGATTGTGGCTGAATGATGCTAATTCTGTAGCCCTATATATCATGGTGGATTAAACTAAAATTGGCTGTTCAATGTCGATATTCACATTTCAAAGATAAGAAACAGTTTCTATAAACAGTTTATCATCACACAATATTCACTTGTTTTACGCAATGCACCCTTTATCAGCCACTGAAGAGGCATATATTTTAATATCTAAAATCACGTTTGGGGCTAGACAACCAGAAAATCTGTAATAATAACAAAAGTGATTTTCACATAGATCTATCGAATGTAAGAATTATCTGTGAAATAAAAATACCAATTCAGGAGCACATTTTACCATAGGGTCTGGGGCTTGTTTCATTGAGCTATGACATTCTCAACAAAATATGCATTGAAATAATTTGACAAACTGTATTTATGACACATCCCTTAGCAGCAATTTAACTAGGTTTTACCTTACATTATCGCTTTCTTTGCCATAAAAAATATTTTAGTCCTCTAAAGACGTGGGGAGAGGAATAAAAAAATTTCATTAGGTATGATGGAGAGCATTGTACAAAACATCAAATGTGTTTATGAGCCCAGTAGGCCTTAGTGTCTAATATAGTTATCAGCAAGTGAAAACCTGCAGAATTGTTACAGGGAGAAGAATTTTCTCCCAAATGTCTAGAAAATATTACTCTGTCTATGTGGTCCATGGGAGAAATGTTCATTATTTGCCTTGGAAACGTGTGAATATTTGACTGCAGATCAGTATGACAGTGGGATTAAACCTCACCTCCAGAAGGCTGTAAAGAGGAAAGAGGATATAATCCTCCATAGGGGCTTATTAACTTAAGCACTGGAAAGTTTAAGAAAATACAGTAAAAAATACTTTTGATGTCAGTTTTTCAGATCTCATGTTGCCAAACTGCATTCAATAAAAACTTGCCCAGCAAAGAAAAAGATCTAATTGGCGTACCACACTGTAGATCTAATTGATTGAAAAAATTAATATATAAAAGTATAATGATAAAATATACATTTTTAAATTTGATCAGTAGAGCAGCTGTAATATGGGGTGTGTAAAGCCCCACTAAATAAGGCCCAAAAGGTGCACCTTTGGATAATATTAAAAGACTTTATTTTATCTATTTACATCAGCGCTCCACGACTTTCCCTAAGAGTCTCTACATGTCATTTTCTTAGTTGACCTCTCATTAGTGAACTTGGAGATTACAAAAGTAAATGAGTTTTTGAGTTTTATCGTTTTTCAAAGTTATTGGAACAGTGTTATTATTAAAATTTACACTTGTGTTCGTTTTTATCATCTTGAACTCACATTCAGTCATTTTTATATGTGTTCTATATGTATTTTTAAGATACTCTTTCATCTATTTAGATGTGCTGGCAAATAGTAGCTGGTAAGATCTTTTGCTTTAGTACCATGTTATATTTTATTTATCAAATAACATTATGCACTGACGCAATAGAAGTTTTTCATATATATGTATATTTTTCCCCCTTGGTCATTAGGTAGGTCAAAAGACAAAACATTTATCACATTCGGTCAGTCACTATCTGTTGATCTAAAATCTGGTGGAAATAATTACGATCCTTTATAATGTTTTTCAAATTACAGAAAAAAGAAAAAAAAATTATCCAACTCTAAAATGGCAATGGGCATAAGATGACGATGTTCTCTGAATTTAATGATGAAAATATGTAATTTGTTGCTTTCAGAGTAAAAGGTTACTAATTAAAATCATTTAATTTACTATAATTAAAATCAGTGAAATATTTGAGTTATGATAAAGATTAAGAAAGCAACACACCTCAGAGGGAGATGAAAGAACATCAAAGATAACTGTTCTTTATAATAGTAAGGATGTGGGGCACTGTTGCTCACTTGACCGGTTAAAGACAAAATGCAAATAGCTGTTGATTGGCTCCATGATGAGACAAGCACATTTATACATAAAGAAGCTGGATGTAAGATCTTACTTTTACACAAAGCGGCATTTGACACCACTATCTTCCAGTATAAGTCTGACTGGACTCTCACATCACTTTTGGAAGATCTGCTCTTTCAAGTCTCTAAATCTCACATTTCCTGCTTATAACTATTCCACTCCTCACATCATGACACTTCCATGACACTTGAAGTCCTGTCATGCCCAATCACGAGTGGACATCTCACTGCCTCCCAAATGCTTAGGATGCTTATTCCCTAAAATATTCTGAAACATTTAGTATTTTAATTATCTGATTGGCTAGCAGTTGTTCACTTCAAAATGTGAACATTCTGGATGAGCAAGAAACAGCGTTTAAAGACAATAAGGTATGGAGTCCCCAGTCAAACACATTTTAAAATGTGTTTTTGGCAACACTATGAGACATTTAACTCTTTTAATAGCTCATATTTGTTTAAATCATTTTACTTTGGGACAAGCTGATTTGATACGCAATCAACATAGGCTTTCCTCAACTCCCAAGTTTATTGTGATTATAGATGCACAATTCAAAGGTAATTAGTCAATAATAGACATTAGAAGAATAAAATGGTGGCATACACCAGTATTATACAAAGTACACAATGTATGCTACACCATTTAAAGAGACAATAATTATAGTATATACATTGTTCAGCTTATATGTACTATATTTTTCATTTCAAGTAACTGGCTAATTGAAAATAATGGATCAAGGGAAATTAATGGCTGTGTTCAAATCCCATGGAGAGTAATAGGGTTGTGCCTAAACTGAGCAACTGAACAAGTAAAATGTATCTAGAGGGATCAAAAGACATTGAATTGAGGGTGTTAGCAAAACATCATTTCAAATATAAAGTATAACTGAAGAAATGACATATTATTTTTAGGTGAAAACGGCAAACACTGGTAAAACTAGTCAATGTTTGCAAAGTGCACTACAGAGCAGTTTTCTAAATAGACGATTGAGGGTGATGTGCCTTTTGAACCCAAAAAACGACTTCAATTCTTTCTAAATAGGTCCCTTAGCAATACTGAGCTTATTCCACACCATAATCTCTTCACGTAAGATTAATGACTAGAACTGTAGAGTACTTCCCTAAAAACACTGCAAGGAGGCACTTTGTGTTATTATTAAAACTAATACATTGTAAGTTAGAAGTTGTTTACTAGTACGATGCATTATTTTTGGACAGCTGTGGGACGCCACTTCCTTTTACAAATACAACTGTGCTCAAGCTCTGTAGCTATGTTACAATAGTCACATTAAACTGTAACAGTGAGCATTCTGAGCATACTCAGTCATTAATTACATTGTATGCAATGTTACTGTGTTAATTTCCTTAAAAGAAATTGACCAGACTATGGTTTCTCTAGTTTTATTGTCAATGAGGCGTCTACTCAAGCATTCCATAGACACAGATGTGAGAAAACAATATGGGCAATAGGATGCAAATTACCTAATTAAGACCTTGCAGACAATGTTGTGTTTAGCTTTTGTGGCTCATGAAATTACATCACCCTGTTCTTGTTCTTTATGATCGGTTTGAACTATCTGCCTTTTCTGTACTTGCAAATGCCTTGTCAGGAGAAATGAAAATAAGGCTGGTTATATTAAGTACTGCTGCACCACTATTTTGACAAATAATGCTTTTAGCCGACTTAACTAATAAAATAAGTACACTCATTTATAGGTTCCCTGCTACCCTGGGCTATAATCTTTTTGCACAATTAGAGTTAATTTGAATGGTTATGTATTGTGATATGCAAGGATTACATGGCAGCACCATACAGTGGAAACAATACCTCACAAACACTATCAAAACTGACCTCAGGAGAAAATAGGAAATCTATATAAAGATCAGAACACACACTTACTCTGAAAGAGTCCTTGATAGCCATTATGGATTACACAGCAAGTTAGCTGTGCTACACAGTTTCTAGTATGGTCCAAGTAATTCTTCAAAATTTAATTTTCCTATTACTTTCAGCTTTTGGCGAATTCATTACTTGGACCATACTAGAAACTGTGTAGCACAGCTAACTTGCTGTGTAATGACTAGCTGTTGTCTGGCATGGCACAGATGAATTAACATGCTCTACAGGCCACAGTCAATATTTACAGTGGTGTGAAAACTTTTTTTGCTCCCTTTCTGATTTCTTAAATTTTTGCACATTTGTCACACTTAATAGTTTCAGATCTTCAAACATAATTGAATATAAGACCAAGACAATCTGAGTAAACACAAAATGGTAATTTCATTTATTGAAATAAAAAAAAAAGTTATCCAAACACCTATATCACCCACGTGAAAAATAAATTGCCCTTTGAACATAATAACTGATTGAGCCACAGTTTTGACCTATTCTTCTTTGCAAATTACTTTCAGCCACATTGGAGGATTTTTGTGAAGGAACTGTTCAGGTAAGGTCCTGCCACAGCATCACAATTGGATTCAAGTCAGGTCTTTAACTAGGTCACTCCAAAACCTTCATTTTGTTTCTTTTGAGCAATTCAGAGGTGGACTTGCTCTTGTCCTTCGGATCATTGGCTTGCTGCATAACTCAATCGCGCTTGAGCTTCAGATCATGGACTGATGACTGGACATTCTCCTTCTGAATTTTCTTATTGAGAGCAGAATTCATGATTCTGTAATTTATGACAAGATGTCCAGGTCCTGAAGCAGCAAAGCATCCTCACACCATCACACTACCACCACCATGTTTGACTGTTTATATGATGTGTTAGCTTGACACCAGATGAAACAAAACCCATGTCTTCCAAAATGTTCCATGTTTGACTCATCAGTCCCCAGAACATCAGCCCAAAAGACTTGGGATCATTGATGTGTTTTTTAATAAATGTGAAACAAACCTTTATGTTCCTCTTGGTTATCTGGGATTTTCACCTTAATACTCTCCCATGGATACCATTTTTGTCCACTGTCTTTGTTATGGTTTATGGTTTAATTATGAATGCTGACAGTAATGAAGGCAAGCAAGGCATATAGTTCATTAGATGACCATCTCAGATCTTTTGCGAGTTCCTGGATGAGTCGTCGATCCGCTCTTGGGAGGAATTCTGGTAAGCCGGGAAGATTCGCCACTGTTCCAAATTTTCTCCATTTGGAGATAATAGCTCTAACCATGGTCTGCTGGAGTCCCAGAGCCTTAGAAATGGCGTTCTAACTCTTTCCAGACAGATATATTTCAATAACTTTCTTTCTCATCTCTTCTGGAATTTTTTTTGATTGCAGCACACTGTGCTTCTGGTCGACACCTTTTAGCCAAATTCACATTGCTAGAAAGGTTCTATTTAAGTAATGTGTAGATTCAACAGGACTGGCAGAATTCAAGCCTGATTGTGTCTAACCTAATTGAATAAAATTATCAATTCAATTTGGTTCATTGGTTAAATGAGTGACAGCACGGTGGCTTAGTGAAGGACAGTTATGGTTGCTAGCAGCTGACCGTTTTAAGATTTCTACAATGACTAATTCAAGTTTTCATGTCTCTACCTTGTACTGTCCACACCACCAGTAGCTACACAAAAATGCCAGTGGCTGCTTAATAACTGGCCACTGGCAATGTACTGTAGCCACATACACTTTCCCCACTTCAGCTACAAGTCATATTCTACTACCGTATTCTTCAAGTGTTCCACACTCTTATGGCCCGATTCATTAAGGAAAGTTAAGCAAAAGTAAGCATGTAAGGAAAAAAACATGTTGCGTTGGAGGAGGAGGTAAATTTAAAATGTGATGGCAGATTTATAGTTGGGATAGGGCATGCCCTAGATCAACTTTAAATTTCAGTGTACAAATAAGCTATCAAGTATTTGTATGCTACATGAAAAAAACATCCAGTATTTTCCTTATGAACAAATTAATAAACTAATTTGCATCCCTTGCATTGCAACATGGTTTTGTCCAGAAAACTTGAGTAAGAAAATGTACTAAATTTTTTGCTTAACTTTTCTTAATGGATCAGGCCCTTAGACTTTTAGCACATTTAGACAGGGCAATTTTACCTTATGTTTCATACAATTTGACTGTATTTATGACCTCCTCAATGTACAGCTCAGTGTAATATATCACTTCGTAATATGACATAATATGTATTTATTATTAGTAAAGGATAATCATAGTATTGTACACCTGCAATGGGCTTCTCAATGGCCTGGTCACTGCCATGAGAGGAGTATATGTTATATACCACATACCAAGTGCAGGCAGAATAGGCTCTGCAGCAATGTTCTTATTTAATTAACCTAAAATGTTTATTCAACAGTTTTTGCATTATACTCTCAGTCTCTAACAAATAAAAGGAAGATCAGGTTAAGAATTAAGATTAAAGCAAAACGGATCAACCTCATTAACCCGAGGACACCAACTCTGAGTCATTTTAACATTCTACCATATGGATCCAAATACAAGTTTTACAGGTAATACACATAACCTAGTCTTCTTCATGAATATGGGCTGAGATCAGAACACTTCTATGCTAAATGGAAAGTACTGCACATTGGCAGATGTCCACAGGTAAAATATTTTAAAATGGACTGTAAACTGTATTCTTTCAGTATGCAGTAGAACAGATGGACCTCACTGGTGTTTTGTGAAGATGTTAATGATGATGGACTTGTGGTAAAACCAGAGCTTTCAATGGTCCAATCCATCCTAATGATATCTGAGCACTCTGCCACAGTAACACCTGACAAGCTTAATTGACTTGTTTAAGTAACTCTAATGGGCATGATCTATTTAATTTTACATTAGAATTCTCATTGTATTACTAGTGTTTAGAAAGGTAGCCATGCATTACCAACATCTGCAGAAAGAAAACAATAGAAAAGTGGAAAGTATAGGATACAAAAACAATCATGTTGGTCAGAAAAAAAAGGTTAAAAACTTTAAGACTCAACTAACTTTAAGCAGACAATTTATTTAACGCAAAAAGCATTGATGTAGCGACATTCACATAGTCACACTATGCAAGTGTATATAGTGTAGCTAGGGCTCCTGTACTTCTGGTTTTCAGGGGAGTGTCCTGATTCTTCTCTTACATTTTTAATCACTATTGTAAGGTGTCACTGTGCTCCACAGGGTAAGTGGTAGTATTTTAGTTTCATGTACCCTTCACTGCATTTCATGCAAAATAAAAAATAGGAGTGGCTTTTATGAACTGACTTCAGGTCACACAGTCCCTAGCTATGAACATTCATTTGTACTCATCTGAAAGATGGATACCTACACTACCAATTTATAATTTTATAATATAGGACTTACCTCTAAACTACAATTTGTATTGGTAGAAACCAAACTGCTTTGATTAAAAACACCTATGGATTGATAGGTGGGGGTGCTGGGCTTATCTGAAAGAGGTCATCTTGACGTGGTAGATGGGCATTCACAGTTTGATCAAAATCTGCACTAAGCACCTCATGTTTATTCTAATTTATTTAGTCTCTTATATTACTGCAGAGTTTAAATATGGTAATAGTGCTAAAAGAGTGCTCCTGTATCTTTGATTTTGTTTTGTACTTTCAGTCACAGCAGTGTAGCACCTTTAAACTATTTGGAAATTAGGGTGTGCGCTCCATCCCCCCTTGAAATTGTATCCATATATACACATATGCATTTACACACACCAAATATTGCATTGTAAGCAGAGCTGTACATATTTCTCTGTCTCTCCCTTTTCACTGAATGTTTCACATTGGTACCTATGACACCGGTAGACAAAATAACCAATTCAAAGTTAGAAGAAGCGCACCCAGGTATAGCAACAGGGTCTTCAGCAAATCTGTGTCTTTGATTCCGAGTCAATGCTCCTAAACCCTGTATCACTTCTACAGTGAACCATCACATGGCTGTGTCATTATATTTACTCCACTTATAAATATGAAATTAAAAAAACCCAGAGAATAAGATCAAATAAAATAACATTCTAACATTCAAAATACAGATCAATAGGTACACGAAGGACAAAATTTTAGGGATAGCTGGAAACTAATGTATGTTGTGCATATATATATATATATATATATATATATATATATATATATATATATATATATATATGTTTTCTGCACCACCCTTTGCCACAATAATGTGTCTCATTCTGATATTGTCTCCCAGTCAATGAGAAACTACTTTTGAATTGGACAGTTTGAGATCATAAGGCCATGCATCTGCACTCAGAGGCTACAATAAGATGGCCATTTGCCTCACAGGTAGAGGACAAACTCTTTTATGCAACATAATTTTAACATTGAAAACTGCCACATTAGAAAGAACAAAATTAGGTAACTTAATGGTTGGATGGTAGATCCTTTTGTTAGACTTATTTTACTTTTTATTTTTATTTTAATCTGCTGATTTGTTCACATTAAGTTTATCATGTGCCTACTTTTAGTTAAGGCAGTAAACAAAATGGCTGTCTCTGATCTGTGTAGGCCGTGGGTATAGTATTATCACCTTTAATATCTCTGAGGTACCTTTGGGGCTATATGTACTAATGTTTGAAAAATACTGCATCAGTATGTTTTGAACTTCAATAGCACATTTCTGAGCTGATACATTCTGTTTCATGCCTGCTCAGAATTATGTTGTAGGTACAATACACTAGCAACTTTCTATTTAGATCAGGGCTGTTCAACCGGCAACCCTTCTAAGCTGTTTTTTGTTGCATAGTTTTCCTGAAGTCTATGAATAGAACACGACCAGAGAGAGTTAGAAAAAAAAAGCTCCCTTCTTCATAGAAATACTACACCAAAATAATTGGCAGGGCTAATTTAGAGTTATCAAGGGAGCCAGCAAAAACCAAGCCTTAGAAAAAGAAGAACCATATCAAAATACACCAACTGCTGTGTTACTACTAAATTAGTATGCACCCTTTAATAGACATACTTTCTATATTTCTCAAGTGATATCTCGGAGCTATAGTAAATGAGAATCAGTTAAGCATAACAGCAAGATGAAAATGAACAATGTGCCTTAAAAATGTTGCTGTGCTGCAAATTGTGGGCACATTACATTGGGTTACAAACCTTTAGCACATTTTGTAATGCAATTTAGCAGGCAGTAATAGGACAGCTTGAACACACTTGATATGAGTTTAGCAGGAGATAATTTTATCAAAAACATCTTTATTATCATTTTCTCTGTTCTACATACAAAATGTACTTTTCAGTTTACAAAATAACTGTACCTTTTGTTACCCAAACTCTGCATTTTATAAAAACAACCACCCCTGGCTTTGAAGTCACACAGTAAACCACACACCTCTCAAGTATGCAATATAATATACACCGATCAACAAGAAGATTAAAACCACTGACAAGTGAAGTAAATAACATTGATCACCTTGTTACAATGGCACCTGTCAAGGAGTGGGCTATATTAGGCAGCAAGTGAAAAGTCGGTTCTTGGAGTTTATGTGTTGGAAGCAGGAAAAATGGACAAGCGTAAGGATCTGAGCGACTTTGGAAAGGGAGAAATTGTGATGGCCAGATGCATCTCCACAATGGCTTATCTTATGTGGTGTTCCTGGTATGCAGTGCTTAGTACCTACCAAAAGTGGTCCAAGGAAGGACAACCACTGAATTGGTGACGGGATCACAGCCACCCAAGGTTCATTGATGCGTGTTGGTAGTGAAGGCTAGATCATCTGGTCCAATCCTACAGAAAAGCTACTTTAGCACAAATTACTGAAATGCTGGCTATGATAGAAAGGTGTCAAAATACACAGTGCATTGCAGACTTCTGCAGGTGGTGCTGCGTAGCCACAGACTTGTCCTAGTGTCCATGCTGACCCATGTCTTTCAACGAAAATGGGTATAATGGGCACGTGAGTGCTAAAACTGGACCATGGAGCAGTGGAAGAAGATGCCCTGGTCTGATAAATCATATTTTCATTTACATCGTGTGGATGGCTGGGTGTGTGTGCGTCATTTACCTAGGGAAGACATAGTACCAGGTGCACTATGGGAAGAAGGCAAGCTGGCAGAGGCAGTGTGATGCTCTTGTTCTGTTGGGAAACCTTGGGTCCTGGTATTCATGTTGATGTTACTTTGACATTTACCACCTATCTAAATATTGTTGCAGACCAAGTACACTTCTTCATGGCAGCAGTATTCCCGAATAGCAGCAGCCTCCTTCAGCAGGAAAATGCCCACTGCCACACTGCAAAAAGTGTCCAGGAATGGTTTGAGGAACATGACCAGGAGTTCAAGGCATTGACTTGACCTCCAAATTCCCTAGATCTCAATCCGATCAATCATATGTGGGATGTGCTGGAAAAAAAAGCCCAAGCCATGGAGGTGCCACCATGCAGCTTACAGGACTTAATGATCTGCTGACAATACCTTGGTGCCACAGGACACCTTCATAGGTCTTGTGGAGTCTATGCCTCAATGGGTCAGAGCTGTTTTGGTTGCATGAGTGGGTCCTACACAATATCACAATATTAGGCAAGTGGTTTTAATGTTGTGGCTAATAATATGAGAGAGAGAGAGATCTCCTTATAATCATAATTCATTCTACAGACATAGCCATTTATTTATTGTCAGGGGCAAAATAAAAGAGTCTCTGCATAAGGCAACACTGTTAAAAAAGCAATGCCTTAAAATTAATCTGAGGGGCACTATGACAGGGGGCAGGTGTATGAGAATAGGATGGTAAGTCTTTAAAGCTACACTACCGCCTATATAAATGATAATTTACTGAGTGCCACTCCCCATACCTCCCAACTGTATAATTATAGGTAAAAGAGCTGGTTACAACCTAGAGGGTTGACCACATTCCCATTATGAAGTGGCCATACCCCTCTTGTGACATGCCCATGTCCCCTGTCCAGATTCCTGCCACTCCAAAGTTGAAGGGTATACCCTCTTCGCACGTTCTGGATGGCTTTCACTGTGACAGCGGAGTATCATTACATTAAATCACAAAACCTCTAGGTCTTTAGAAGATAACAAAACTGACAATTCAATAGGTGAAGATGGCTATGTAGCATGAAATAATAGAATAAAAGTGCACATTAAATATAAAAGTGGAAAAATAATTACGTGATAAACGCAAACTCAATCATAGTTGTCGTTATTTGTAATATTATTTCTAAGACAATAAACAGGATTCTGAAACAAAAATGAAAATACTAAAAATCAATATGTGTACTAAAATTTTGGACCAGTTTGAGGTCGCAGAGGTTGCTTGAGGATCCCTACATCTAAACTATTTTAAATTTATAAATTGAGATGATAGTTTTCTACTTAATGCCAGAAATAAATATCCAGCCAATATTTATTCAATTGTTTACAGTTGCTTTTTGTTTGGAACAAAACTTTAATTGAGCAATTGGCCTTTTTTTTTTAGCAATTTAATGCTGACAGTCCTTGCAGATCATTTATGTATTGTTTATCTTATGTAGATAACAAGTACCCAATCCTATTAATTTAAAATAACTAAATCTGAGACACCAGCATTTCTGAGGGGCTAAATGGAGTCTTTAAGCCTACATTCTGTCTGCAATACTTAGAAAATCACATATACTTCAGATTACCAGATCCACAGCAACATGTACTAAGCATATACAAATCCTACCAATAAACAGAGTGACAACATACCTGCCAGCTATCCAAATTTTTAGAAGTTGAAAGGGACGTATCTCAAAAAATAAAGCATAGCTTGGGTGGACATTCATCTCTGAAATAATTGATAATAGCATTGCTGGGCAAATCAGAAACAACAACAATACTAGCAACTAGATTGTAGTTTTACTAGAGTAGTTTAGAAAATGACAATATTGATAAATATCTTCCAGCATTTCTTTCTTACCTAAACAATGTGATCATAATCTCTACACTCTATATATTGTGACTTGAATTAAACAATTATGATAGTGATTTTCAGATGAAAATTTTCCAATCAGGAAGAACAGTCTTGTGAATTGGTTATCTAAATTTGATTGTATTGACTGTTTAAACAATTTATGTAAATAAATAAAAAAACACAATTGAATTGGACAGCCAAGCTGGTGCATATGTAGACAACTTTTGGATGAAGATAATGTGGACTATTTAAGCTGCAGCTATGGTTCTATTATGCCACAATGTAGAGATATTTAATAGTATTTTGAAGTTAAAACCCAGAAAGGTCATTTACCAGTAATCTCTGCATAATGCCCCCCAAAATAGATAGTTTGACAAGAGAACAAAAGGTAGGACAGCTAATACTAATTTGATGAATTTACATTTACCGAGTATCTAGTTTAGAACTTGGCTAGTGACATATATGGCACAACCTTCCCTGTTTTTAACAGATGAATACCACACTGATATATTGTGCAGTACTGAGACCAATCTGAACTACAGTTCATACAAATGTGATACTTTCCAATGAAAAAGACACAAAATGCATTGTTCACTTACCTACTGGAGTGTCTTCATTTATCAGCAAGTATGTGTCAAAGAAGTAATTAAGAAAAAATGGCAGTCTGTTATAGGCCAAACCTAAGGAACAAAGCACATGAAACAATGTCATCAGCAATAAGGTTATTAAAAAATATTTCTTCTCAAAAACAATCATCAAATACATTTTGAATTTAAGAATAAGTGCATTGTGTTTTTGTTTCTCCATCACTTCCCATTGGCCTCAATTAAAGTAAAAAATTCACACACACACTTTCTTACAAGTGTTTGCTTCACATCAATGTTGATTGTGCTTGCATTGGTCAGAAGTATTAATTATAAAATGAAATATTATGGGAATGGTCAGTAAGTGTTTACTAGACATCCTGCAAGCGTTTGTCAGGATGCGTTTCACTTGTATTTAACCATGCTGAATGGTGCACAGAAGCTTTGAATGACTTTCTATATTGCATGCCCTAATGCACTTGGAATATGATGTGAATGTCTTTTGAACACAAGGACATACTTCAGGCTGCCTTTAACTGTAATTATTTTAAAATGACCACGTATCACTAACAAGTAAAAAGTAACATGTTACACACAATAGCTAAACTGGACCAACTTAGAGCATTAGATAAAACAGAATGCAATGGTGCTACCTGGTCACAGATTATTGTGATGAAAACAGCATCAGTTTCTATGGAATGTTCATTAAGGTCCAGAGACTATGGGCCTGATTCATTAAGGAAAGTAAGGCAAAAAAATGAGTATGATTGCTCATGGATAAAGCCATGTTACAATGCAAGGGGTGCATATTAGTTTATTATTTTGCACATACGTTCAATACTGGCTGTTTTTTCATGTGGCACACAAATACTCAATAGCTTTATTTTTACACTGAATTTTAAAGTTGATCTAGGACATGCCCTATGCCATTTATAAATCTGTCCCCACATTTTAAATGTACCTCCCCTCTAATGCAACATGGGTTTGCCAAGGTGCAAAGTTACTCATTTTTGTTTGCTTTACTTTCCTTAATGAATCAGACCCTATGTGTCTGATCTCCAAATGTCTATCTGTGTTTATTCTTCATCTAACACACTTTTCTGACCAATAGATCCAACTATGGTTGTTAGTCCAAATAGTTGAATCCTTTAGGGACCCATTGATGGGACCCATTGATGCAGTTAGCCAATGACTACAGAAATTGCAGGCACTGGTCACAAATTATTAATATACACATGGATTTACATTTTTCTTCTTTGAATCTGAGGTCACTACAATACAAAAGAGATTTGTGGCCAATTTCATTCCAATCAACCAAATTGGCCAATATAGCCACAGCATGTGTGGCAAGTTTAGTTTGGCTGTTTAATTGTCAACCAACGAAGCCCTATTTTAGGTGTTAATATTACAGCCAATTGACATTATCTGGTACCATGCAGTATAGCAAAGTGACATAACACGCTGACTACTAGATTTGTCTGAATTATTTATAACTTTGTGAAAATAAGCAATTGAAACGCGACCACAGTTTATGCCTAGTTCAGAGGAGTTAATAGATGCTTGTTTTGGGTTCCATTGACTGGTTACTGCTCATATCCCATAGCAGAAAAAGCGTAAAGGACAGTGTACGCACCTTTAAACATAAACTATTATAGCTTTCACGGTAGAGGCTCGACCACAAGAAAATACAATCATTATTTTAACTCATGATTAATACCTGGAGATTTCTGCATGGTTGAGTGTGTTCTGCTAACTCAGCCCTTGTCGTGGCTACTGTTCCTTGCACACAGTCAAATCTCTCTGAAATTGCTTTTCTTCATTTTGATTTTTTTTCTGCTTGGTTATGCAAAACTATATTTATTTAATAAGTTATGCATATCCACTGATTTCCTATTTGTTACTTTAATTTGTAATACTGACTTCCTGCATTGTATTAAGACGCAGTCAAAAGCTAATGTGACGATCACTTCCACTCAAGACTAAATGATTGTAATTATACATAAATTGATATTGCTTTGGTCTTATAATAAACTCATGTTCAATAAATCCTTAAACAAAGTTTCACTGATAATCATTTTGTAGTGATGTAATCATCAGGGATGATTCCATTCAGGTTATAAAAGGAATAGCATACTAACTGTTATAGAGAAGGTTGTTAGAATGTTAGAAGTCACCTTGGAACTTTGTGCTTTTTATAAACACACTTTCCCTTATACATAAATACCTTTACCTTTATAAAATCACAGAAATCCTTATAATATGAAACTAAATGTATTATTAGTGGGGTACAGAATAAATATTTTATGGGCAATGCATAGATGACTATTACATTGTGTAATGTAAAATCTTATCGTTTATAACATCGTTTAGTTTTTTTTTTTCTCATGCTACTTTTATTGCACTTATTAAAAAATATTGCTGCTTAGCTGCCTCAGCAGGTCAGATGTGCATGACTCTTGCATGTGCACTGGAACTTAAAGCCCAGATTTGTGCTTCAGTTCTACTGTAATAAAGAACCCCCCCACCCCCCCAACAAAAATAGATTGAGTTTATTTTCTACATTTTTAAATATTTTTTAAACACTAATGCATTAAAACTAATACATTCTTCCCAGAAATGCTTTTGTTATTTTTATCAACATCTTTAGATGATGATACGAGAACAGTTATTGCAGAGGTACTTTGACCACTAGCTGCGTTATGGCCGGTGGTAACCTCTTTGATGAATTGGGTGAAGTGAAAATAAGCCACATCACAGAGGTTTTAATACATTTTTCAACGCATAGAATTTCAATACATACCATGTTTTGCACACACAATAAAGTAGGTGGTTCAAGACTTCTTAAAAAATTTAGAGGTCACTATAGGAGAATTTTTTCTGTAGCCCGTAACATTTTTGAGCATTTTTAGCATTAAGCGATTGCATGTAGAACATTGCAAAGCTTCAAAACAAATATCATCTGCCATGCCACTAACTGAAACAAGAGGTAGTGATGTAGTGGTATTCCACACTTTATATGCTTCGACTGTAGGAAGCCATCAAGACCTACACATCAAGCCATGAGATAGGAAGAGGGGGGACATATGTCCTTACTTAAGCACACTGGAAAATCCTTTCGGTTTTATTCAAACCATTTGCAATTGAAACAAATGAAGGAAGTTCAGACTCTGCTACCCCGAGTCAAGTCATAATCATAACGAAACTACTTGAAAAGCAGCTGGTGCTGCTGCCGGAAGAGATGGATGGAAGCGATTCTGCTAAATATGTTGGCCTTGTAGACCAAGATTTATTCATTTTGCTAAAACCCAATGGTTTGCAGCTTCTTGAAACTGGATCACTACATTTTGGCAACCATGTTTGAACCTAGGTTTAAGTCATATGTAATGTCTTTCTTTCCAACTGACACATATCTTCACAGGTGCAAACACCTACTTGTAATCAAGCTGTCGTCTCAAGTCGCACATAGGTGGCTACTTTCAAAAACTGTTCAAAAACTGGTGTTCATTAAAATGAACTACAAATTGTAAGAGGAATACCATTGTTACTGCAATTACAAATAGAATCTCTAGCGCTGGATTCCACTGGATTCCAATCTAATATTGTGTGATGATGCTGATATTGACATCAGTGATGAAGATGATGAGGAGGGTGAAGACATTGTCAACATTGTGGAAGATGACCACTGTTCGACTATAGCCCATTAGTAAATTGTGAAAATCTCTATTCTACAGGTCAACAAACAACAACCAAAATGTTTTATTTTGTTTTTTGGGGATCGAAACAAATCAAGCACTTCAGCCGCAAAAGTGAAATTCTCTGTTGCTGAAGTGCTTGGCTTGTTAAACTATCTCCTTTTTAACATACAACATAATGGTGGATGGGAGGGCCAAAGGTCTATTCAATCTTGTACTATTTTACATTATGGGCTTTGCCCACCTTCATCTATCTTCTTTTTTAAAATGTCTATTGATGCTGCTGCTATCCATCTAATGAGTTTGTATTACTGCGGTTGATTTTCCATTGTCTTTCTCCCACATTGCAAGTGTGAGGAAGGGACAAGCAGTGTGATGAAGGGACAAGCGGTGTGATGAAGGGACATGTTTGGACCGTCTATTTGGATTACTTGTCATTTCAATTTGGACCAATAAAGGAAAGAAGCTGTCCGTTAAACAAGTGGATAATACATAGACAAGGACTCAAATCATCACAAAAATTGTCTGTTGTCAGCTTACTGTGCCAAGCTTTTTATTCCGAAATCTAACACTTGGATGCCTCCTGTTTAGAAATCTTGTGTTTGCCCCTGGGCAGCAGTGGAGTGTGTACAGCGTTCTGCATCAAACATCACTGCATCTGGACTGCTGGAGGAGAAAAGGCTTATTTTTATTTTACAGAAGTCATGTATGTGAAGGTCTGAGAAGTAGGTATTTGGTGGTGGTGGCAATGGTGGGGATTGCAGTAGTTTGAAACTTTGCCTAGGGAGGTGATAAACCTTGCAGTGGCAATGCTGCCACTACGTTTCCTAAGTATAATATATTTTTTAAAACTGCCATGTGTTTGTGCTGCTGCTCTGTCACTATTTTTAGACAGTCGGCTTGTTGCAGCTGTTGGCCAATATTGGTGAAAATATTGACAGTTGTGAGGTGGTCATTATAAAATGGACTGTAATTGACTGTTAATTATATAAAATACTTATGTAGAAACAAAAATAGCTAAAAGCTACATAACTTAATGTGTTGTCACCAATTTTCATGAAATACAAATACAAAACCATAAAGAAACTCATGAGGTTAGAAAAACAAACCTGACTTTTTCTGTTTTCATTGTTTTTCTAATTTGGGGCATGTGGGTATATAAAAAATCTTCTAAAAGCCATACACAGTAGTGTGATGTTATTGCATTAGATATGCTTAATGTTTGTAGACACTCCCTTATATGTTTAAGCTTGAATCTTCAGTGATGGTCCCTAAGACCATGGGGAATGCTGGGAAGTGGGTGTGGGCAGTGTGCAATGTACCCGGGGTCTGCAAATGGCTGAATAAAGAGCTCAGCAGTGCCCACCCATGCTTCAGTGTCCTGATGAACTGATTTACAAGCATATTAACAAAACATGGTGTCAGAAGAAGTTTTAACTGGACTGCTAGAGCTCAGAGTGTGAAAGGATCCTGCAGAAGTCTGTAAAGCTGTGACACGCAGTGTCTGAATATCTGCCTTGTGCTCTGGTCACATCAAACAGTGAGTAACTATGGATAGGCTGTCTCCTCCAGCAGGCATGCTCATGTCTGGCAACTTGTCTGGAAACTGGAAAAGATTTAAACAAAGGTTTAATATATATCTTGCTGCATGTGGAGCTGATGCAATGGAGGATAAAACAAAGTCATCCATCTTCCTCCATGTGATAGGATGGGATGTGCTGGACATTTATAACAGTTTTCAGTTTGCTGAAGGGCAGAATATGGTGCTATCTTCTATAATGCAAAGGTTTGAAGATTACTTTGTGCCAAGGAAAAATGTGACATATGAAAAATATAAGTTTTTCACCTGTGATCAGAAGTCTGAAGAAGAATTTGATCAGTATGTTACAGAACTGCAATCACTCAGCAAAACCTGTGAGTTTGGTGATTTAAAGGACTCACTGATTAGAGATCGTATTGTCTGTGGAATACCTGATAATGGACTCAGAGAAAGATTGCTGAGAGAGCAAGACCTAACACTAGACAAGGCAATGACTATGTGCAGATCTGCAGAAATGACCAGACTGCAAGCCAAACAGTTACACAAGGAATCTGATACTACTGTACATGTGGTGAAGAAAACAGAGCCAAGCAAACCACCATTCTCTAAAATGAAGCAGTCTAAAATGCAATCTAATAGGAAAATCTGCAGTAGATGTGGAAATACTCACAATCCTAAAATGTGCCCTGCTTATGGTAAATCCTGCATGAAATGTGGTGGACTTAATCACTTTGCCAAATGCTGTAGAACCAATAGTGAAACAAACAAAGTGCATGCCGTTGAACAAGCTACGTCTGAAGATTTTTTTGTGAATTGTATTGAACTTTGCAGTACAGACAAGAAAGAATGGATTGTTCCTTTAACAGTGAACGAGATTGTCATTCCCTTTAAGCTTGATACTGGTGCGCAGGTGAATTTGATATCGTTTCAAGACTATAAGACTTTTAGAGTAAAACCTAAAATTCATCCAGCCAATGTGAAAGTTACAGGCTACAATGGGGAGTAAATTCCTGTGAAAGGTACATGCCTAGTGACCCTGAGCTACAAAGGACAAAAGTTAAAAACATCTCTACTGATTGTGGATAAAGATGTACAATCGATTTTAGGAATAAGTTCATGTGAGAAGCTTAACTTGATAAAGAAAGTTTTCATGGTGACATCATAAGTAGAAGATAAATGCAAATCAGTGTTTACAGAATACAGAGACATGTTTGAAGGTTTAGGTTGTCTGCCTGGCGAGCATAAGATAAATCTAGACACGCAAGTTCCTCCAGTGATACACCCCTGTAGAAAAGTGCCATTTGCGCTGAGAGAAAAACTAAAACAGGAGTTAAACTGCATGGAAGCTTTGGGTGTGATACAGAAAGTTGATGAGCCTACTGAATGGGTGAGCTCCTTAGTAATTGTTGAAAAGAAAAATGGACAACTCAGAATATGTCTGGATCCAAGAGATTTAAATAAGGCTATTAAAAGAGAACATTTCAAACTACCAACCAGAGATGAAATCATGTCACAATTTGCAGGAGCAAAATGGTTCAGTAAATTGGATGCATCTTCAGGATTCTGGCAAATGAAGCTAGATAAAGCCAGCTCAATGCTGTGTACATTTAATACCCCAGAAGGTCGATACAGATTCCTTCGACTACCATATCAGCCATAATAAACATGGAACGTCCTAACAACAAAGACGACGTGAGAAGATTCCTAGGAATGATTACTTACTTAGGAAAGTTTATTTCTCAACTCTCCGAACAAACAGCACCTCTAAGATGGTTGTTGGACAAAAATAATGAGTGGATGTGGTCACATGAACAAGAAGAAAGTTGGCAAAACTTGAAACGGACCATCACAGAGCAACCGGTACTAAGATTCTTTGATCCTACAAAAAGAATAAGAATTTCAGCAGATGCCTCGCAATTTGGCCTAGGCTCAGTGTTGTTACAAGAACATGAGGATACATGGCAACCGGTAATCTATGCATCAAGAGCATTGACAAGTGCTGAAACAAGATATGCTCAGATAGAAAAAGAACTTCTAGCAATCACATATGCATGTGAGCGATTTCATCAATTTGTGTATGGTCAAGCATTTACAGTGGAAACTGACCACAAGCCATTGGTAGCTATCATGGCTAAATCGTTACATGACTGTCCCATGAGAATTCAACGAATGCTTATAAGACTACAGAAATATGATGTCCAATTGCCGTACTGTCCTGGTAAATACATGTACATTGCTGACACACTTTCCCGTGCTGTGAACAAAAGTGAAGGTTCCGAAAGTCTGATGGATAAAGAGATAGACGCATATGTTAATTTGATTGTAGCTTCTCTACCTGTGTCTCTTGCAAGACAAGAACAGATAAGAAAAGAAACAGAGACAGACATCACAATGAAAGTGTTACAAGACATCATTCTGAAAGGATGGCCAGCAGAAAAAAATGCGTGCCCACTGTCTATTCATGATTATTGGATGTACCGCACTGACCTTACGGTTGTCAATGGTATTATTTACAAAGGCAATAGAATTATTATACCTGCACGACTAAGAAAAATTATGCTGTGCAAGATACATGAAGGCCACTTAGGAGAAGAGAAATGTAAACGGAGGGCGCGTGAAGTGATATATTGGCCAAGAATGAACCAGGACATAGCACAGACAACAGCTACATGTGAACTGTGTCTTATGTACAGACCAAAGCAACAAGTCGAGCCGCTGAGTCCTCATGCAGTGCCAGAGAGACCATACCAGAAGGTAGGCGCAGATTTGTTTGATTGTATTGGAAAAACGCACATTGTCGTGACTGATTATTATTCTAATTACCCTGAGGTGCAGACTCTACCTACAACTACTAGTAAAGCCGTAATCAGTTGCATGAAGTCAATCTTTGCAAGGCATGGTGTTCCTATGGAAGTGTTCACTGACAATGGACCTCAGTTTTCCAGCGCTGAATTTAGACAATTTGCTGAAGAGTGGGAATTTGCCCATGCAACATCGAGTCCCCACTATCCACAGTCAAATGGGTTGGTGGAAAGTTCAGTAAAAACTGTAAAGAGTCTAATGAAAAAAGCACAAGACGGCAAAGAAGATTTATACAAAAGTCTTTTAATCTACCGCAGTACACCTCTACAGAATGGACTCTCTCCTGCACAAATGCTGATGGGAAGGAGGATTAGAGCAAATCTTCCGATAAGTGATGCACTACTTAATACGCATAACTCAGCATTGGTGAGACTGAGTAAGGTACGTCAACAGGAGAAACAGAAACTGTACCATGATAGGCGAGCAAAAAGCTTATCTGATCTAAGATCAGGTGACCAAGTCCGTCTCCGAGATCATGAGAAAGGCATTTGGATGCAGAAAGGTATTGTGCAAGCACAAGTAGCACCAAGATCTTATATTGTACGTACAGATCGTGGAACAGAAGTAAGAAGAAATCAGGTCGATTTAAGATCTCAACCCAACCATTGTGATGGCAACACGACTGAAGAATACCCTTTATCTGACATGTATGATGGACTTGATAATGGTGAACAAACCATGATGGAAGAAAGGTCCAACATGGTTGACGAAACACAGACTTTGTGTAAAAGACCCATAAGAGAAATACGCAGACCTGAGAGACTCATTGAAATGTGTTAGATGATGTTCTTAATGTTATATCGTTGAATTGTTATACTGAAGGATACAGGGCTTATCTTTAAAGAAAAGAAGATGTGATGTTATTGCATTAGATATGCTTAATGTTTGTAGACACTCCCTTATATGTTTAAGCTTAAATCTTCAGTGATGGTCCCTAAGACCATGGGGAATGCTGGGAAGTGGGTGTGTGCAGTGTGCAATGTACCCGGGGTCTGCAAATGGCTGAATAAAGAGCTCAGCAGTGCCCACCCATGCTTCAGTGTCCTGATGAACTAATTTACAAGTATATTAACAAAACAAGTAGTAATGTGTCAGTTGGTGATATCTTCAGTCAACAAGCATGTAAATGTGTAGATTCTACAAAACACTACCCGTTATTAGTATTAATATAACTGCTCTAAACCTTTTTGTAATGGTGTAATATGTGTTTTTTTTTTTACTACATTATATCTAAAGGGGGCAACACAGGATTTCTAGAGAGGGGTCTCCACGCCATGCCGCCAATGGGCATGACCAGCATGCATGGGGGTATGTCTATAATTTTAGAGGGTGCTGGGCTGCTCTCCAACTCTTCCTATCCCCATCATATACAGGACGCAAACCACCTCAAGCATAGGAGTGCCCCAGGCAAGGAGGGAGTCTCCAGGTACCAGAAAACCCCCTGGCTATATATATATATATATATATATATATATATATATATATATATATATTATACACACACACACACATATATACACATATACACAGTTCAGATTGGGCAATAGTCGGCCTTCCCAAAGTATGTATAAAATCACATCGATGCAGATTTGGCTGTCAAAGATCTGTCTTGACAAGACAAAGCAATTGAATTTGAAAGTCCATACTCTGAGAAATTGAGAGACAGAATAGGCATATTGGTCATCAAACCAGCAGTCAGTTGACAGTTGTAAGTTGGCAGCACTAATAACATGCTGAAAATAGTTAGGCGTTACAATGATTTACAAAAAGCCCCCCCATAATGGAATTTTGGTGCAAGAATGTACTATAACAAAGGCTTCCGAAGATTCATGGGTAAAAGTGGAACAGACAAAATCTTGAAAGATGGCCGCTCACCCACTCATATATTGAAGAGGACATGCATATAGGTTAACTCTTGTGGCTGAAGTGCTTAATTTGTTGGGCCCCCACAAAAGCAAACATTTTGGTTTTGATTGTTCAACTGGAGATTAAATAAATAGGGTGTCGAAGTCGTATAATTGAATGAACGAAAGTATATTGGTTAATATTGTTTTATCGTGCGATTGCTACACGTGGCATACTGCGATCGCACAGTAAAATACGCACGCACACACTCGCACTACAACATTTAGTTATTTATATGTTTTCATATTTATAATGATTCCGATCCACAGTGATTTATGAGCAGATAGTATTTAGTTTATTATTAGTTTATATATTATGATTATATGTACACTTTAGTGTTATTTGAGGTTCAGGTTATAGAAAATGTGTCATGTCTGATATCATTTTAATACCCTATTCATCAGCAGTTGTCCGGTTCTTTCGCCGTAAAGATTGCACATTGCATACTCTAGTTAGTGATGTTAGGGAATAAATACTTAAAGTTATACTGACTGTAATGTGTACATAGACTCTGGGCGGGAGAATCATCTGGAATGTTGACTCTTAGCCTTAGAGGGCGTTGTTTGAACTAGCCTATGACCTGAAGCAAGCCACGTCATCTGCATTGTTGTCTCTGTAACAGTGTATATAATATAGCTGTGCTCCCACTGGCTTCAGTCATTCTCTGACCGCAGTATTCTAGAGTCAACTACTGTTCACTGGTACCCGTGGGAGCGCAGCTAGCGCAAGCAAACGCAGCGGTATGTATTTATCTTTTGGTATTGGCTGTACTGTATTATAATCATGTATTGAATTGTTAAATTTTACATCTGCTAAAATAAATTACTTTGTGCCTTGGAAACACAATACAATCGCCTATGGAATGCTTATTTGAAAACGATAGAATTACTTTAATAAGGGATATATTAACAAATGAATAATGGGCATTTGGATAACAGTGATCATCAAGGGTGGTTGCCAAAAGGAGTAATGCTAATTGAACAGATTGGAGCTACATGTAGCTGCCTGCCACCACACCAGGGGAACCCCCTATGAGATAGGGAAAGGAAGGAATGTTATAATTACTCGCTCACTCCCATTTCTTTAACTTGCCTGCTGACAAAATCTTCCAAGCCTCCTCATATCCGCAGTGATATTAACTCTATTGATTTTCAACAGTTTTCCATCTCTCTCAAATACCTTCTCTCCCCAATTTCTACATTATCCTCCCCTGATATGACAGTTTCTCGTTTTCACTATACCCTAGCAACTGCCCTTGATAAAGAAGCTCCAGTGACTCTTCATACTCCGTGTAGACATTATTATCAAACGTGGCACACTAAAGTAACATGAAAGCTACAAAAACTTTCTCATAAACCAGAACGTCACTGGCGCAAATCTTGTAGCTCTAGTTCTACAGTCTATGCAGGCTGCTTTTTTTTCTATTTTACTACACGTGGATGAGGGGGGGGGGGTCTGATGCAGACAGATACCAAACTGCCTTTGTCCATTTCTTTGTATATTCGAATTTCTAGTTCTACAGTCTATGCAGGCTGCTTTTTTTATATTCAACTACAAGTTGAGGGCGGGGGGGCATAGATAGCCACCAAAGTACCGTGGTCCATTTAATTTTACTTTCTAGCGCCACAGTCTGTACAGGCTGCTTTTTTAATATTCAACTACAAGTGTAGGGTGCAATATAGACATTGCCAATAATCAAATATGGAGGAGGTAGACAACCAGGTTTGACTGTATAATTTAAAGACAAGTGATCGCATTAAGGACGGCCTACCAGGGATTAAACTGTTTTTTCATAATTTATTAGCTTTAGAATTACCTCACTTATCTAAGAAACTGGTGGAGCACTAAATTAGGTTATTTTAGACCAAATTTTTTTTATTTTTTTAAAAAATAGCAAAACAAAACCAAACAAAACCAAAACACGCAAGGGCAGTTTTGCAAAACCAAAACCAAAACCTAAACATGAAGGTAATGCAGATCCAAAACCGAATACAAAACCAAAACACGGGGGTCAGTGACCATCTCTAATAAATACCCACATTATACCTCAACATTTTCTGTTACACCACAATAAGGACCTCGGAGGATTAAAATATTTGGGCATAAAACATGTGCCAAAAACCTAGAGAGGTGAAAATTACATTGCAGCTCTATCAAAAATAGAAACAGAATTCATCTATAAACTAAAAACTTTAACTCTTTTAGGGTTAAATCAAGAATTTGATTTATGGCCCTTTTTGATCTAAACACAATCATTTTATATTTTTATTTATTTTAAACTTTATTTGTGGAAGGTATGTGGAATATTTTGTATATATTCCACTATTTTTATGCATTTCCGCAAATTTTAAACCTTTTGTCCGCTAATGTTTTTAACAATAAAGTTGGTTGAAAAATCGCTATATATAAGGGACACTAGTTACATCAACAATTGTCCTTGAAAAAGTCCATCACGGACGAAACGCATCGGTTACCATCATTTGCACAGCTCTGCATTACTAAATTTGGACCAACTAGGCACCCGTATACACAGGAAGCGTATAGACAGGAAGCGCCGGAGGATCTGTGCGGTTCATGTGCGTTCCACTGCGGGTGGAGACAGCCGGAAACATATTTCAGCACTGAATCTGAATTGTTTGGGAAACTATTCTCAGGAAACCTTCTCCTATTCACTTTTATTACCATCGTTACTGTGATGAGGAATCCATTGGTCACGAAAGGGAAAGAGCAGGGTAAGAATCCTACAACTTTATATCTTTTCTCCGAAAGAGCTATAACATTATTTCTTCACACTCAGGAGTCATATTGTATTTGTACTATGCGCTGAATTGCCTACACTCGCCTCACACGGTTCCTTTCTGCAAACAATCTATTGGATCCACTTCAATCAGGCTTTCACTCTCAACACACCACAGAGACTGCGCAGACCAAGGTTATCAATGATCTGATCACAGCTAAAACTAAAGGGGATTACTCTCTTCTAATTTTCCAGGATCTCTCTACTGTATTGGACACTGTTAACCACATTCTCCTCATACAGACACTTCCAGACACTGTCCTATCCTGGTTCTCATCCTACCTATCTAGTTGCTCTTTCAGTGTTAATTCTCTGGAACAACCTCCACTCCGCTTCCTTTAGCAGTTGGAGTACCACAAGGCTCAGTCCTAGCTCCTCTGATATTTTCTATATACAACACGTCTCTTGGAAAACTAATAAGCTCCTTTGGATTTCAGTATCATCTCTATACGGTTGATACACAAATTTATCTATCCTCTCCTGATCTCTCACCATCTGTGTTGTCTTGCGTTACTGACTGTTTTTCTGCTATTTCATCTTGGATGTCGTCTCGCCAACTCAAACTCAATCTTTCAAAAACAGAATAATATCCCCACCCAACCATAAAAGCTTCCTGCCTAACATTTCTAATTCGGTTCACAACATTACTATAAATCCCACCCCACAAGCTCGCTGCCTAGGTGTAATCCTTGACTCACAACTATCCTTTGACCCCACATCAACTCTATATTTACATCATGCTGCATACATTTAAAAAAACATTTCCATAAGACGTACATATCTCACACAAGACACTGCAAAAACTTTAATTCATGCACTCATCCTCTCCCGCATCGACTATTGCAATTCCCTCTTTATTGGTCTTCCCAAAATCAGACTCAAGCCCCTACAATCTATTTTGCATGCAGCAGCTAGATTGATTTTCCTTGCAAATCGTTTTTCAACTGCTGAGTCACTCTATCAATCTCTACATTGGTTGCCTGTTTCTCAAAGAATCCAATATAAAATTCTTCTACTAACATACAAGGCTATCAACAAAATTGCACAGACATACATCTCCTCACTTGTCTCAAAATATGTCCCAACTCGACACCTCTATTCTGCACAAGATCTGCGCCTCTCTTCCACTCTCATCACTTCCTCCGATTCTCGGTTACACAACTTTTTTTGGGCTGCGCCCAATTTATGGAGTTCACTCCCTTGCACCACAAGACTTTCCTCTAGTCTTCAAACCTTCAAGCGTTCTCTGAAAACCAACCTCTTCAGAAAAGCTTATAATATTCCTCTAGCACTCTCAATCTCCGTAGGTTAAACTATTGCCACCCTCTACACAGCTAACACAAGACAACAACCCTCTAACCAACATAGTTGTGTGACTGAGCATACAGCCCAATAAATATTTTGTAACCTTTGCAGTCTAGCTGGACAAATATTCAATATGATGTAGCACTTACCCTTGTGTATCAAACCATTGTTCAATAGACTGTAAGCTTGCGAGCAGGGCTTACCTCTCTGTCTATATGTATTACATAGTATTGTTTTATTAGTGTTTGCTCCCAATTGTAAAGCACTACGGAATCTGCTGGCGCTATTTAAATGTTGATTATGATGATGATTTTGAAAGAAAAAAATCTGTTTGTTTTTTGGATTCTGCTGTTAATAGTTTGACAGCAAAAGCACACTGTTTTTTTCTCCAAGAAATAAATATACTAATTAGTTCAGAATGATATCTATCTAACTCAGTCTGTATATCCTGATTAGTACTTTTATAGATATGCAATGCATTAACAGCAATCAGCATCCACTAGTCCGTGTAAAGTGTATTTAAGATGGAAATTAAAAGCAATTCATCAGCAAACTATTCTAGCTGACTAATCTCTATTGAACTGCTGTACAATAATGACAGAATTCTATTGCTTTCCTATGTCCCTCGTTCACTCTGAACAATATTTTCTGATCAGAGCCCCGCAGCTAACCTCCTCCTTACACACCGTCTGTTCTAAAATGGCACTTGAGGGAGGACATATATATATATATATATATATACATACACACACGTACACACATATACAAAAGATGCTCATTCAAAACCCGCAAATGAGGTTTCTCTTTTTTTTTTAGATGAGAGTTTGAGATATATATATATATATATATATAGGAAATTGGGATACTTTGTCACCTTCTAATATGGGTTAACAGAGGAAAGAGTGGTGGTTTCCCTGGGAAACCACAGCCTAAGTGTGCAGAGAGGGTTAAATCTGCACACATGCACAGAGCAGGAGACCAGTTGGACCACCTGGTCTGCTCAATTAACAGGTCAGCAAGAGCAATGTCTGACAGGAAGCTTAAAAAGCTGGGTTTGTGCTGTTTGTGGGAGACAGCTGCTAAAAAGTGTCCAGTGACCAGTTAGGGACCTAACTGTGATAGCTAGCGTTTAGGGCTATGGGACTATGTTTCATTTGATTGTTGAAGACACGACGGAGTCTGTTTATCCATCCTGACAAGTAAATAAACGTCAAAGTGGTGCAGCAGAAACCTGTGTGAGGAGCCATCTGTTTGCACGCTTTTCACTGGGAGAGAGATAAAAACTCAGCAAGTCTGCAGGAGCAGGCTGCAGACAGGGTTACATTTTCTCCGGGCTCCTCTTTCAGCACGTACACATGCAGATGTTCCACATGGGTGTAATTGATTTATTGTTTGCTGTGGTTGGTTTGTAGTGCTGGGGTGGAGGATAAAAACAATGTTTGCATTTGTGGGCGGGGCCACTGATGCTGATTAGTGGCCTGTTACTAGTGAAGAAACTACTGTATAGCCAGTCATAGGGTTGCGGAACAAATTGCGATGAAATTGCTGTTTATGCTATCCTGACATTACCCAAATAAACAGCAAGATTGTTTCAGCAGTGAAGTGTTTGCAGTACTTTATTACAATATATATGTATGTATACGAGATAGAGAGACCCAAATAAAATATTAAAACCACTGATGTGAATTGTCTTAGTTGTATCATGGTTAGAGATTACAATATCTGAAGATTTTATTGTGTGTAATTGCTAAACTTACTTTGAGCCAGTAAATAAGTAGTTAATCTCATTTAAACATACTAAACTGGGTCCAAAATAACTGATAAAGGGACCGATAAAGAGATTGGTCACTATTAATTTAAAATATTAGTTGACATTTTCCCTAGGCCAGGTGATATTTCAGTCCCTGCTGTGCACATGTCTTATCTGTTGAAAGGAAAGGATTTTAACACCTAAGTGAAAAGGCAGCCTACATGATCTTATGAGACAAGCTTGTTCAAAGTCTGTGCTATCTCAATTCCCATTTTCCCTCTTGCCTTCATTTAGATAAATATACTAATCATATCCAGGGGAAATGGGTAGTTGAAGGTTTGTCAAGTAGCATGATGGTATGAGAAGTCACTTTTCATCAGTGACATAACAGAAAGGGAAAAGTGTGAACTTTAAAACCCACTGTTTGTTACTGCAAATTTTCAGTTTCTTAGGACTCAATCAAACCCTTTATTTTGTAACTATGTCATTTCAATTTTTATTATGTTTGTTTTTACTAAATCCATATACACTCTACCATTTTATATTAAATATAAAACGTAATAAATTTGTCCTTTAAACTCCATAAACCTATAAATGAATAGAACAATTGCTAGCCCTTTGATTGCTGGTGTGTGAATTGTCAACCCTTTTGACTAGCAAGGAGTATAGTGGGTACATTTGTGTGGTACATTTGTGTGACAGTATTTTGGGGTTCTATTGTTCTGATTCAATAGTGTGTGGCATTTGATATGTGAGAGGGCTGTTTGGGAGTGAGTCAGCCAATCTGTAACCTTTGTGAAAGGTGAGGGCAAGATTGAGTGCTGAAATCCTGTGTAACCTACAGTAAGCACCAATGCCACTGATGCTGGGAGTGTGTTTGAATATATATTTATATATCTTCTTAGGCTTGCACTCAAATCTCAAATCCAACAGCTGTAGTGCAGATTGCCTCAACAACATAGAAAACTGGGTTATTCCTATATAGACCAGAAGAGAGAGCACTCATCAGAGCATGTTTATTTCTACTTTATTTACTCGAATTCTAAAGACCACGACCAGAAATTGTGTAGTTAAGCAAAAAGTTAAAAGCACCTTTCACCAAGTTTAAATCCTTCTGGTATCTGTTAATCACACATCAGTGTGCCCAGACACAGACTGGAAATACATTTCACCTTGGAATGCATGCAGGCAAACCATATCTGCCCCCAAAACCAGCAACCTGCATGTTATATATATCTGTATATTTAAAACAATTGTATCTCAACAGCTCAACCATTTTTTTTTTTCATTTTTATTACAAAAGTCTCATGTAGGTTCGAGGAGCAGTGCACAAACCTAACTAGGTGCCACCAATAAACTGACTTGCATTTCAAAAATTCTCTCTATGGTACACAAAATACATTGTTTAGTGCCATATAAATAGTTATAATAGATCTGTATGGCATACCTGGCCACAGTCCCATGTTTCACAGGACATTCTCGACCTCTGGTGGCCTACCTGCATCCAGGGGTGTAGGAACCGTTCAGGCAATGGGGGCACTCCCCCCCCCATGATTTCTGTATCTATTCTAAACTTGTGAAACTTTTCTAAATTATAGATTGTCTTAGTATAGCTACCAAATGTTCTTTAACATAGATTGCCTTAGTATAGAGTTTATACAGATTGATTGATTTAAAAAATTCTAAGGGTTAAATTTATCAAGCTGCGGGTTTGAAAAAGTGGAGATGTTGCCTGTAGCCACCAATCAGATTCCAGCTTTCATCTATTTAGTACATTCTACAAAATGACATCTAGAATCTGATTGGTTGCTTTAGGCAACATCTCCACTTTCTCAAACCCTCAGCTTGATAAATTTACCCTCAAGTGTTCTGTTCATAAACATTTAATAAAGAACCTGTATTGATGATGAACAACTATTCACTTAACTTTTACCCTAAAATTTTGTGCGGAGCGTCCAGTAACAAACACTAGATATAGCAATTTAAATTTATAGCACATACCATAGCTAGTGACCATAGATTTAAAAATACTCCCAATCAAATGAGATTTAGACTGTCATCTAAATCTGAATAAACACTCGGTTTTTGACTATGAAAAATGTACATTTTTAAGATGCACAATTGAATTTATCTATCTTTCTAATAGCTATTGTACAAATTGGTAGTTAATTTATTTATACAATATTAAATAAATAGTATTAATATTTTTATAGTAAAATAAACAATGAAATTTGGGTTGGCCAACCCCTAAAAGAGTGACAAAAATGAACATAGGATTGGGAGTCTTTGTATATCTACAGTGACTGTTACAACTGTTGTAAAACGAGATGCCAAATACGAGAAAAAGGGTCTCCAATCCCTATAATAGTCCTTGGACTTTTGCCCCCCATGAAAATTATCATTCTTACGCCCCTGCCTGCATCTGAAATGGGTGTACAGCTTAAAATATCCCAAATAAACAAATTGGGAATTTAGGCACTAATGAAACATGCGGCAGCATCTGCAGTAATATCTGGCGATCAGCCTGCTATAACAGCGTTCGCGGTCCAGAAACATCCACAATACCCAATAGTAAGCAGAATAATGAAATCCGAATCAGGCATGTTTTTAAATCTGGCCACAAGATGAACACGGTCACCTCATGTGTGTGTAGTCATCTCCCGAGTGCACTAACAGGCCCCAGTTATGTCGAACATGTAGTGGCCAGAGCTCATTCAATTTGTCTAACTAGATACTGATCCTGTTGCTCAGCGCTTTGGCCAAACTGAAGCCTTTGTGTGACAGACATTGGAGGAATTGATTTAAAAATAATAAAGCCATTTTGTCAAATGCTGAAAAATCAGATCAGAAGGATCATGTTTTGTAGTTGGCTGATGACTGCATATTAATCAAAGGTCTAATCGTCTGAGAACATGTTTCAAATAAACATCTATTCCATTAATTGGAACGTTCAACATTGGATTTTAATAAAGATGGTCATTTTGGGGCTCAACAGAACAGGACTACTTTTTACGGGTAAATAATGAAGCATCAGATTAGTTCACTCATAAAAATATGCCTTGTAAGCACATTCTGCATGGCTTTGATTCAGTTTTGAAGATGGCTTTTGAAGTTATTATTTTAATGATTTAACATGTAACAATGGAACAGAAAAGCAGGAAAGTCATTCTGACCCTTTTATATCAATCAGAGATGTGTGTGTGCTCCAGAATTTAGCAATCACTTTAGCAAAGCTGGCTTAGTTAACCAATATAATGCATAATCATTTACATCAATTATTAGTACCAAGGATAATTCAGGAATAGAGTAAATACTAAATTGGGAAGCAGACAACTATCAGAGTGAAATCTATATTACAGCATACTTGCCAACTCTCCCGGAATGTCCGGGAGGTTCCTGAAATCCGGGTAGGTCTCCTGGACTCCCTGGAGAGCAGGCAAGTCTCTCACATCCTGCAATTTGCTAGCCAAAATGGTGCGATTCGCTGTGAATCTCGTCATTTTGGCCCCGGACCGTGACAAAAAAGATGTTACCATCACGGGGAAGGGCCAAAATGACGCGATTGACTGCACCCCGCTCTCCAGCCACGTCCCTGTCCGGGATCTCCTGGACCACCATTTGAAAGTTGGCAAGTATGTTTTACGAATAATTTTGCAGCACAAAAAACAAGGCACTTCAATGCGCATATGTGAAACATTGCATGTTAAATATTAGGTCCTAAATTCATTGTGATTTCCACGAGCTAAATATGCACATCACATATATGTTGCTGTAATGTTCATTTCACAAACATTTTACCTGTACTCTTCACATCTTCTGAAGACACAAAAGTGCAACATGTAATGAAGACCGTGGTGTCCCTTCACTGTCATAAATCATTTTAGCTATAAATGAGGGTAAACTGAACAGTATTTTAGGAGAAAAATTTAAAATTTTAATTTATTGAAAGCATTGGCTCTAAAGTGGTAGATGTCAGGGTTATCATTTTGTGCTACTCTGCAAACTTATGTACATTTCAAGCTTATGAAGACTTCTACAGAGTCAGAAAATTAGTGATGCACCTTGAAGTGCGCTGGGGAAAGCCAAAGAGATTTGCGGTACACATCCAGTGCACTTTGTAAATGAGGTCAACTGTGTTGCAATTTTATTTTGTTATCCAGGGAATTTTCATCTATTAGATAGAAATCTAATTTGAAATCTTAGTTTGAGAGCTGCACAGCAGGCAACACAAAGGTACACATGCTGTATCAAGGGTGCCCTATCTAATGTAAAGGAAAGCTAATATTTATTTCAGGAAACATGCATATGGCTCTTAAAATGCTCTCCTTAGTATATATTTTAGAATTAATGATTACTATTAAACTGGGACATTTCTTTACATTTTTGTAAAATATACAAATAAAATTGCCAGAGATATCCATTTGCACCCTCAAAATATCTTGTTAAAATAACAATGACATAATAAAAGCTGTTTATGTTATATGTAAATGTCTGCTATTTTTGCCTAAATTAAAAATGTATTTTCTAGCCAAGGGATATTGAGTCAGAAGGTGAAACAAATATATATTGCTACACAGACTGAGAAAATGCAATGAATCACTTTTGTTGTAGTAGCAACCAGATTAAAGGATCCCTACAGGCAACATTTAAAATTGATGGAAGAGTTCAATTACAAGTGTTATTTAATTTAACCTTTTCCTGTAAACCAGATCTCTGCCTGGAGATATAGAACATTTCCTAAAATTTCTCTTCCCCCTCCACCCACCAGCTTCATTTTGTATATGTGGTCCTTGTAATTGTTTACTGGCTTTAACTGCAGCAGACTCTGTTTTAGTTCCACCAAATTATTGTAAAGCTCCCATGTTGATTTTGGGAAAAACTAGTGGGGTGGGGAAGACAAAAAAACCCCCACTAACACCCATTTGTTTAAATGACTTCAAAATAAGTGATAGATAAAGATAAATCAAAACATTTTATTGCCAGATCATACCCTGGTCAGTCAGTTTCTCTGTTTCTAATTTATCACATATTTTTTTGTTTTACTTATCTCTGTTGCCCTTTAAAATTTCCAGCTAGTTCCAACCGCACCAAGTGATCAAAATCCTCCAGAATTATCAAAATGTTTATATCCAACCAAAGTATCTAAAAATACCCTACCTTAGGAGGTGCACACACATATATAAGAATATGCACAACATTTTTTAAAGAGACATCAGAATGTATTTAATTGGGACACTCATAGATGTCCTTGTGTAATTAAACCTTACAAACGTAGCAGTGAATAAGGACAAGGAGCCTTTATTGGAACACAAATAAAAGTGTTTATTTAGTTGATATATAGACATGGAAGCACAGTAGTTTATGACTGCAACTTAACTCACCTTATTTCACTTTGTGCGACATTCACACTATTAGTTCACAAATAAAATATAATGGTTTCTTTTATTTCACTATTTTTTGTCAATCAGGATTGTGCATATTATAATAATAAACAATAAAATTGAAAGTTTATTATACAAGGACATCTATGAGTGCCCCAATTAAACACAATCTTCTCTTTTATATTTGAAAAAAAAATGTGCATGTCCCTTACTTATTTGTGTGTTTATTTTGTTGATTGCATGTTGCTGCAGATTCTGCCTTATAAATAAAATATGATGATGATAATCAGGTAGGCTGCCCAGAACAGGAAAAATTGGCTAAAATAGCAAGATATAGTTACAAAAGCAAACTGTAAGAAGTGTAATTGTTTTCCATGGAATAGAAGCAAATATGGGTGTACTAATGTGAAACATAAAACAAAATGGCTATTTTGTATAGGGACCCCTATCCACCTGTAACAATGTTACAAGCTTTGTCTATTTACAAAAAATATGTTCACCCAACAACATGACACCAAATAGAACTGTTGAGAGCATAACTGAAGCTTATACAAATAAAAAATATGTAGCACTATATAAATTGTAGAAAAGGCAAAGTGAATTTAACATGCTGAATTCATCTGGGTGCAGGAACGGAAATACTGAGGTGGAATTACATATACAATACATTATAATCAAGTTAAAGGGTAATCTGTCTAACATCTCTCCAACCAACCCCCACCCCCTATTAAATAGACCTGTGGGGTTCAAATGCTGTGTCTCGCACTTCTGGAGCATGCGCCTGAGACAGTTTTTCCTAGTGCTAACAAATAGAAACAGTTCAAACCCGAATGCGTTTTGCCAACCTCTAATACAGTCGCTGATTCGAAAGAGCTGCAGGGTGCACCAGTGTTAGAAACTGACAAAGCAACGCTTCTGCTGGTTGTTGATACAGCTACAAGAATCACTGTGGCACTGGCAGGGCTTAGTTTTCCCAAGCTTTTGGTTCCCTGGCCCGAGACCAACAACCATGGTTCTGCTGTTTTTAGGTGGACTTATCCTGACAATGACAGCGTGGCTATTCAACTCAGTGTGTGGTGTCTCTGAAACGTCCACGGAGAAACAGTGCACCAATGTTATGGCCGAAATCTTCGATCTTTTCTTGTATCCCATAGAGGCGTGCAGAAAAATGAATGGAGAAGCAGAGATTTGTACTGTAATGGTTGGCAATGTGCGCAGCCATACATCGTGGTGATGTCCACACGCCACATCGCCAGCAATTGAATCTCCTCCTATTTTAAAAGTCTGTTCTGACCTTCAGTGGTCAGTGTATTAGTCATAATACAATGCTTTGTTACCCAAACTAACTATAGGGATTATTATGAATATTAATCCCATTGCAGTGATAAGTACTATTTTTTTTTTATCAGCACTTTTCAGAACAATAAAAAAATTAACTTATCGCTCAATTTTTTGGGGAAAAAAAAGAAAATATTGCAGATGCAGCAGAGCTTTACTCAGGTGCCCTAGCGATACTGCCCTGGAGTGGTTATAGCAACTTACTACTTTGCCGGGCCAGTCTCTATCATCTGCATAGGTGAGCCACCAACTCAGCTCATGAGCAATGGGAACAACATTAAAAATTAATGCTTCATTCTTTGCCTCAGGCATTAGCAGAAGAGGCATAATTGTGTACCACCACTACACTTTTCTAAGAGTGTCCTCATTGGGCAGTGTGATAACAAGGCCCTATCACTGGCAACGCACCAATATTTACCAGCAATAAGCCTTTCACCCTTTGATAAATAGGAGCTGTGAGGATTAATAGTTATGCCAATAAAATGTGTGGTGTTAATGAGCAGTTGCAGCGGATGAAAATGCCAGCTTGGTGAACAGGGAGGAAACTCCAACAATGTCATTGTAAGACCACAACACTCAGGTCTGGATTTAACTTATTTTCCACCATAGATGATTTTTTTTGAAAAAAAAGAGGGAAAACTTCACCTCATGTGACACAACACCGAAATTAAACCCAGGTGGTAGATGTACACGAGGACTTACTTCCTTTATAAAACTGGTCTGCTAAAATTTTAACAATAATCTATAAAATGATACTACAGACTGAAAAGATATTTGAATAAAGCCACTAATCAAAATCTTGTCTTGTACACTTGTATTTACTGTCACCTTAAATATTCCTTTGAACTCTTACTACAAAACATAGCTACATAAGTTAAAATTACTCCTTATTACTCCTCAGCTCCCAATACTATGAATAAAGTTATTTGTCATAAAACTGAGGTAAATTTGTTTAGAAAATATAATTACTACTATAACAGCGCTGGTTTAAATTGTTATCTTGTTGGTATGGTGGCAGCATATCTGTCTATGGATGTCAGGACTAATATGACAATCCTTTCTTTCCTTCTTTAACACAAATCTACATGACTCCAATGTGACACACATCCATCAGAAGAAATGAGTAGGAGATGTTATAATTGTGACATACGACATGGATCAATGGTGCTATGCTCCCCTCACAGCCTCCAATAATTCTAAATAATAAATAGTATGTTGAGAAAAATAGTTTCAAGAGTTCTCACTGACAGGTTTATAGATGGGCAAAAATGCAACACTCAAATAGAACGGCAGATAATGAGTTGGAGAAAACATTTACATTACAGAAGAATAAAATCGCCAGAAAAAAAGTCAATTTATTTATTTATTGACCAACCAGAAAATAGTTATAACTACTGGATGCATTCATAAAATTTTGCCAGTACACAATTCAAGTAAATAAGAAATATAATTAATTCCTTAAATAAATGTAACCACAGCCCAACTTGGCATTAGGCACAGAAGCCCAAACCTATAGATAACAGAGACTGAGATGCAGCTATTTTCATGTACATCGGGTAAGTCACACTTTTGTTTTCTTTCAATAAATGCAACCTCCCTATTCCTGGTGCTTAACTGTGCAGGAGTTGAGTGAGAAAGGCTAAAATCCTGAAGGAGCACTGACTTAAAATTACATCCCCCAGCATGCCTTGCAAAAGGGAGAGAAAGTGAAGCTTGAGCCTGATCCCAGGTTACAGAGTAGCATGTTCAAACCAAGAGGAAATGAGACAGAGATGTCAGAGAGCTGGAGATCAGTCCAGAGTGTCAGTGCAAGAGAGGTGTGACTGGACCTCAGCAGTGAGAGGTTGCAGATGCCTTAGTGTCCTGAGTGTGGAGGAGAGACTGTGTCCAGCTTTTTCCAGAGGGCGAGTTGTTCTGGAGAACGGAGGAGTTCCAGTGGCAAAGGCTGTCCGGTGTCCATACAAACTATAAAGTATTCCAACAGTCAGTAAGTATGACTGCAGAAAGGCCAGATTGGCCTAGGCAGCAGCCAGCATCCAGAGAACCAGTTTTTGCATGCCTGACTACTCCCATTGTGCCAATTTACTCTATTCAGGACATCCATTGTCCCATATGTTTTCTCGGTTAGATTGTTGTTTAGCTGTACCCCAGAGACGATGTAATCTCATAGCTAGTACTTGCATTTCCCACTTCATGTGTCCTGGGTCACCAGGTAAATCGTACTAACAGTACCATAGCATATGAGCTCATTGATATTCCATTTTTCCATTTAGTGCTTATGTATAATTAGCTTATATTATCTTAGCTGGTTCAGAAAATGCTTCTGTAGATATACGGACGTGAGGAGTGCAAGTGAGAAGGTCCCCAAGTGTCAAGTGATTAATAGCTAAAAGTTAAGGGGTTTGATTTACTGACAGCCTTATTAATTAAGTGCATTATTAATAATAATGGAAAATTCACTGAAGCCAATTTGCATACTTAAAGTCTATTGGTTAAAGTCAGTATGTAAAGGACGGCATCATGATACACCACACAACCTGATGAAGTCACTACAGGTGACCAAATGCGTTGGGTCAAATCAGAGCAAGCCACTTACTCTACTACACCCCCTGATGTCACAGGGTTCCCCTTGCCGTTTGAACTGAGCCGCGGCCAAATCGCCGCACTGCACTAGTGCTTAGAGCAGATTAAGGACATATTACGTGACGGAGAGGCATACAGAAAGAAACCTTTTTATAATCAGCCAAATATGAGTGCATTTTATTATCATTTTAAAGAATAATCCATGTAAAAACCTTATTGCACCACAAGATCTTTCCTTTTTATCTCCTCTCTTGTATCAATCCATCCATGTTGATGGCTACTGAGGAAGAAGGGGGACACATGTGGAACCAATCAAACTATTGAAAACATATGTGGAAGATTACTCAACCTGGAATTTATTTTTGGGACATTTCAAACTAGATTTTTGTTATATTAAGTCTAATATCCATGTTAGATTTCTGTAAAAGCATATAGAGTAAGTAATCATGCTATATATAAGGAAAATTTAAGATATTTATTATTATATGTTCAAGCAAGATCCCATCTTATTTGTGAAAGAGGGATTGGATACTCATTTTTACATAAACCTGATCCTTTTATTCAAATGCACATCTTTAGGTCATAGGAGCCTTATTCATATTATTAAGAAGACTAGTAGGGATACTTGGTGGCTCCTTTTTTGTGTATACCCCCTTTCCTTATATCCCAGTCTCAAATTAATCTTTTTCTTTTAAATTTACTACTGGGCTTTTCCCTAATTGGGACAGTGGCAGCATCCAAACCCTATCCCCCAACCTTTTAGAGAAGCGCTTATCGATCACCTTACTTGGACTGTTAATAATAATTATGCCAGGCGTATTTTCCATCAAACAGGTGTTTACTTACTGACCACTGTCTAGTAGTCGAATGGAGGTTTCCCTGATTGAACCCCTTACAGGAATCCTGAAGATACTACTGTTCCAAGGGCCACAAGCCACAAGCCAGATTCAGATGTAGGCACAGCTCTAAAGAATGAGACTAGACCTCAAATCCTGATCATGGAAAATCTAAGGGCTATACAAAGAATGCATAAATGAGTGGGAAAAAAAACAACTAAAATCAAATGTTCTAGTAAAAGAGGTGTGGTTAGTGCATGGGTTGGGGTTAGAGCACAAAGGACTGCATTTTCTAGAAACTACAATTGTGTAAATCTGAAATGATATAATGCTATGGGGCAGAGCTACCAGATTCATTTTTACTATTTGCATGCAATTGGGATGTGTAGCAAAAAAAAATATTTTGTAAAAAATATTATTGCTGTACCGTGTTAGCCAGAACAATCTATGTGATGTTAAATACTTTCATGTCAATAAATACAAAAATATAGGAGTGACACCTATATTGGCTAACCAAAACAAATTATTATTATATTTGCTAGCTTTCAGAGCAAAGAGGCCCCTTCATCAGGCAACTTTACAAATGAATGACTAAGAAACAAGCACTACTTTTCAGAGCTGTTATATTAAGACATTTGTACAGGGGGGGATATATCATTAAGATAAGCTAAAGTAATAAAACTGAGGTTTTTGTTACGAATGGAAGCGTAAAGTCCTACGAGTTCAGAGAACTGGAGTCACTTTGCTGTGGGGTGTGAGGTGTGTCCAAGTAGTGGGTCAAAAATCCAGGTGTTAGGTGTTTCACCCAACCATTAGACTCACTCTAAACTACTCACGATCTCAGATACATTTCCTGGACATGACCCTATACAATAAAAACAATACTATACAAATATCAGTCTATCATAAACCGACAGGCCGCCAGGCATATTTGAGATGGAACAGCTTTCACCTAGGACACATAAAGAAGTCCATCATTTACAGCCAAGCTCTGAGATACATTCGGATTGGTTCAGACAGAAAACAACTCCTGCTATCACTGGGAAATACATTCCTACAACAATGATACCATCCAATAGTTATAGATCAACAGATCCACAGGGTCACAAGGATCCCAAGGAGTAGGCTCCTGGATTACAAACAGAAGGAGGTTAGCAGCAGGGTGCCCCTAGTGGTCACTTACAATCCCCACATGAACATCTTGGGGAAAATAGCTGCTGACCTTCAACCCATATTTCAGAAAGACAATAGACTGAACGAAATATTCCCAGATTACCTCTCCTTTCATACAAACAGCCTCCAAATGTAAGAAATCTCTTCGTTAGATGTGCCCTCTCATCACCATCAGAGACTGACCCCTTCCCTTGCAAAAACAAAAAATGCAAAATCTGCACCCATGTCCTACCAACAAACACAGTTCACATACCCAACACAAAATGGGACTATAAAATAACTAGCATTCTCATGTACATCTTCCAATGTGGTGTCATGATACAGTGTACAAGGTGCCCTGAGAGAATTTATATTGGAGAGACCAAGCAGAAACTACAATGCAATATGAATCTACACAGACAGACAATAAAGAAAAGTCTGGACACCCCCGTGGGTAAACACTTCTCTGGACCAGGACACAGTATGACAGATTTAAAGGTCCTAATACTGAAAGGTCTTTTTAAGAGTGACAGGGAGAGAAAAAACTGGGAATTTAAGCTGATAAGAACATTCCACTCATTGACACAAGTACTCAACCTAACACCTGGAATTATGACCCACTACTTGGACACACTTCACAACCCACAGCAAAGTGACTCCAGATCTCTGAACTCATAGGACTTCCATCTATAACGAAAACCTGTTTTATTACTTTAGCTTGATGATGTACCCCCCACCCCCCTGTACAAATTTCTTAATGTAATAGCTCTGAAATGTTGTGCCTGTTTCTTAGTCATTAATTTGTAAAGTTGCCTGGTGAGGGGGCCCCTGTGCTCTTAAAGATAGCAAATATAATAATATTTTTTTGGGGGTTAGCCAATAAAGGTATCACTCCTATAATACTTTTGTCTTTTTTGTAAAGTATTTAACATAGCATGCAATGGTGGAAAGAGGTGGGCATATATCACAGATAATGCAGCATGCTGACGGTCTGATATGGAGGCAGCTAACTGTGGGGACAAATTGTAGACAAATATGGAGCTGTCTATTGGGCTGTGTAATTGCTGGGTAGCCAGTCAGCAGCCTCCTCATAGATTCTTCACTCTCAGACTTGTCAATTATAAGGCTTAGAATGACTGCAACCTAACTCTTTACATCAATTAACTATGATTCTGATACAATGTCTGTATACATGCATAATGTGATATATCAAGAAATAAAACTACAATTTGCAAGAAGGAAAATATTCAACAGCATTACAATAAGTTTTACTCATGAATCAGAGTCCAATGAATTTCATTATTCTGCTTGTACCAAAGTAGCATCCTGCTTGTATACAAGTACCAGTCCTCAGTCACACATATGATCCATTTGCCATTCACCACAATATTTTACTACCTCCACACACCAGAAGAGTTAACAGGCCATATATGTCAAAATTCCAGTTTAGACTTGTACTTTTAATGCAATTCACTATGTAATCAGTATCTGCATCAAATGTGTCAATAATGCTATTTAAAGTAGGTACAAATGGATGTATGCACATGTAACGATGCCAGTATACATATCAGAATAGAAACATTGCTGGTCGTTCATCCTTAAAAACACACATGAAAATGTAAAACCAAAGAACATAAAATTGTGCCAGCAGTGAGACCAACAGAGTCATAGCAGAATGTATATCTTATTGCACTGGTCACAGATTGGGTAACATTTTGAGCAGCAAAACACAAGAACATGCAGCTGTGGTGGGATGAACACTGGGTGAAAAAATATTGGTTGGTCTGATGATTTCTAGTTCCTGCTGTTCACACTGATTGAAGGACAAGGATACGACAAATGCTTCATCAGTCTATAAATCCATCATGCTGGGTGTCATCAAGGCTTATAGTGATGTAATGGTATAGTGTGTGTTTTCACTGAATACTTTAGGTCCCTGAAGACCTAAGACCCATAAGAGTAGAAAAAAAGTCACAGCATATTGTTGTTGATCAGGTGTATCCCTTCATGGCAGCAGTTTACCAATTTAAGAATAGCATTTTTCAATACTCTATGCCAACAGGTTATAAAAGTTCTGGAATGGTTGCAAGAGCACAAAGGCAAATTTAACTTAATGCAGCAGCCCTCAATCACCAGATCTTATTCCAGATGAGCATCAATAGGATGAAATGAAACAAGCTATCTAGAGTACCACCATAACAGTCACAACAACTACAGTGTGTCTCAAGTTCTATCCTCCAAACACTAACTGCATATGTTATCAAGGACTCCTACAGAATCACAGGTGACAATATTAATACCAAATGCACCTTTTTTAGAATCGGTCATTCATTTAGTTATACACTTGTGCTCCACTAAGATGGTGGGAGAAGCAAGCACTGCTAACAGGGCCTTATGATCAGGCTGAGAAACACTGAACTATGGACAACATTTGAGTTATGTGCTATCATCCCTTTGTCAAACTTTCAACATCTCGTTGAGTCCATGTTATAACAAATTCAACTGTGCTGAGGGCCTACAGGTAAAATAGCTCCCTATTAGGAATTCCACCTTTGTTATGTATTGACTTGAAAATGTGACCTGAAGGTAGTATTTTCAAAGACCAGTTCAATGAACATTGAACACAAGCAGAAAAGCCTAAGAAAATGAGAAGCCTGCTGTCTCATTTTGAAGCCAATTCAATAATAATGTAGAATAATTAACATGTCGTCCTGAGATTGTTACCTGTGACTAGCCAGAAATAAATAGATTTATAAGACAGTAAAAAAGAAACTTTATGGATTTTCCCATTCAACTCAAACCACGCACGGCTTAACAAAGACACAGACATCTTTCATTTATAATTTCACTTACATTGAACATTAATACTATTTTTAGTTTGTGTTTCTGTTACATTTGTTTAATTGCAGTACAGATAAAATGGAATTTATGGTTATTGCCATGTTAATTATTATATTCCATACTTAATAAATCATATCCCAAGTTCTGTTTCGGATTTCTACCATATGTTTATATAGCTTTTGTTTTTACATTCTATTCTTCTAGAATGATGAGATATTTCATTAACACATTCAGTAAAGGGGAATCCACTGTGGCAGTAGTCGCTATTTTCAGACCCCTGTCATTTACAAGGTTTAGTGGCAGTTGCCAGTACTCATTTGCACTGTGGACTTCTACTAGGGAACTTAGTTTAATAATGTTGCAGCTGTGGATTCTGTGGCAGTGTGTGGTGTAGGATTGGGAGAAAGGCTATACAACCTCCCAGAAAGTGGAAAAACTCTTTAAATGTGAAGGCCAATTCCATCTTTACAGTGAAAATTCTGAAAAAATTCCACCCCAATATCTCTTGCTCTTCATTACCTGAATTTTTCACGAGCCGCGGCGGTACGCCGCATCCTGGCGTGAGGTAGCAGCAGAGCATGTGCATTAGTTACATTACACTGTTATCTTTGTGGCATAGAGTAGGAGGGTGTAGGGACATCGTCCAACTCCAGGGGGAACTCTCGCATGATTCTTTTTGTCATTTATACATGTTCCTGGTTTGTGATATGACCTATGCTAGTTCTAGCTAGTAATTAATTAGAAGCCTCCTGAGACTGATTGTCAGCCCTGTCCTCCTCCTTGATTTGTCCATCATAGTATTTAAGGCAGTGAGGACTGGGCCTCACTGCCGGTTATAGGTCCTGCTCTGTGCATACTAACCTTTGGATTGATCTTGCCGTGTATGACCTTGGGCCGTGTACTGGACTCTGCTATATTGCCTGTGACCTTGATCTCTGCCTGTTACCTGGATTCCTTGTTTGCCGCCAGCCCTGACCTTTTGCCTGGATTTCACCACCGCTGCCTGTTGTACCCCTTGACCTCGGCCCGTTTGGACTTTGCTATTCTTCCACCTAGCCCTCGCCTGCGCTGCGGTAGGGTTATAAACTTGTACTACTTTGAATTTAAGACCTGGGGGCATCCGAGTACCTGTGAGCACGTTCAGCTTTACGGGAAAGGCGGCTGCTATAGTCGAAGACCTCTGTGACCTGTTCTACAAGTTTATGACACTTGCCGTCAGCCCTAACAGAATTAAGGGGTATCTCCTTTCTCATCGCTGTTGGGGTCTGATTATAGCACGTTACCTCACCAGAGGGCCTGATGCATGAGTATGCAGCAAGCTGAGTCCTATGCTGGACCTACCTTATCATACTGACGATGCTCAAGGTCCAAATATCTCTGAAAACATCATCCTGCAGTATCTCAATTACAAGAGCAGGGGGCAGGGTTGACAGAGGGCTTTACTTGTATCCTACTAACACATCAGACCCTCCATTGTGATTATTAAACCTCAACAGCAAAAGGTGGAATCATTCTTTATATTAATAGTGTTCATATATAAAGACTATTAAATACTTACTGCATATACCACAAAATATTTTTCTTTTTGCTTACATTTTATTTTATTACTTTTCATTTTACAGATAAAAATGATGTAGCTAGCAGCTGTGATATTTACAAAGCATTTCTTTATTTACAGTAATATTTTGTGTTAAAATATTTAAGCAGAATTTTAAAACAAATGACCAAAAACAGGTAGCATATTATTTATTACTCAATCTTTTATGATCCCAGAGTAGCATCAGTGCAACAAAATGCATTAGGGGCAGAGTCATGATCAAGTTACTTAACGTGTGATATACAGAGAGAATGGATATGGGTACTGCTGATCTGTATTGACGGACTTGAAACATGAAAACCCATATAAACTTCACGCTATGATGGATCGTATGACACAAACATGAACAGATGTGTGATTTACCTTGTGAGTTTTATTATGTCATTACTGGAGTTAGAGCACCCCTAAAGAAGAAGGAGTAGCAACAGTGGGATGGATAATTTCAATACTTATTAACTTAAATAAATGTATTGTCAGGCGCCGTCCCACTGTCTCCCCGGTACGGCCGCCTGTGTCTGTGCCCGGCGCGCCTAGTTGCCTAGCAACCAGATGCGGAAGTTCCGGCCGCTCGGCGCGGCTTTCTGCGCATGCGCATCCCGTTGCTAGGCAACGGGACGCTACTCTCAAGTCCCGGCGGTAGCCAGGATTAGCGCTGCCGCCCATCAAGTTTCCCATTGGCCCCTCATACTTTATAAGGCACTTCCTGTGACCTCATCAGTGCCAGAGTATCAGGTCTTCCTGCCTCCAGTGTATTGTGTGTGTACCAGTATTCTACATTGTTCCTGACTATCCCTGTGCTGCCTGTGACCTTTTGACCCGGACCGTTTGACCACCCCTATTTGGATTCTCCCTTTGTACTGCGCTACCTGAACGTTTTCGACCCGGCTTGTCTAACCATTCTTCTGGATATCTTTGTGTACTGTGTACTACCAGAGCGTTACCGACCCGGCCTGTCTGACACCTCCTTGTATCTCGCTGTTGACTCGTGGAAGGACCGCGACCTGCATGTCCCTGCAGCGGAGTCCATACTTCCTTGCGGGGGTTCCTGGTGAATACCAGGGACACGTTAGACTCCGCACCTTCCTCCGAGTTGCGCCAACAATAGCAGGTACGCATATAGTTGTGACATGTATAATGCCCTAGGGTGCAATTTTTAAAGGGACATTTTCTTTTGCAGCCATCAAATGTTCTGCATTCACTTTTTTACAGTTTGATGAAAGTGATCACAAAGTTAAGGTACAATATCTTGTCTGGTTGCACAAGTATATTATTCGCATCTGTAAGGTAACAGTAGATGATCAATTACGGATTCTCTGAAGTGGACACATTACTGCTAGTGTTCGAAAAAATACATATTGCAAAAAAGTCTAAACAAGAAAAAAAAAAAAAAAAAAAAACATTGATAGTGTTTACGATTTTAACTTTGCTCCATTTCAACATTGTGGAAAACTTTTACTCATACTTGCAAACTTTATTGTTTGTCCTCTGAGAGGGGGGTCTAGGTGATATTTTGCCCCCACCCACATGGGGAAAGTGACATTTTGTCACAGTGGCGGGACAAAATGAAGCGATTCACAGCGAATTGCATCATTGAAGCTTACATCTTGCCCACTTCACTAGAAAGTGGGCAGCATGCGGGAGAATTGCCTGCTCTCTCTGGAGTCCGGGAAACCTACCCGGGATAGATATACTGTATTTCATCCACTTACCATACTGACTAGTGCTATTGTTTACCTTCATTTAGTCACATTTGTATACTAGCTCAGACCATGCACAATCCATTATTTGTTAGAACTATGACCCATAATCCAAGACTACAAAACTGAGACCCACAAATTAATGAATTAGCTGCATTGCATGTGTGTGTGGGGTTTAAACATATACATTAAAACACAAATAACGTTTTCATTTTCATACAACTAAATATTCATTATTTTAAAGTTGTTAAACAGCTAAGCTGAATTTACGCTGGTTGAGAATTACAACAAAAACACAAAATACTTAAATTATTAGTTCATTACAAATTGTCCTAAGTCAAAGTTATGCATTTTAAAACATGATATTACTTACCAAAGGTGAATAAAGATACCAGAACAAAAAAGGAGAGGAGAGGATATCTGAGAACGGTGAAGCCCTTCATAGTTCCTGCAAAAAGAAAAAAGTTTGTAAATATTATACATTTGTATAAGACACTAAGCTGTTCATTCTACATATGGCACATTTAGGATTATCATAATATGTTATGAAATATTACTATCCAAAGGAAAGGATAGCAGGAATTACAAAAAGAATGAAACAGCTTTGCAATTCTGGAGGGGCAAGCATTAGATTTTGATATGTATAATATTCAATATTGCCCTTCATCAAAATATCCATAACCAACATCTGTCCAGGAAAAATCTGGACAACCATGATTTAATCAAAACAAACCCATCAGATCTGCCCAACCAGACACACTTTCTTAGTCCATCCCACTTTCTGACAAATGCACAAGTATGTTAAGATATTTTTCTAGGTCAGTAATTCTTCCACCTGTTTCTACAGACACAAATATTGAAAACATGACCCATTGGCAGCTCTTGAGGACTGGGTTTGAGCACCTCTGCCTTATGGAGTTTACGTATAATGACAGCCCTGGCCAAATCTGAATTACCTGGAGCCATGGTGCTATACTGCATACTCTTCAAATACTACAAACAGTATACAGTCAGGTGAAAAAGAAATCTGTGTTTCTACATAACAGGACATAATCAGTAATCTAGACAACCATTCCTAAAATTTGAAAGATCTCATCTTGTGACTAATGCAGAATAGATTTTACTTTCTCATTATTTATTAAAAAAATAAATATAGGCCAACATGAAGATGCCACATATAAAGAAATAAATTTAACCCATAATGATTCAGGCGCCTGTAGAACCAATTTCAGCATCAATAAAGTTATGCAGATAGGTTATCCAAATCAAATGGAATCATATAAGTTAAAAGGAAATATCATTATTGCACTTATAAGGGGACTATGGTGTATTTTCTATTAGTGCACTAAATGCACTAAGATTCTTCAGTAAGATCTGCGTTTTCTCCTAGCAACACCTCTAACTTCAAGTAACACAAACTATAGAAAAGAAAGAGAAAGCGAGTACTCCATAGTAGTGATGCTCGCTGACCCCTGTGTTTTGGATCTGGACTAACTTTGTGTTTTGGTTTTGATAAAACCGCCCTCGCGTGTTTTGGTTTTGGATCTGTATTTTTTTAAAAATAATTGCTAAAAATTACATAATTCTGCTCTTTTTTTGTTCCGACATTATTATTAACCTCAATAACACTAATTTCCAGTCATTTCCAGTCAATTTTGACCACCTCACAGGTCACAATATTATTTTTATACACTTTCGACCAAAGACTGCAGCGAGAACAAACACATGTCAGTTCACAGCACATCTAGGAAACGTTGCCACACAGCAGTGACAGAAAAGAAAAGTGGTGGAAGATGGGATTGTCCTTGGGCCCTCCCACCCACCCTTATGTAAGATATTGAAAAGGACATGTACGGTTTAACACAGCAAGCACTCCAGCGACAAGGAGTGCCCCTTTTGTGGCTGAAGTGCTTGGTTTGTTTGGGCCCCCACAAAACAAGCTACCAATAGCTTAGCTGCCTTAAGCCCAACAAAGGCAGGATGATAAATATGTCCAGTTTAAAGGACAGCTAAGACACCTGAGAAAACAAATGGGTGTGTCACAGGCCCCTGCAGATGATGATTTGGAAGATGAAGACGAGCAGATCACCGTCAGAGCACACGGCAGGTACAGTGAAACTGAGAATGGCTCATTAAATCAGTTAAGCCTCCTTTGAACGCTCCACCCATTACTCGGATAACTGTGGTAATTCTACAGCTAATACATTGCAACGAGCACTGACCCTCCAGTATGCATGTATTTATCAGACGAAGACCAATCCGGGGTGCCCCAGCGGTTGGAGATGTACGGATGTGGTCATACGTATAAGAGAAGAAATTGAAAGGATGATTAAAAACAAAACTACATCTTAACACAATATTAATTCAACCCCGCAGGAAACCACCATTGTCATTCTGTGAAATTGCGTTGGATCTCCATGGAGGGCGGTACTTATAGAATCCCAAACTCACGAGATCCATCAATGCAACAATGACGTTTTGCCTCATTTTCACAGGGCACGCAAAAGTACTGAGTCGGTTCGGCTTGGTACTCGAATCGGCGAAGTTCGGGTGGTCTCAGCCCGAGCATTTCTACTCCATAGTGCAATCAATTTTTTATTCATTAGCTATTACTTTAGTGGAAACATGCATATCAGATTTGTAAAAGCCCATAGCAAAGATGCTATTTTAAAGCACTTCAAGTTAACATTAGGATGCATACAAGATACACACGTGCTGCTGTGGAGTGAATAACAATGAATGCCAGGCTACATCTTTTACATGCATTTCATCCCACTGTCTGACATTAGTATTTTTTATAGTACTAGAATTTTTATAGTACTAGACTGTAGACCAATCAGATATAACATACTGTACATTGTATCTAACTAATAAGCTAACAATATTCAATAAATTATATAAGGAGATTCAAGATTTTCATTAATAGAAAAAAATTCTATTACATATAACAGATAGCTCTCGGATAATTAAATACAAGAGGACAGGCTGTTCTCCCAATACATACATGTCTTTTACCCAATAACATTTAGGGTCATTTACAAAATATTAAAACTACCCTCAAATGGTTCTCCAGCCATCATTTTTTAAAAAGTGTGTGATATTTTAGCCAATCAAAAATGTATTAAGAATGGAACTTAATAAGACATCGCTTTCAGGGTCTAAACTCAATTTTTTGTGTGCATATATTATCAGGACACTGTATTGTAATAATACCGAAACAAATCCCATTTCTGTAATGTTTAAGGAGCCATGGATGGACATGTTTCAAAAACAGGACCACCATTTATCCCAAACGTATACTTATTATAATAGTAATAATTAATATTTATTTATGTATTCCATAAAGAGTTATGTGTTCAGATAATATTCTTAGGGGGGAATTCAATTCTCAGTGGTAATGTTTTTAACACCACACTAAATGATTTCATAGCGGTTTTCACTCATTCTGGAGCGCGTTGACTTTGTCCGTTAATCAAATCTATTTTAACTTTCCGTTTTGTTAGCGAAAACGGTACCATCACGTACAAGTAGATGATCCATTGAAAGTATAGGGAGGGAAGTGAAAGCATTAAAAGCTATTCAATTCTTTTTTTAACGCGACAAAGTAAACTGACAAATCGCCAGTTTTATGTTGCACCTCTCATGGCTATGCAAAAAATTAAAAACATAAGAAAAATATTGAAATCATATAATAATGTAAAAAAAAAAAAAAATATGTTCCTCTGTAATGTATAATAACATGGGGATTTTTTTTTTACAAAAAGCATGTAAAAAAAAAATACAAGTAATAAACACAATATTCACTAATTAAGATATGTATGTACTAATATGTATGTACTAATGTGTTTTGTCATGGTATAGATAATTGTATAGTAAAAAAAAGTATAGTAAAAAAAAAAAGTACTGTATGTAGGTATTATAAAATGCAATACAAATGCATGTCAATGCATTATTTTTTTTATTATAGATGATCCTGTTAAACCATCCCCTCCATTCCCCTAATAATTCGCAAGCACCAATGGCTAGTGCGCAGGATGGCGTTACCTGTTTTTAAATTTAATAGCATGATTTTTTACACTGCGGTACCTAAAAACTGTCGTGCCCACAGCGGTCAATTGGATTCCTCCCTTAGTTGTCTATGTAAATATGGATTAGATGTGGGAAGGTTACAAATAATACCTTCCAATGAAATTTGAGTGTGAGCGTTGTATATAAAAAAAAAAAAACACAATCAAATTTGCCAAATATCAGAGATCAAAAAATGTCAACACTTTTGTGGAGATTCAACTCAGCGTGAGGTGTCTACAGAATGTCCATGGAGACACATTGCACCAATGATATGGCAGGAATCTCTGCTCATTTTTCCTGGCACCCCATAGAGGTGAGCAATGTACACAGCCAGTAATCGCTGTGATGTCTGCATGGCATTTCGCCAGCAAACCAAAATCTTTGAACACTGGCAGAGCAGAAGTGCCTCTACTTTAATAATTAGCTGATAGACTCAATAAAAGTAGAGAGCTCTGTTTGGAAATGTACAAATACTACAGAGCGCAAAATATTCCAAAGATATCTGAATATAAGAACACCCCTAATTAGCAACAAGCCATTGGGCTCAATGAATGTGTAAAAAGTTGGGTCTAAAAAATAAACAAATATACTATTTATGTCTCCAAATCACTTGTTACTGGGCCAGACACTCATCTGAAGTATGAGAGTTCTATGTTACTAATTTTCCTTATAAAACACCCAAATTGTACATATGCATGATGTACTACAGAGCGTTTATTTGTTCTACAAGGGAGAGCTCTGTGTTGGAGAGAGTTCATTAACAGAAAAAACTACAAGCTAAATTTTAACTTATACTTGATTTATCAATTAAACTATTAGAGATTCATTTGATGTTTCACAGTACAGCTTATCAGGGGTCATTTACTTTTTCTTTTATAAGCAAAGTGTGTGTTTCTAAATCAGTGTTGGTTATTTTTATCCTATACGTAACCATGTTCTTAGATACTATATATAGACAATACACAGTTAGTTGTTATACTTATAGGAGCTGTATAAGAGATATCTTGGACACTGTTCGAACTTTGTGTTAGTTTGTGCCTTCTAAAATCAAGGGACACATTGAGATGAATACATGTAAGTATCATCTCCAGGGGTTGACTTGATAAGTATACTGTGTTGTATTTTGATTTGGGGTTTAACTAAAAGACCTACTCTTGTAAAAATACTATAGCAATTCAGTGATTACTTGTAAATAAACTACAGTTTATTTGGAAGAAAAATTGCTTAGAGGATTATCTGAACCAAACTGTGGCAATACAGGGTCAGGGAGGACAGAAACCTCCCGTGGAGCAGAAGGGCTGTTTAAGGTTTCCGGTTAACCCTATGGTAATCTAGTGCTAGAGTGACTCCTGTTTAATTCTACAGTTACTCTTTGCTAGCTGGCACAGGTAAGGAATCAATAGTAGACCTGGTATTGTGACAGCATTGGACTACACTGGATCAAGACTCAAGAATCAATATATGCTGCTAATTACATCTGACAATAAGTGAGTAACAGGTTATCGATTCATTCTAGAAAAAAGGTTAGCATTTAACAGTCTAATAAATATTGATGTTGATTTTGCAGAGGTTTTTGGGATTTTTTTGCACAACATTTTATTAAGACTGGCAAGTAGCTGTGCTGTGATACATGGGGATTGTGAATACCACCTTGGAAAGACTAAATATATGTGCTAGTAACCAAGTTTCATAATAAATTTGATAATGATATATGGATAGCAGAAGGAACATCGAAAAATGCTTAAAATAATACGTATCAGTCCAGCAAAGATAACCTTCCAGTGTACAACCAATCCAGACTGAAATCTCCTTTTTGCATGGGATCCACTCCTCATGTGCTTAGTATTCAAACTGCTATTCAAGTCAATAACATCTATTTAACTTGTTTAAACCCTCCAAAGAAATATAACTTAATTGTAACTCATTCATATTTTAAAATACTTTAACAGTCTTAGGTAACACGTAACATAATAAACCTTGTATACAAAATTACCTTCCCTAGAGATAATGTATCAACTCCACATGCTCATATACAACAGATGGCCTGCTAACAATAATGTAACTAATCTGGGTTTACCTCAGCATGTCCATTCTACTCCACCCATCTCAGCTGTCCTAACACTTGGGACAACTATCTCTCTAGACCATGATCTGCCTGCTGTAATTTCAATCTATCTAACTTCCATGACAGAGCGTGCACATACGTTAAGTACAACTACAACTCCTTTGAGTAATTCCATTATTCTAGAATACAACTTGGCAAAATACATAACTACAGACTGGTTAGCTACTTAAAGTGACTAACAGATGATGTTCTATAGAACCAGAGTGTTCGCAGTCTTGTATGCACATGAAACATTCAATTTGTATTGTGTGCTTTGTGACTGAGCAACTTGCACAGTCCAAAGCAGAAAAACATATACAAGTAACACACTTGTTACAAAACTAGAATGTATTTACTCCAAAAATATTCTAATGGTTCAAACGTTAAAACTTGAAGCAGCAATCCGAAATACAGTTTTTTTTTCACTTAAGTACCTTTTAAACAGGCAATGGATAATGATTTTTCTTAGCCATTCTCCTAAAAAACATTATCTCTTTTTCAAAATCTCTGACTGGCAAAATGAAAATGGTCGTCAGACAAAGAGACAGCAAGTACGCTAGAATTTTATAGTGCCTTTCTACTCAATACGTCATGTGCCATGCGACTGGCCTTATCTGTGAGGAGTTTGTATGTTCTCCCCGTGTTTGCGTGGGCTTCCTCCGGGTGCTCCGGTTTCCTCCCACACTCCAAAAAAATACTGGTAGGTTAATTAGCTGCAAATAAAAATTGACCCTAGTCTCTGTCTCTGTCTGTGTGTGTGTGTGTGTGTTTGCCTGTCCGTGTCTGTATGTTAGGGAATTTAGACTGTAATGGGGCAGGGACTGATGTGAATGAGTTCTCCGTACAGCGCTGCGGAATTAGTGGCGCTATATAAATAAATGATGATGATGATGATGACTGTGGTTGCCATGGTAGTCCAGAATCATAAATCATTAATAGCAGTCTGAAGAGGAAAAAATAAGGAAAATGGCAAATACCAACATTTTTCTTATAGCCTGTCCCTTTTCTCCCCAAGTTATACAGTCATAATTATGAAAAGCACAAAGACAATTCTCCAATACTCAGCAAATGAAAAGATGTAGGTGTTCCGAAGAGGAATACAATCTCATTATGTACTTGTGACCTGCACTAATTTAGGTTTGGGGTTTATTCCACTTTGGAACATTTCTAAGATATACATTTGTGAGACTTGACCTGTTCACTACTCCAAAGGGACTTTTTTCCTCATCTGAAACAGGAACAGTGACAGTGTTTATTCAGGGTAGGGGAAAGAACACTGGAAAGATTCTTAACTTAATTATCATCTCCCAGCATGTGGATCACCCACTGGGGTACTAAATGTAAATAATCCAATATAGACATGAATCCAATATAGAAATTTTTCATTTTATTTATTTTATAATCTTAATTTTCCATGTAAGAGATGTAAAATAACAACTCTTTGAAAAGCTAGGTATCATGACCTACAAATATTACGAACCAGTTGAAGCTAGTCAGGATGTTGCTTAAATCCCCCTATCACCTATTCAAAGTGGACACAATCTTTCTGTGGACTGAACAAATATTCATGAGTATGTGGGACATCAAGTGACTAAGAAACCACACAGTCATGAACTGCCTAAGGAATGCCACTGGGTTGTACAATTTTAAAAAATGATAGATTCATGGTATCCCTGCTACAGAGGCAGTCAATAAGGCACGGAAAGACTGATTCTTCATAGAGACCCCACAGACAATATAGGGGTCTTAGGAGTTATTTTGTAGAGTATAGAAGTTTAGTAGAAAGATGTTACTTGTACATTTGTGGTATAGAATCACTGTGAGGAGACTACCTGCAGCTGATTGGGTCATGCCTTCCAAGCTCCATAAGGCAGGCAGGTCACATGGCCATGGTGCTTTTTTTAGCTTGCTGAAAGGTGAACATCTTTTAATTTTATTATACATTCCAGTGGAACAATATTGCACTATATATTGTTTAGTTATTTTTTTTCTGGGGAAACTACAATGCAATCATGAATGTGGAAATCCTCTAATCGAGTGATAAATCTAGTAAAACGGATATCTTATCGCTATCAGGCTAGCACAATGTACCTCAGTTTTGACTTGTGGAAGTATTATACAGTCTATGCTTTACATACCAGATTGTTTCCTACATGGTCAAATGTTGAAATGCTTGATAATTGCAGCTAAAAGGTGAACACTTATGAGTACATTTTATTCACATGACAGAAATGTATTACAGGATTTTCCTAATTTCAAATTCACATCTTGCACAGTCTCTACATTTTTTATGATGAACTTGACAGTGCTCCAGGGACATTAAAACTCCTTGAAATCTTCTTATAGCCATTTACTTATTGGTGCTTTTTAATAACATTATCTTGTATTTGCTTTGGAAGTTATTTGATCTTCATAACGAAGCGCCTATTTGAAAATGCACTAACTACATGTGGGGCCTCTCACAATCAGGTATGTTTATTTTGAATGAATTAATTTGTATTATACATAGATGGTCTTCAATCAATTACTTGCCCTCTGAAGACAACAAATTGTACCAGGGTTTTTTAGGTGCAGTTTAGAAAAAATAATCTAAGTGTATACAAACAATTATTGTCAATTTTATTTATAATTCATTAAAAAAATATTTGACATTTTGTAGTGGTTAGTGGTAAGAATTTCTGAATAAACACAATATGATTCCATATTGTAAGAAGATAAAATGTGAAAATGCAAATACCCATTTAGCAGTGTCACCTACATTAACAGATACCTTAGTGAAACCACTTTAAACCGTTACCACTCTCTCAGACTCTCTAGACATGAAAAAGTCATTTGTTATTGAAATAAAGCATGTTTTCTTTATTAAACTATTATTTACTTTTCTATGTTTGATTAATTTTTTAAAAACATTTTTTTATTCCAGTTCCACTGTGCATGCGTGAACTAGCAAATCCCTGGTCTTGTATGTGCTTTGCATATTTGGTGTGAATGTTGTTTGTCCCACTTCTGATTATATTAACTTTTTCAGACTAGTTCAAACTTTCTTTTGAACTACAAATGATTGAAAAAAATAGATAGAATTGAAAACAATTCCGGCACAACAACAAGGGTATGACCTATTGTGGTTGTCCCCAACTTGGATCAACCAGATGGAATGAGAATTTGTGTTGATATGCATCATCCTAATCTGACCATTAAGAGTAAGCGCCCTATTACTCCTACTATGGATGACATTATACATTGACTCACAGGTGAATGTTTTTATTTAAAATTGGATATAAACTAAGACTGTCACCAATCAGAAGTTTATGAATAGTCACGACAAATAACATTCTCAACTCATATTGGGCTACAGAGATACAAACGGCTACCATTTGGAATTTCATCTGCAACAGAGGTGTTTCAAAATGCAATCTGACAAGTCACACAGCCAGTTCTAAATGCTATCAACTACAGTGATGATTTCCTAGTTTTCAGAGCTACACACCAAGAACATTATGGGACTCTGCACCAAGTATTTCAATGTCTTGAAGACAGAAATTTGACATTAAATCAGGATAAATGCTTTTGTCACATTTTTTTCTCAAGATGGAGAGAACCCTGATCCGTAAAAAGTTCAAGCTACCAAAAGTATTTTGAAACCTAACAATACTGGTCACTTCAAGTGGTTTCTTGAAATGAAAATCTATTGTTCCTGGTTCATTCCAAATTATGCCACTCTGACTGCCCCACTTAGGGAGCTCACAAAGAACACTCCTCAGTTTTTATGGACTTCTTCACAATCAAAAGCATTTGATAGCATTAAAAGATGTTTAAGGACAGTATCACAATGCACAGAAGACAAAACTTATCGTGGATGCCAATCCTGTAGGACTAAGGGCCATCCTAACTCAAGTAAACGCTCTTGGTGATCATCATATTGTAGAATGTGCTAGTCACAGTCTGACAGAGGTTAAAAATGTTTACTTTTAGCCATAAATGAAAGCTTTTGCAGTAGATTGGGACTTGGAACACTTTCAGCTCTATTTATATGGTATTGACTTTACCATTCAGAGTAATTATCAAGCTCTGGTGACACTCTTTGGAAATTCAAAATACAAACAACCAGTTCAGATACAATGATGGGTGTCAGATTACATGTCAAGGCATCCTCTTATCTTCTAATCACAGCCTACTTCAGTTGAGGAATATGTGAAATTCATTATCATCAATTCTACTCTTGATTCATTTACTAGTGACAGCATCAAATATGCACCTTTAGTAGACAAAATCTTAACAGAAGCAAAAAAACCTGTATTGCTTCCAATGATTCGCGGATGGAACTTCAGAGCAATTTGTAAACACTGTCAAGCACTTACAGAGCATGATGACTCAATCATTCTGGCTGCATTGAAAGAACGGGTGATTGACATTTACCATGCCAGTCATTTGGGAATTTTACACACCAAACAACTTTTATGCGAAAATATATGGTATCCCTCCAGCAGCATGTTGAAACAGAAATCAAAAAAAATGTATGAGATGCTCTGATTTTTCTATATAAAATAGTACAGAACCACTAAAGTTGACTAACTTGACTGATAATGTCTGGGAACATCATCATCATCATCTATTTATTTATATAGCGCCACTAATTCCTGTAGCGCTGCGCAGAGAACTCATTCACATCAGTCCCTGCCCCATTGGAGCTTACAATCTAAATCCCCTAACATACACACACACACAGACTGAGAGAGACTAAGGGCAATTTTAATAGCAGCCAATTAACCTACCAGTATGTTTTTGGAGTGTGAGAGGAAACCGGAGCGCCCGGAGGAAACCCACACAAACATGGGGAAAACATACAAACTCCACACAGATAAGGCCATGGTCGTGAATGAAACTCATGACCCCAGTGCTGTGAGGCAGTTGTGCTAACCACTAAGCCACCGTGCTCCCAGAACATGTCAATGTTGACTTTAAAGGCCCATTATATAATGGCAAATACATACTAGTAGCTGTGAATGAGTATGCACAATATACTGTTCTTGAAATAATATCTTTAACATCTGCCAGATCTGTCTTGCTAGCCTTGGATAAAATTTTACCTACATAGGGAATACCATGAAAGATAAAGGCAGATAATGTTCCAACATTCCAAGGTGAAGATTTCTGCATATTCATTAAACATTTTGGAATTTGACATAAAAGAATAACTCCCCTGTGGCCACAAGCTAATGGTCTTGTTGAGTGTTTTATGATTAATCTTGGGAAGCAGATAAAGATTTGTAAAGTATCACAAATTCCACTTCAACACTCATTAAAATAATTTCTCAGAAAATATTGGACAGTGCCTCATTCCAGAACAAATGTATCTCCTCAGACATTGATGTTTTAAAGAAAAGTAATCAGATCCACCCTTCCAGAGATTCATTTGATTTCTCCACCCAGAGATAGTCAAATTCGAAAAACGGACTCACAAATAAACAAAAAGCTAAATGGTATGCAGACCATTAAATCAGAGCCATTGTATCTAACTTATAAGAAGGAATACAAAGTTAGCAAGCAAGAACATGACTGCCTTCCATTCAAGTCCAATGACTATTATAAAACGGAAGGGAACAATGATTGTTGCAGAAAATGAGAATCAGACAGGGACAAGGATCATTTCAGATTTCAAGAACATATTTCCATTTCTGTCTTCTGACACAACAAGTCAAGAAGAAGTCATCACAACAACTCTGACAACAGCAGACCCAGGTGACCCTAACCCGCTCTAGGCTCTATGAGTAAGGAACCATATACATCAGCAAAAAGAGGCAGAGTCATAAAACCTACTGTTAGGCTTATTGAGAAGATATGACCCATATTTTTTTTTATTATAGAAAAGGATAACAGTATTTATTTTAGACTGGTTTAATGTTTATGTGATGTTGAAGCTGTTCATGTTCAGATACAGTTAATTATTCTAAATCTCTACAAATTAATTGCAAATAATTTTACTAAGAAATAAATCATCGTCATAATCATTGACTGTTTATATAGTGCACTATTTCTGCATTGCTGTACAGTGAACTCACTCACATCAGTCCCTGCCCCACTGCAGCTTACAGTCTAAATTCCCTAAGATACACACACACTGTATGACAGACCAAGATCAATTTAATAGCTGTCAATTAACCTACTAGTATGTGTAATCAACACACCTAATTCCTTATTGTGATTTTATCCAAAGCCTGAATATAACAGTAACTCGTGTTAAAATTGTATAAGAAATAGGTTGTGTTGTATTCTAAAAAATTGACTGTGGCCTTAATATTTTGAAATGAAGTGGTGGAAATGAGCCTAAAAGAAACCATCCATCCCATTACACATGTGTTTCCTAGCAGTTAGTTGACTTCTGAAAAGCATATTAACAGTAGATCGGTGTGTGAATAAGCTGTGAATATAACATGTTTTCCAAAACTTTCATACAGTCATTTCATTAGAAACAAATTGCACAGTTTTAATAATTTTAATAATAAAAATACCCTTGAGAGCACATTGGCCAATAATATTTATGAGCACCTGCAAGTATCACTCGATAAAAGAAGAGTAGACAGACAGAAGCAATAGACAAAATGGTTTTGAGGGAAAAGTAGAACAAAATATAACAAAAACATGCACATATTACGAATGACAAATTGTACAATTTAGATTTACACAAGTTCTAAAATTATATTTTCTTGAAAATTACCCTTTGACTTGCATTAAATAGATGCTGACAGCTAGACAGTTATATGCACAATTTATATGATCGTATATTATGACGGGACCACTAATCAAACACAACTCACATTCTACTAGCATCTTACAGTTTAATATGTCACAAAACTTTGATACGTTAAGACAGGAGCAGTTGAACTTAAATCCAGACCTGCAGTTCCCATAATTACACAATTAAAATTAGTATAGTAAGTAATTTTGCAAAATTACTTCAAAATAATATACCACACTAGCATAACAATCAGAACTGTATTGGAATATGTAAAATTTTAATCCAAATAGCTCTCAAATTGATTACAAGCACAACTCAGCAGAGACAGTCTCCAGATGATGTTTAGTTCTTGCAGTGCATGTTAAAGAATTAAGTGGTTAAGGCTACAATGGCAAATCCTCGGGAGTTAAGGAATGCAGAAGCTGTTACATAAACTAATCACTGCTTACCATACGTATTTCTATGGTTGGACAGAAGATCATGCTAAATATTCTTCTTAAGGTACATGTTTATTAAGTCTTAAACCATGCAGAGATGGTTTAGGAATAATTTAGTATCATAGCTATTTAACAAAAGCCTAGGCGATATCAGATAGATCACATTATAAAGCAGTGCCAGTAATTCTCATTAAGGAATACAGTCTAGGCCAATTTATCAAGCATCAAAAAGTCTAGCTTTTTCGAAGCTTGACCCTAATGGCCAAAGCCATCTGAAGATGGCATCAGCCGTTCTACCCTATGGGGAGAACATTGCAAGAGAGAGATCTTTGGTTCCCTCTCTGGCAGGCTTTGTACTCTCCCCAACATTGAATTATGAAAATTACACTGCACATGTGTGACCTAAGGTCATGTATGTGCATGAAAGGTCAGATCCTGGAGTTGTTAGTATAATAAAGGCATAGCCAGGACAGCCTGTTATTGGATGAGCTGGCCTGTTTAATAAATGGCTGCATTATATTATCCTAACTTGTCACTGCGATAAGGGATGATAATTAAGGGGGATTTGGCCATTAATAAATAGGCCCCTAAATCTTTTAATTATTCTTATTGCTTTGTTGAATGTTGACTTCTATCAACAGATAGGGTTAGATTTACGAAGATGCGGGTTTGAAAAAGTGGGGATGTTGCCTATAGCAACCAATCAGATTCTAGCTGTCATTTTGTAGAAGGTACTAAATAAATGAAAGCTAGAATCTGATTGGTTGCTATAGGCAACACCCCCACCTTTTCAAACCCGCAGCTTAGTAAATCTAGCCCATAGTGTGACTCTTCCGTGCTTAGCCGCTGTCTCAGGATAGTTAATGATTTTTTAGGATAGTCGAATTAGTATAACAAATTGTTCTATAGCCTTTGTGTATTTATAAAATATGTTCTTTGTGTTGTCTTTTCACACTACTGGAATACCTATTGAATCTATTCCACTTCTACTTGCATGGAATGCCAACAAACTTAGATGAAATTATCTGGAATGATAAGGACTTGATATTGTTGTTTGTTGTAATTTGGAGCACCATTACTAAAATCTACTATAACACATTTCAAAAAAAATCATAAAATGTCTCACCCCCGCTCCATCCCTGATATATAGTGTCCCTCATGGTAACTATAGGAAGAAACACTTGATGATCATGCCTATGTATGTATCCAAGTAAAAAATAGATGAGAAAATAACATTCTTCTGTACTGCATACAGACAAGGCTCAGTCACTACTCCCCTCTCCCAATCTGACTCTGATATTGCCCTGCCCCATCATAATCCTTGCTGAGTTGAGTGAGGTGTGTTAAAGCACCTACCAATACATTCATGAGATGTTATAAATTACATAAAAAGGTAGCAAAAGTGTGTTTTTAAGAGCCATCCTGTTTTCCAGTAAGGATGCACAGCAAAAAGGACTTTATGATTAGACCTTGTCCTACAGTTTAAATACAAAACTTTTACCTCCTTCCAGTTACACTTTTACAGTACAGTATATTTCTAAGCGTTTTAAATTTAGCTGTCAAAATCACAGAATATCGGCAAACTGCAGAAATCACAGATGAATAATTTACCCACTGATGTCCACTCACTCATGAATAATTTAGTTAAAATTAAGCTATACTAAGCCGCATTTTAAGAGAAACCTGTGAAAACATATCCTGTACTGCTGGAATGAAAAAAGGGGTACCAATGTATATTAACTTTAGTACCTAGATAAAGAGCATCCATAAAAGTACTTTAGATGGACACTGTGGAAAATTCTTTGCAATCATACTAAGGAAAACAAATTGGAGAAAGAGACAAGACTCTGCTTAGCTGTTGTTATTAAGACATGAGCTGGGCAATAGCATTTAAAAGCCCCATCTCTTTAAAATAAGGGTCACTGTGCATGTCTTCTCTAAAGATAAAATGTTTTCTGCTGTAGGGACTTTAATGGCCCACTTATTGTCATTGCATTTCTGAGGTGTCAATTGTGGGATGGTACCAGGAATATTCATGGGCCTGCATTACCATATGTCATCCTTTACCCATTTCTGTCATGCTGTTCATGTTTATGTTCCACGACTACTGGACCGTACACCTAATGTTCAAGATAAAAGCAGAACAATGCATTTTAATGTGATTTTTCTTTCCAAAGACTAGCATCACTTCACTCTCGACTTAAGTAATTTATTTTTAACAATACCAACATGAGTCACAGGAAATGTTTTGAAGGCCTCAGCATAGTAAATAAATAAGGTGTTTGACATAGGGATCAAATAATATACTAAACTGATAACATTATCATAATTTTGAATATTTAACAATACGTTTAATATGCCCATACATGGTATATACAAAATTAGATTTCAAAAGCAAGAAATCTTGGAGATCATTGAGTTAAATAAGAGACATGCCAACTCTCACAGAAAATCTGGGATTCACACAAATTCCCCACTACTGCTCTTCTCTCCACAACACGATGGATATTTCCATTTTCTCCCATCTGCCACCATGCTGTATCAAAGGGACCACTGAATGGGATGCAAATGCGTTATGCTACTTTGTTTTTCCCTCCAATAACTCTAGTCAGCACATATTAAACTTTAAACGGAGTTCAATCTGGGAAAAAGCAAATCAGCATAGCAAATGACAACACATGACAGGACTCAGTATGATATACCAAACACTGAAGTGAAGTGCTCTGCATGGTATACCGATCAGATGTTGGTTCTCAAAACAGACAGGCACTTCCCTGTATTTAATTTTGCTTTTAAAATCACAGCGCACACAATTGTAACACGCCCTATTGATGTAAGAAAGCATGATGCTCAGAGTGGAAGTTTGGAGTTATTTCCATGTATGTTAATCTGAGGGTCTGTAGTCCAAACTCAAGAATAAGAAAGCTTAAGTGGAATGAGAGTGACAATGTTCCATAAAAGCTAGTCAATAGAACAGCAATGAGAAAGAGCAAAAGGGACACAAAAAGTTCCAAAGATCAAGAGAGAGATTCAGAGAGAGACAAAGCACAGTGTGAAGGCAAAGCATGTGCCAGCAATAAGACAACCCACGTGCTGAGAGCAGCTAATCTGACTCATTGAACAATATTCACTAATGCAAAATGCATGTGAGCCTTGGAGTGCTGAAGCTGTATTCTCCAAGATATTCTTTTTTAAAATCAGCACTATCCAACTTCAGCAGTTGGACAGTGACAACACCACAGGTTCTCTGGATTGTCATATTGTCCAGTCATTTCTCAGCTTTTCTACTGAATAATGTCTTAATAACCTGCAACACAGTGGACCTCTGAACCCTACTTTCCTTTAAAGAGAACAACCCAAAATCAGGAGATGAGTGACTCTAGCATTTGATAAGATCTTGGTGTTTGGATGTTTGGGCTGGAATACTCTTATTCTTAATTTGTGGTGCAAGGCTCAATTTATTTAAGCGAGTTATCCCTTACTGAAGATGCTTGAAAAATTTGAAACAGTTCAAAATTTTATCAAATTCACTGATTCAAGGACATGAACATGTTTAGAGTATTGCAAAAATTGAGCCCTATTCGAATTTGAGGTTTGAAATTTGTTGCTCACATCTGCCTTGCGCTTCAATGGTCACAGTTTTTTTTCTGAGGTTAACCAATCATGAAAAAATTAGTGGTTTTATATATTTTCCTTTTAAAAGACTTAAATAATACAAAATAATTTTAACAAGTTTAGCTCAAACATGTTTACGCTGTTTTGCACAAGTGACCCGGCTTGCCCACGTCCAAACCAGCTCAAACATAGTCAGACAGGCTCAAAAATGATTGCATGGACTTAAACAGAGTGGATGCTGTTCAACTTTCTCAAATTTAGCTTAATTTTTTTAAGTTCAATAAATTACAATTGTTTGTGCCAATTCGTCAAATGGGTTAGTGAAATAATATGTGGCACAATAGGTGAACATTTTAAGCAGTTCTACCTCTTACTATACTGTGATAACATAGATTACCACTGTATCACAGTAAATACTAATTTATTCATTGTACGGAGATGCAGTGCAAAAGTGAAAATCCCACAAACCTGTGAGAGATCATTTATCTCTAGAACAGTGCAGCTCATTATCGCTAAATAACACTATCATAGAATGTCAGAAATAAACCTGCCCTCCTAACTATGTTAGTTATAAATAATTAAAAAGTACTCCACCCCTGCCTCTCTCTTGTGAGTGTCAAGTGGAATGTGCCATCTGCTGAGCTGGTTGTCGGCAACAACAGACAGTGTCCCTTTCAGCTGAATGTCAGGTAATCAGACACATGCATGGGCACGCTGGGCTGTTGCTTGTGGGCCCCACAAGCATAGGGGCCCCATAGGCTTACCAACTTTTCAGTATATTATTCTGGGAGATTTATTCAGAACCTTCAATCCCTCATTATTAAAATGTTTAGGTGGACTAATCACCTTAGTATCAGCTATTATCTGCACATGCGATCTTGCTGTTGCGAATATATATCTTGACATTGACGAAAACAACGTACATGTACAAATTATACATAAGCAAGACAGTTTTTTGAAGCAATTTTTAAAGCAATTCTCTGCAAAGAAAATTTACAAATGTTTGTGTTGAACACTTGATTAATAATAAATAATTCATAGTAATTTCGCACTCTGTCATCTCTATCTGTATGATTTACCCGCTGAGTACCACTTTTATGTTGAATTTCTTGTTTTTCAACTTCAAGGCCCACGTTATATTATCCAAACATTTGTGTGGATTTATCTCTGCTGTAAAAGCATATTTTTTATTGTATAAACACTGAATTTGTTGGAGGTATCAATAAATATAAGCTTAATTTTATCGATAATTTACATTTTTATTCCTGTGGTTAGTTGAGAAGTTAGGGCCCCAGTACACTGCGTTGCCAAGGGGCCTATAATGCTGTTAAGACGGCCCTGCAGGTATCGGAAATATCTAGCAAATATCATTAAATAAAACACCTTCCTGTCAATCACCTGTGTTGGTGATATATATATATTTTTTTTTTAAAAACGATTTTATTGAAGAAGTTTGGAAATGCACAATTGACAAGTGTTGTTAACCATTTTCAATTTCAATAAACATACATGTACATATAAGTTATTACACGCTTTATACGCGTGACAGGAGGAACATATTATTATTATTATTATTAATATTTATTTATAAGGCGCTACAAGGCATCCGCAGCGCCGTACAGAGACAAACAAAATCACAATACAATGGGAGACAGCACAGTACAGTAAACACAGCAACTCAGTACGCTCAATGCACAGCTAGAGAGGGCGGGGAAGGGGGAGGGAGGATCCGAAAACGACGGGGCCCAAGAAGGGGGGCGCGGAAGACAGGGAGACCCCCAGTGGGGAGGAGGGAGCGAAAGTGGATGTGGGGTGGAGGACCATTGAGGAGGAGGGCTAAGTAGCTGGAGAGCAGAGTTAGAAGTGGTGGAAACAGGAGGAGAGATGGCCCTGCTCAGAGGAGCGTACAATCTAAGGGGAGGGGTGGACAGACAGAGAGACGCAGGGGAGAGAGGGAGAGTAGGGGGACAGAGGCAGAAGATAAGGTAACATAGTTATATTTAGTCCTTTTTTTTCCCAGCTCTAGAAGCAACAGTCCCAGTTGTTAGAAATGAGAGGTCCCATCATATTCCAGCAATGAAACTTTGCATAATAAAACTCTGATTAAATAAAAAATTATAATATCACTAAAGGAAACGATATATGGAAAGCTCAGCTGTCCACATTTTACACACATAAAAGGTAACAAAATGGAAGACCTGAGGTGTGGAGAGGCTGAAGGGGAAATGAGAAACAACTCACTCTCCTATATATCAATTTGAGAGTCTTGAAGAAACATCCTGGTTTCATACCAAAGTGTTGGTAAAAACATTCTCTAAGCTGTTCCCGCAATGGAATAGGCAGTATGTTGATATAGCCCTACCAAGTTTCAAAGAACTTATGGGTTAGTGTGCCCTTGTGTAATGCCGCCTCCAGTCAGTCCATTTGCAGAAGATAAAACATTTTTCCTTGAACATATTTAGTGTGGGAGGGGAGTTCTGTATCCACATATGAAGAATGGTTTTCCTGGCTTCAGCAGAGATTGCCATCAACAATTTTTCCCCCCTGCAGTAATCCACGTGCCAGGTGGGAGTACACCCACACTGCCCACTCATGGGGTGACCGGTAAGTGGCTTACCAGCTCTGTTATTGCGAATCTCCATTTGCGGGTCCAAAAAGCCTTAATCACTGGGCTGGAAAATAAACAGTGGTATAAGTCAGCTTGAGATTCATCACATTTAGGGCACGTAAATTCATCAGCGAGACCAATTGTATGCCTCCGATATGGTGATAGGCTGGCGATATATTATACTGAGCTAGTGTGCTGTGAATACTTATATATATTCACCATACCTTGGATTCTGCAGGTTTTTTTCTGGACTGTTTCTTTGGATCTCTTATTGACCTCTTTCTGCCATGACCTCAGCATGTATTACTGATTATTCTACTTAACATAGCCAGCCTTGACCTCAGCTTGGACTGTATCCCAGTATTCTTGGTGCCATCTGCTGCCTACTTCCATTTCTTGTCCACCCTATTCAGCAAAATTATATTTAATGAGCCTCGCTACTACAGAGTTAAGACCTGGGGCAGCCTATTCCTTTGAGCATATTGGGTTCCATGGGCTGCTATAGGTGAAGACATTGCGAAGAAGGTTCTAGGCGTTTATTATAGCATCCTATATTGCCCTAACAGTGAAGTGGATGATAGAATGATAAAAATGGCCTTTAACAAAATAAAATAAACTATAGTTATGTTTTTGCCTTTATTGGTCTTTAAATACATCCTGATGGTACTTCTCTGGCCTTGTGTTGTCTAACCCATATCCATCATCGATATGAAATAAAAGTAATTTCTAAAAGCACTGAAACAGTCGACAACCGCCATTTAACAACTTTATGCATTACATCGATTTGCATGCTACTCATGATTATTGTTTTGGGGTAAATTCGAATGTTAAAAAAAAAACCCTTCACAAAATCCATCCCTAATAAAGTGTCAGACAACTTCAACAATGTTCTTAGGTCTCATCTGAGCCAGATAAATGGGCTTAATTTATCACAGCTTTGTAAGTCTTACAAGGCATCATATAGGAGTTACTTACGAGACACACACAACACAGTACAGATAATTCCCAGTTGATTTTCTATACTAACCAGATCTAAAGTAAATAATCTTCTATGATCTATGGATATCAAATAAATCCATCATGATTCCATGTTTTAAGAACCAAAGTGAAAAGGTTCAATGGGGGTGAACACCTTTTATAGCCGTTGTTTGTAAGAGTCTATGGCAATTCAATAAGAACCATGTTTCGGCAAAGCCTTGTTTATAAGTTTTAGTTGTCTGTTAGCACAAACAAACACTATTAGGCTTCAAACACCATTTGCACTAGTGTCTAAACATAATTTAAAGTAAACTGTATACTATGAGGATTTAGTAGATTAATAAGTGCTCTAATTATTACAATTATTAATAAAAAACAAAATGTAATAACTTCTTTAGCCCAACAAAATATATCCAGGTTAATCAAAATGCATACCATTATTTGGTTTTGGATTAAATATTTTATTACAATCACCCTATAAGCAAAATTATGCAAAGTTAAAAATTACAGATGGTGAAAGATATATTAAGGAAGAAAAAAACAAGTATAAAGCAAGAATGAATAATTGCAGCTACAGACTCCTCAAGCACATTTCCTTTGAATTACTTAGCAATTGCGCTTCTGCTGTAAGCTATTTAAAGGTCATATTTTTTTTAAGACGCTGTCAGTTTTATATCCACCAAATACTCCAATTTACTTTCCACCTGGTCCCTTCCACATTTCAAATGTTTCCAGTCTTTGTTTCCTTCCATCCTCTCCATGTTCTCCCGAATATACAATCAGGTCAGGTTCCAGATTTGCTTCATAACATGAGAGCATGAGACCAGTAAATCACTATACAGCTCACAATAACAGTTGGGAAATCTCTGTCCCATTCATGCAATTCCCTCGGCCCAAGCTGAACAATTATCTTTTACCTACCTTCAGCCTCCATCTACACATTCCAAATATCATAATTACAGCTGGTTCAGGACAGCTGGTACAAATCACATAACTTTTTCTTAAAAGGGCAAAAATATAGGGGTGGAATATCTGGTACAATTGCTAGTAATATTTTAATCTTGTGTGCAACTTCTAGTGGTTCATGATTCTTACTACTAAGGCATCATAGCCAAAAACAGCCCACCCACACACAACAGCTACTACATAATGCCACCACCACGTTTTAATATAACATGCTGTCCAGCAGATAAAGTCTTCTACATATTCAGATCAACACAGTTACCCATTTCATTTCAGTGCACCAAAAATAAATATTTTACTTTACATAAGGTCAGGGTTGACACATAAGTTTATAAAAATAATGCCTAAAACCATGTAAACAGGAAAAATAAGTAGGATAAAAACAAAAAGCCTATCATCATCAACATTTATTTATATAGCACCAGCAGATTCCGTAGCGCTTTACAATTGGGAACAAACTGTAATAAAACAATAATGGGTAATACATACATACAGAGATACATACATACATACATACATACATACATACATACATACATAGAGGTAAGAAGACCCTGTCCGCAATCTTACAATCTATGACTCCATATCATCATTTGACTCACACACACAAGGAGAGAATGTGGTGATAACTCCATACCAATTGGAAATCTAAAGTACATGAAAGTAGGTTTACAGAACTTCTGGTCTTATCTCGTTCATCATGACCACTCTTATTAGCTCGGCAAAACAATTTACTCAAGCTGTTACCAGCACAATTGTATGGCCCTCAGCCTTCCTGAAGCATATTCTTTTACTTCTGTAGTAAAGAATAGGCAGAATAGTTAAACATAAGATATTATTACTTATGTTTGGACCAAATATTTTTTTTTCAAAGTGACAAGACTTCTATTGCTGTATTTATCATTTGTTGGGTACACCAGAAATAACTATCTTTTTTTCTCTGTATATGTCAGTTTTATAAAATAACTGTTTTACCTAACTTTGATCCCAAAATAAAAAATGGGTTCTAACTAGAGATGGTCACTGACCCCCGTGTTTTGGTTTTGGATTCGGTTTTGGATCTGGATTACCGTCGTGTTTTGGTTTTGGTTTTGCAAAACCGCCATTGCGTGTTTTGGTTTTGGTTTTGGTTTTGTTTGGTTTTGTTTTGCTATTTTTTGGGAAAATCCATGTTTTTGGGCCTAAATTAACCCAATTTAGTGCTCCAACTGTTTTAGAGACAAGTAATCTAATTGTTGAGGTAATAAATCATCCAAAAAAACAGTTTAATTCTTCGTTGGTAGGCCTATTCTACACACAAAACAGATTGTCTTCCTCTCCATCTATGCATATTAGCAATGCAGCCATCGTCTTTGAATGTATATTACACCCTACACTTATAGTTAAATATGTAAAGAAATGGAAAAAGCCAGTTTAGTTTCTGTCTCTCAAGGCCCCCCTCCACTTGTAAAAAATACCAAAAAATTCAGCCATTATAGACTGTACAATATTAATTGACATGGAGAAAGCCAGTTTGGTTTCTGTCTCTCTAGGCCCCCCTCCACTTGTATAAAATACTAAAAAATTCAGCCATTATAGACTGTACAATATTAATTGACATGGAGAAAGACAGTTTGGTTTCTGTCTCTCTAGGCCCCCCTCCACTTGTATAAAATACCCAAAAATTCAGCCATTATAGACTGTACAATATTATGAAAAATGGACAAAGCCAGTTTAGGGTCACTCTGTCTATGACACATTACCCTTAAGGATAAATTGCCCTAACAGCAGCCTTTCAAGATGGTATGTGATATGGAAATGCCACAAGTCCCTTTCCTCTTTGGGGGTAGATTGCACCCTACACTTACATAGAAAGTTTTAAAAAGATGTTATCGGCATCATCTTCAGCTTAATCCTCATCCTCATCAGTGTGTACGTCATCATCACAGACTATCAATTCATCGCCGCTTGAATCCGCCATTAGAGAACAGTCAGTGCTTGGATGTCTTGGATGGTGAAGGCCTTCCTCGTGGAAGATGTAGTTAATTTTTATAAACATCATTTTCTCCACATTTTTGGGAAGTAACCTTCTACGGCGATCACTGACTAAGTTCCCTGCTGTGCTGAACACTCGTTCAGAGTACACACTGGAGGGTGGGCAGCTTAGGTATTGCAAAGCAAGTTTGTACATGGGTTTCCAAATGGCCTGCTTTTCTTCCCAGTAAGGAAAGGGACTGTCTGACATTTCCATATCAACTACCTCTTGAAAGTAATCCTCCACCATCCTTTGCATGTTTATACTCATATTGGATGGAGTTATGGGCAAAGTGACATATTTTTTTGAAAAATCCTTCAAACCAGCCCAGATGTTAAATTGTTCTGGTCTGCACCCTGTGTCTTCCCTGCTTCTTTTTTGGAAATTTAATTTTTTACGAGCAACAGCTTGAGAAAGTGAAGGAGGACACGTCGTCAAGCCGAGGCCCAGTTCAGCGGCCAACTTGCTGAGCAATAGCTCCTTGCAAAAGTTCACATCTCGCTCATTTACAAGTAAAGACTCAATGTAGGTTTTAAACCTTGGATCAAGCACAGTGGCCAAAATGTACTGATCCGAGTTCAAGATCTTAATAACTCAAGGATCATTGTGAAGCGAATTAAGTACTTGATCGACAAGGCCAACATACTTTGCTGAATTGCTTGCTTTCAGCTCCTCCTTCATTTTCTCAAGCTGCTTTTCCAATAGTCTAATTAAAGGAATGACTTGGCTCAAACTAGCAGAGTCTGCACTGACCTCACATGTCACAACTTCAAATGGTTTCAGCACCTTGCACAGCACTGAAAGGATTCCCCACTGTGCAAGAGTGAAATACATCCCCCCTCCTTTCCCAATGTCATGACTTGTGCAATATGCTTGGATGGCTTTGCGCTGTTCCTCCATCCTCTGAAGCATGTACAGGGTGGAATTCCACCGAGTTACCACCTCTTGCTTAAGTTGGTGGCAGGGCAAGTTAAACTGCTCTTGGAGCTGCTGTAATCTCCTACATGCTGTGGCTGAATGCCTGAAATGGCCTGAAATTTTACGGGCCACCGAAAGCATCTCCTGCACCTCACGGTTATTCCGTAGGAAGCTCTGTACCACCAAGTTGATGGTGTGAGCAAAACAGGGAATATGTTGGAAATCACCCAGCTGTAATGCTCGCACTATATTGTTGGCGTTATCTGAAATGACATACCCTGGGGAGAGTCCGAGTGGTATAAGCCATGCATCAATCACATCTCTCAGTTTGCGTAACAAATTGTCAGCCGTATGCCTGTTAGTGAAGCCGGTGATACAAAGAGTGGCCTGCCTGTGACAAATGTTACGTAGTGGTGTACATGCTGCTGCTGTTCCTGCTGGTGAAGGTGAATGACCAACCCAGTGGGCTGTCACAGTCATATAGTCTTTGGTTTGGCCACTTCCACTTGTCCACATATCTGTGGTTAAGTGAACAGTGGGCAGAATGGCATTTTTCAGCGCAATCTCTACATTTTTACACACTTTTTGGTATAGTTGTGGAATAGCTTTACGGGAGAAATGGTGTCGTGATGGAATTCTGTAACGCGGACACAAAACCTCAATTAACTGTGAAAAACCAGCTGCGTTTATTGTGGAGATTGGACGCAGATCTAACACTAACATTGCAGCCATGGCGTCTGTGATTCGCTTGGCGACTGGGTGACTGCTGTCATATTTGCTTCCCCTCGCAAATGATTGTTTCACAGTTAATTGCTGAAATGTAGGAATGCTCATTTTATTAACCTGCCTCTGGGATGACGATTCACTCCCAGCAGCAGCAACAGCAGCAGCAGGACTAATGCTTTCTTCAGAGGAATCAATAATAGTGCCGGAGTCATCCAGCCTTAAGTGGGATGCCGGGCTAACTCCGAGCGCTACTGAGGATATTGATGAGGATAGTGTGGTGGGTGTATTTTGTAGCCGGCGGTATGTCGGTGAGCGGAGGGTCTTAGCTGATGAGGGAGTGCTTGTATTCTTTTGGGAAGAACTTTCAGCTTTTCCCAACACTTTGCCATGAACTCTCGTTAAATGGCGTAACATAGACGAGGTTCCAAGATGGTTAAGGTCCCTCCCTCGACTGACTGTGGCTTGACATACACTACAAATGGCTATACAATTGTTGTCTGGATTTGGGTAGAAATAATTCCACACATAAGAAGTGGATTTTTTTGTTTTATGCCCAGGCATGACAATGGCCTTTTTCTTGTCACGTGCCAGAACTGCTGCCACTGGTGCAGGACTTACACAAACAACCTCATCCTCATCAACATCCTCATTAGCGCCCTCGTCGCCTACACAAATCTCCCCCTCATCCTCTTCTAATTCCAAAGTAGCATCCTCAATTTGGGTATCACCGGCTACACTCGGGCTATTAAGGCACACATCAGCAGAATGCTCACGATTAGACATCCCACTGTTGGATGGACTCTCCACAGGGATTGTTGTCATTTGTGAATCAGAGCAAATATTCTCCTGTAATGCCTCACTGTTATCTTGCAGCTCGGCTTTGACGCGTAACAGTAGTTGTGCACCAATTGTAGGCTGGGTAACTTTTTGGGATCTGCCACTAATAGCCAAAGGTGAAGGCCTCATTCTCTCTTTGCCACTGCGTGTGTAGAATGGCATGCTTGCAATTTTTTTTTTATCGTCACTTAACTTTTGCTCAGTTACACTTCTTTTTCGCTTCAATACAGTAAATTTTTTTTGGGTTTTTGTTTTTTGCACTAATTTGAAAACACTCTGTTGTTTGACATCGCCTTGGCCAGATGACGTACTGGGAACACTAACATCAGGACTGGTGACAGAACCTGGTTGCTCATTCAGATCATATGTGGACTGCTTTGAATCCATTCTGAGTGCAAACCACTGGGGAGTGCTAAAAATTATTTAGTAGATACTGCTGACAGATATGACTTTTGACAGCCAGAAATATTAATGCACAATTAGGGAGGACACCCCAAAAGCACTGAGGAGTGCTAAAAATTATTTAGTAGATACTGCTGACAGATATGACTTTTGACAGCCAGAAATATTAATGCACAATTAGGGAGGACACCCCAAAAGCACTGAGGAGTGCTAAAAATTATTTAGTAGATACTGCTGACAGATATAACTTTTGACAGCCAGAAATATTAATGCACAATTAGGGAGGACACCCCAAAAGCACTGAGGAGTGCTAAAAATTATTTAGTAGATACTGCTGACAGATATGACTTTTGACAGCCAGAAATATTTATGCACAATTATGGGGGACACCCCAAAAGCGCTGGGGAGTGCCAAATATGAAGAAAAAATAATAAACCTCTATCCTCCTCTCTGCACTAGCGATTTTGGTTAGAGCAATTGCAAGAACAATATTGTATTCTCTGTCCCTGCTCTAATTAGCCTATGACTACACCCTGCTCTCTCCCTCTGTCAAATGGCGATGGATTGCTGTGGAGGCGTGTATTTATAAAGTTGAAGTATCGCGAGAACCGAGCCCCGAGATCCGACGACGTCACAATGACGTTCGGCCTCGATTTGGATTCGGAACGGGCGGGAGAGTACCGAGCTGCTCAGCTCGGTACTCGGATACCCAAAGTTCGGGTGGGTTCGGTTCTCGGAGAACCGGACCCGCCCATCTCTAGTTCTAACAGTATAGTTGATGTCTCATAGGTTTCCTGATTGTTAATTTAAGTTATAGTTAAGAGGGTTTAGTTAAAATGGTATGAAGGTTTGGATGATATGGATTTCTTTGAACATGTAGCGGATTATTAAATACACATTAAAGTTTCTATGAACAAAACAGAAAACAAATAAACTACTTTTAGGTGACACAGATATATGTCAGTTTGCTCAGGACCCATTTACATGCTTGGATAAGTCCAGAGCCTTTTTAGAATGAATACCATTACATTTTTAAAAGCAGTGCTAGAAAAGTTAAACCTTTAAAATTCAGGACAGGACAGCCTTTTAAGCTGCATGGGTGATTTGGGCCCACAGTTTCAGGTTTAATGAGGGAGACCATCATCAGATGACCAATTTAATATCTCATTTTTTGTGCCCAGCTGTTTGCTGTATCCAAGTAAAATAATAATAAAAACAAAATAAATACCTGTTAAATATAAAACGCATGGATAAAAATTACAGAAGTTAGTCATAAATATAAAACTATCTATTTAGTACAACTAAGAGGGTATGAGCATATCAAAACATTAAAGCTATCTAAAATAATCTTCAAAATACAGCAGATACAAAAGCTTCAAATAATACAACAGCATTAAAAAGTATACAAACTAACATTAAGACATGACTAAGAGCAAACATGTTTTGCACATGTGTAAAAGTATATAACATTATTGATACAGAAGGTTATTAGCTCAAGTGGTAACCCAAACACATAAAATAAGTTACCTCACAAGATGAACAAGCCTCAAGACCTTTAAAGTGTAATGGACATTTTCATTGTTAGAAAAACAAGACGAAACAATCGATTTTCACAGTAAAAAGCAATGTTCTGACATTCCAGGAATAGTGCAGTAGTGTTTTTCGTCATCTATATTACAGAAACTCCCGTCTCTTTCTAAATCCTGTAATCTATAACATTTTGAATTTCCATTGTCCTGGAAACAACATCTGAACTACTAAATTCTCAAGACACAAAGATTTAGACAATGGGTTAAGCATAAATATCTATGGAATGGGAGAAACTGATTTAAATGTGGGGGGAGGGTTGTCCAACAGAAGAGGCTAAGCTTTCCAGGATACCACTTTCATATGTAATTTGCCAATTCTACAGAACTCATTTCTATTCTGATTTACAATTTTAAATGAACACACAGGTTTGGATTAAAAATAGAAACACCTGGGTAAATGAGAGGCATAAAGCATATTGAAACGCTCATTCATTAATTAAGCAATTAACACCCCAGCATAGTTAAGGTCATGTGTAAAATACCTGTAATTCTCTGGATCCCTATAATTATGACTACAAGGCGAGATCCTGTTGATTTTGTGAAAGGTGTGATTATTGAGATATGTGTGGTAGGATCAGTGACCAAGACTGCTCAACTGGCTAATGTGTACAAGCAATGGTGTTAAAGGCATGGGAAAACATAATCACCAAAGGATAGCAGTGGGCAGAAGCACACACTCCAAGATTGTTGTATCAGTCAATTAATTTGAAGGCAAGGCAAAACAGATGAGCAACTGCAGATTAACTGTGGTGCAAAAATCATACCTAGCACATTTGCATGGTCACTGGTGCAAGAGCAGATGTAATGGACTATTGAGCAGTCGAGGGAAGTGATATGATCAGATGAGTCATCCTTGAAAAATAGATGAGTGCATGTGTAGCACCAACCAAAAGAACTCTTCAATATTAAACCAGTACTATTTAGTGTAGAGTTCTGGTTGCTCTGTAATGTTGTGAGATGCAATTTACTTGAATGGTTTGGGTGAAGTCCTTCCTTCAAAGGCTAATTCTAATAACTACTTAAATGTAGTCTGTGATCAGTTTCCTCCCATGTTGCAGTATTTCTTTCCTGATGAAAGTGGCAGACATTGCCCCCATCCACAGAGCATGTGTGGTTGCCCAATAGGTTAATGAACATGATACTGACATTACCTATATGTCATGGCCTTCACAGTAATCAGACTTGAACCCAATGGAGCATTTATGGAATGTTTTGGAATGATCCGGTGACAGCGTTTTCCACCTCCATTAATATTTGAGCAACTTTTTTCTGGAAGCATGCTGGTGCACCCTTCCTGCAGAATTCCAGACATTAGTAGACTTATCTTCACAACACATACAGGTTATATGCCCAACAATGCCCTTTTATATATATTTAAATTGGCATTTCCATATTTTGGGCACTACCTGTGTGCAATATGTGAAATGAACATTCACCGTTTTTACAGCAAAGACTTATTTGGGGAGTGCAGAGCATCAATGTTTATATATTTTATTAATAAACTTTAATATTTTATGTATTTACAAGTCCTGTGAGTGCTTCCTGTCTATAAATAGAAGAGATCCAAAAAATGTTATAGACATTGTTGAAGTCGTATAATTGAATGAACGAAAGTATATTGGTTTAATATCGGTTTACCATGCGTATTGCGAAGCGTACGCCACGTGTTACGTGGCGTGATGCGATCGCACGGTAAAATACGCACGCACACACTCGCATTACAACAGTTAGTTATTTATATAATTTCATATTGGTTCTGTTACACTGTAATTCAGGAGCAGATAGTATTTGATTTATTATTAGTCTATATATATAGATATATACACACACACACACACACACACACACTCAGTGGCCACCTGATTGGGTACACCTTTTTAGTTTTTGGAAGGACTCCCCACCCCTTTTGCTCCCAGAACAGCCTGAATTCATCATGGCATGTCTTTTTATGGAACTTGGATGAATTCATATATTAAATGTGTCCATATGCATCTGCTTAAAAAGAGTTAATAGTATGCAGAAGGAATAATCTACTCAAGTTATTTTCTAACAAAGAGGGAGATGAGACACATTCCTGATGGTAGCAAGTTACAAGAGAAATCAGATGTACTGCGGACTCCAACAGGATAAAACCCCATTATGGTGGCGGGGGGGGGGATAGTCCAGACAGGGTGTGGAGCAAACATTTGCCCAGTAACAAGAAAGGTATATTATATATATATATAAAAAAAAAATATTTGTTGATCAGATTTTTGTTAGAATGCCGCACCCATGCTTGTACACATTTGGATCTTTGGCTTATGATTTTTGGACTTCATACTGATTGGTACAATCCTAGCTAAAAAACATGGATTCTACAAGGTGCTGGAAACATTTTTTGGGATTCTGTAAGGAATCAACACTAGTTCCAGATGACAGCTATCAGAAAACCGTTCACAATAACAGCTATAAAAGACCCTCTCTTAATTTCTGCTATCAGAAATATGCTAGGGGCATAGACTCCTCACCTGGACTTCTGCACAGCTTTCTTACTCTGCAATCAGCCCTTCAGTGAAATGGTCAAGTCAATGAGAACAATTTATCTCACCTGTTTGTAGCCTTATAAAGTCGCTCAGTTCTACCAAACCTTTGCAGGAGCAAAGGTATGTTGGATTTCTTTGCTTGTGCTTTTAAGAAGACTTGTTTTGTTTCACTGTACATTATGATTTTACATTCTCTAATACTTCAACCTTGACTCCATCCCCCACTATTCTGCCTTCTCCAATCCCTTGACTTTGGCTTCGTCTATCAATAGATTACCTTCTACAGTCCTTTGGCTTCTTCTTATATCTCACTGCCAGTCCTCTCAGGACTAAGCAACTTGGCTTGACATAGTTTGCCTATGATGGCTTTCCTAGCCAAGTGGTTCTTTCCTGCGAGTCAGTGCATGATGACATGACTGAGAGCATCAGCTTTCATTCCCCTGCATTAGGGAAATATTTGAAGAGCCAGGTGATGTAGGGAGGGCACTAAAACTGCTCGATCTCCCCATCCTGACTCAGACTCAGGGGTACCCTCATTTCAAATGTTGTGCACATTTAGTACTTAATTTCTGGTAATCATCGGATAATAAAATCCTACAAGATAATGGTAAGCAGCTCAGAGATAGGGGGTTACAATGCTCAGATATCCTCCAACCTGGTTTCAGTAAGCTTAAGGGTATCCTCATTGGATTTAGTAGGTTGTGGATTTTTAAAAATGAGCTACTCATATTATTCCTACACATTTTATTTATTTCATTCAGACAGTATTAAATAGCAGAAAAAATATCATCGTTTCAAGTGCAGATTTTATTTAGAAAACCTATGTGTAGAATCCTGCTCTTGTTGTTTTGGAAAGGTAGATTTATGGCAAAGCAAAAACCATAAAGTATTTATTAGCAGTACTTAGAAAGACACACACACACACACACACACACACACACACACACACACACACACACACACACACACACACACACACACTTTCTTTTAGTTCACCCTGTTTTGGCACTTTTGGGTACATTTTATTTGCTGTGTCAGGAGGTATAACAAAAACTACAGGTATTTTCTGAAAATTTCTGAAAGTCTACTGAAAGAAACAAACAAGGAATTATTTGTGTGGTTACTACATAAACAAATCATTGATATTCATGTTGGAATGTCACCAGCTCAAAAACAGTGCCAAAATATGCTCAGCATGTGGGTGAGAAAAACCTCAGCGGCAAACAGGTTAAAATAAGATATGGGGAACACTTCAGCTGACTCACAGAGGTTCTATACATGTTGCTCAAAAGTATATTATTGTAGACAATACTAAAAAATATTGACACAATGTTTAGCATCTGCATGTAATGAATTCAGGCCAATAAACTTACTTTCTTAAAATTCTAATATATTTTAGCAACAATAGAAAGAAAATACACATTAATCTGCATTTGCATAATTCTGCAATATCTTCAAACCAGAAACAAAAACAACAAAAATCGACCCCCTGGTAGGGCTGGGTAATTAAGACTGATAAATACATGTCTTCCGCTCAACGGGGGTTTATGTTTTACTAATTTTTTCTTAATATGCTCACTGTAGACACTTCTGTAATGAGAATGCCATACTTTATTCGTATCATGTTTATTTTATTAAAATGTTTTCCATAATGCCCAACAAAGTTTTACAGAACACACTGATCTTGTAAAATATATTAAGAAAGCAATATATAGCATTTATATATAACTTTATAAATGAATCTAAAAGGAAGGGACATATATCTATAAATGATAGCAAATAGAAATAAACTATAGAACTATAGAAATCAGTTAATAAAAGAATAAAAGAACTGGGCACCCAGGAGAACAAGCAGACTGATCATTACCACCATCTAATGCATAACGTGACATAATCCATTTGGCCCAGACCAAAATTTTGATTATTTTGCTATTCCTACTATAATGTACAAACCACCCCCACACCCAATGTTAATAATTTTATTTATTTAGAAATGGGTAAAGGTCGCCCAGGATAATCTTTTGAAAACTGTAGCAAAACACAAGCTTTAACAACATTTTCTTATACTATATAGTAAAGTAGTTTATTAATACCAGCTTTACAGTATTATGTTTAAGTTATATGACAAAAGACTTAATTATGGCTGAAGCTAAATTATACTAATTCCACCTTGGTAGCTCCATCTACACCAATAAACCACAACATTAAAACCACTGACACGTTAAGTGAATAACATTCATTATCTTGTTACAATGGCACCTGCCAATGGATGGAATATATTAGGCAGCAAGTGAACAATCAGTTCTTGAAGTTGATATTTTGGAAGTAGGAAAAATGGGCAAGCGTAAGGATCTGAGCGACTTTGACTAAAGCCAAATTATGACGGCTAGACTGGGTCAGAGCATGTCCAAAATGAAAGGTCTTGTGGGGTGTTCCCAGTATGTAGTGGTTAGTACTTGCCAAAAATGGTTCAAGGAAGGACAACCGAGGAAGCGGCGACAGGGTCATGGATGCACGAAGCTCATTGTTGCACGTGGGGACTGAAGGCTAATCTGTCTGAGCCAATCCAACAAAAGAGCTACAAATTGCTGAAAAAGATAATGCTGGCTATAAAAAAAGGTTTTAAAGGACAATTGGTCAAACAGATCACCCAAAAAGGAGTTGGTCCTCAAGACACTCTAGTCCACTAATGTGAACATTAAAACAAATGTATTACATAATTAAAATCTTATAACCAGGTTTCAAAAGTCGGCAAAATACTAATTAAAAACAAAGCAAGTGACAAAAGTATGCAAAATAAGTGAATGAGAAATAAAATAGACCCTTCAGGGAAGCCGGTTAAGGATAATGTGCAATGTCAATGTTTCATAAATATAGACATATGGAATATGAATTTCATGAGGTAGGTTTATCTATCATATGTTGTACTAATAGATGTCATTGACATATCTAATACTCTATTAGAGTTATATTGCTCCTCCTCCTATCTCATATCTGACACATCATCATCAATTTATATAACATAGTTGCCATAGTTATACTCCCATAATTCTCAATAATGAATTGTTATTTTATAATTGTTAGTGAGAAAGGTGTTGTAATACCATATTCATGGAGATATTTATATCCAAATAAAAAAAGTGATTTTGCCTCCAGATTCCCCAGATCTCAATTCTATTGAGCATCTGTGGGATGTGATGGGAAAACAAGTCTGAGTCATGGAGACCCCACCTCGCAACTTACAGGACTTAAACGATCTGCTGCTAATGTCTTGCTACCAGATACCACAGGGCACCTTCAGAAATCTTGTGGAGTCATTGCCTCAACGGGTTAGAAAGGGACACACAATACTGGGCAGGGAGTTTTAATGTTGTGGCTGATTGGTGTATATCACATATGGAAAAAAACCCATTAGTGTTAAACAAACAAGTCTATATACAGGTAGTCTTAATTGCTGTGACAGTAGTGAAAAAAGGTAACTGCAGTTCATGCCGAGTGTCTGTCTGTTAAGAACTGCAGACATTTTATGCAAGATAAGCAACTTCAAGTCTCTAGTGTCTATGTGCTAGTTCCCTGCTAGACACTGGCTAATAATTATTATTGGCTAAGAACTGAATTTCTTACTAGGTTATTAGTGATGATTGGGCATATTTTGCGGATGTTAGATAAGTAACATGTATATAGGGTAGGAAAGCACTTTGCTTAACTTCTAAAGACATATTGGGATTCATTTAGAGTTGGATAGAAGTCCAACTTGCAATTGCAAAATTAGGCCTTGTGTAACTTGTGCAACTTGCTTATTATATTATTAATGTATTATTGAAGAAGTCTTATGTCTTGAACGTTGTCCCAAGCTTGTTAAGATTGAGGACTACTTGCTGGTATTGACAAAGCTAATATTGGAGGCATAGAGTCTAATATGCCTCTGGTCTTTGCCAGGGACCCCCGCAAGGGAGCATGGATTTTGCTGTAAAAGACACACAGGTCGCGCTTCTTCAAGACAGTCACCAAAGAAGTAACAGGTGAATAAGTGTAGTCGTACTGTCCAGAGTCAAGTTGTGTGGATGCGATGGCTAAACCAGAAAAGTAGTCAGGAAGCCAGGAGTCAAATCAGGAGACACAATGCAACCCAAGGAAGAATCAGGGTCAGGATAAGCCGAGTCAGAAGCCAAGAGGTCAGTCAGGAAGCAGTAACAGAACCACAAGCTCTGGAGCATAAAGATACCTTGATACTTTTGCACCCTAGTGGTGCCAGAGCTTCCTATTTAAGTGTTAGCAGGGACCTGATTGGCTCTTAACAGATTGCTCAGTAGTGTACCAATAGAGTTGCTCAATAGCATCCCACTGCTTAGCAATGGGATGCGACAGTACTGCGCATGCGCCCGCAGGACACCGGGCTGCATCCCAATTCTATGCAACAAGACGCAGCTGCATGGAAAAAGAAGGCGACATGAACTTACAGGCCTTCGACTGACCAAGTGGCTCCCATTGGCCCTACATTGCTGCCATTGCACCAATATTGTCTGACACAGCCGCATAGCCTGTGATCACCACAATCCAGCCAACTGGATGTTTTCAGTAATTCAGTGGTATCCCCTTTGTCAGTAGGAGGCTATCATGGGCAGGACAAAGTGAACCTCACCCTTCCTGCATATCAGTAGAGTAAAGAAAGAATAACAAAGGAAGAGAATGTAACACAAATTACATTCACTTTATCTCAGTAAGTGTACGGTTAGTATTTTAATATATTAATTTTCACTGTTAAAAAATAGCCTTTCAGCTGCAAAATAATTAAAAATATCCCGCAATATAGAACTTTTTAAAATTAAAACTTATTTAAATGATAACGTTTGTTTCTTTTGGTACTTGTTCATTATATGGATGCCAATGTAGCTCACCAACATTGCAGCTTCTGGGTGTACCACAGCTATCAAATCTGCTCAAGTGAATCTTGACTTCGAGCTTTGCAGCAGATTTAAAACAGGTGGTTCAAGTGGAAGTGGCAGGGCAGTGGTAAGCTTCAGTGGTACATATCTAATTAACAAGTACCTTTCTTTTTTGTAAATTAATTTTAAAAAGAAAAAGGAAAACTGCATTAGAAAAAATGCTTTATTCAAACAATAATTGTTAATGCTTTTGTTCTGGTTGCAATAGCTTATGATGTAGTTAACAAAACAGGCAGTACCGCATTGATGCTTGAAAAAAATAGGCTTCCCTAACAGTGGTTATCGCCAGCAGTAACTATTAAAATATAGGATAAAATAATAGAAGTAATTTTCCTGGCAAATAGAAACTCTTTTTTCTCCAGCAAACATTATTAGTAAATAAACACGTGCTCTATACTAAAAATCCATGTTTTAAGGATGGTTGGTTGTTTGTGAGCCAATACAGTGTGTTTGCTCCTCAGACTAAAATTTGCAACCAGCCTCTGTGCTGATTGATATGCACCATAAAGTAAACATTCCCCACCTTTACGGTTGTCAGTGACAGCAAAGGGTCGGGAACCCTGGCACTGTATTTATTTCACATAGATTTCACATATTTTGATCAGACTCCTGATATACAGTGCACTGCTAGACATCTTGGAGGACCATGTGCAATGACATTGTGTTTTCTAAATGTGAAATCTCAATATGTATCCAACAGGTGCAATTTTTCAGGGAAGTGAAGACAGACAATGGGACAATGGTGGTAGTCAGCTTAAGGATACTGACTACCCTAACAGCGACTTCAACGACATGGCAATTCTGAAGACTATTACCCTAACATGAAAAAAAGCGACTTATCATGACACAGATTAAGTGATGTAACGACCTGATGTGTTGCCACCTGAGAAAAATGTCGTCACGTCAAAGCGCGACTCCTTTTCAAGCGCCGATGGACGGACCCGGCTTGTAAAGGTAAGGTTAACCCTAACCCTATTCCTAACCATAACCCGAACCACTAAAATAATACTTACATTGAATGAATGATAGCCAGGTCCGTCCATCGGTGCTTTAAAAGGAGTCGCGTTTTGACGTGACCTCATTTTCCTCAGTTGGCAACACATCGGGTCGTCACTTCACTTCATCTGTGTCATGGTAAGTCATTATTTTTTTTTCATGTCAGGGTAGTACTCTTCGGAATTGCCATGTCGTTGTAGTCGCTGTCAGGGTAGTGAGTATCATTTAATGGTACTACACCCGCCCAGCTCACACATAGACTGGTAAACTACTGGTACAAGACCAACTTAGTACTAAAAGCCTGAAGATATATATTTACACTATGTATGAAAAGAGACCAGAATGAATGAAAAATGTAACCAGGTGTACTACTTCACCAAATCAGCAATTATATTTGAAATGTTAACAATCAGGTAAAGATAATGTACTACAGGCATATTATGTAAACACAAAAACATTTATATCTAAATGTTTTTTGCATGCTTCTAACCAATCTGAAAACATTATTGGCTTGCTAATGTGTTGTTTATACTTATTTCTTTTAGTGTACTTGTGCTTATTAATCTAAACGGTTTTGTGCTTGAATTAAAATGCTCAAAAAACAGCTTCAGTGCCAGCATAGACCATATAGCCATAATTACTTGCATTATTTCACACTTTTTGTGAATAAAGGGATTGCATATTTAATATATAATGTTTCCCAAAGCAAAATCACATTTAAATTTATAAAGCATGCTCCATTTCCATGGATTATTACAATCATGAATCATGAGAAAAAGAATGCAAAGTTTAAGCAATAAACAATACATTTTTAATGGACCCTTTGTGATTTGAGTACTATCTGTTGAAATGCTGTTTATATGTGCTGAACTGTTTTGTATTTTCTGCTAAACTTAAAATGTGCAACTATTTTAAATACTAACTATATAATGGATGCATAGCTCATTTCTAAATCTTTATTTTTGTATTCATTATTGACAGTATGTTATAAAACAATGCCAGGAATCTAAATATATTTACAGCCGTGGCCAAATATATTGGCGTCTTTGCAGTTTTTTATAATGCTGCACCATTTCTTACAAAAATTGTGGAAATTAAAAAATACTTTGGTGAACACTGGTGTATCTTTTTGGTTTACATATTTTTTTGGTAACTCCTTAAATGGGCCTGACAAAATTATTGACACCTTTTAGAAGTAGTTAGAAAGTATGATTTCAACCAGGTAATTCTCGTTCAATTTGCAACTGAACCCTTTAACTGAGTAGCAGGTGCGTGCAATATAAAAATCACACATTAAAACAAGCTTGAATAAAGAACAGGACTTATTTTTATGTTTTGTCTAACTGTTTGTACTGCAATGAACATGGAGAAAAGGATAGCTTGAGAATTGCCTGAGGAGATCAGACAGAAGATTGTAGCCAAGCAAGCCTATATCAATGCTACAAATCAATATTGAGAGATATTCCTGTTACATAATGTTATTAGGAAATTCAAGTTCCATAAAACTATAATCAACCTCTTTGGATATAGGACTGCAGCACAGGATTGTTTGAATGGTGGAGAAAGCACCAAACAGATTCACGTTGACCTTCAGACTCAAGGTACAACAGTTTAAATTTGCACTATCCGTTACCAACTCAATGAAAGGTTGAGACCAGATTAGCGTTATTTAGTGCAGCGCATCATCCCTATGTTTACAAAGAGCAAACAAAAGCTTTCAAAGAAAAGAACAACTTCCCTACAGTCAAACATAGAGGAGGTTCAGTGATGTTTTGAGGATGCTGTGCTGCATGTGGCTCTGAGTGCCTTAAAAGTGTGCATGGCCTATGAAATTGGAGATTCCCTGGCCATTTTAGAGCGCAATGTTGAACCCAGAGTCAGAAAGTTGGGTCTATGTCAAAGGAAATGGGTCTTCGAGCAGGACAATAAACCCAAATACACTTCAAAATGCAACCTGGAATGATTCACAGCAAGACGCTAGACCAGGCATGCAAAGCCCAAAACTCCAATTCGGACACATAATCAAAGTCTAAAATTGTGTGGGCCGCAAGAACAAAGTGTGTCATATGCAATTTTGTAATGTTTATTATTACGAAAAAATTAAAGTTTAATGTTTTCTTGACACTGTGCCCTCCATGCTGCTTTCGCTCCCCTTCATTTATCTCCCATTTCACACTCTGTCCTCCATGCTGCCTTTGCTCCCCTTCACTTTCTTTTCTATTGCCTTCTATCTTTTCTTTTGTTTTCTTCTCTTCTTTATTCTTCTTGAGGCTTCTCTCTGGGTGATCCGCACTGCAAAAGTCGGCTGTGATGGTGTCACGCCCAACATTCAGTTTAAGGGGGGCAGGGGCGGAGAAGCGGGGGATGGCAGGCAGGGAGAGCACCTCTCATGCTTGGCACCCCCAGCCCTGCTTACCCCACTGACGCAAAAAATATGCTTATGGTCTTCATGCGGCCCACGGCCCGCGAGTTAGACACCTCTGCATTAGACTGTTCTGAAGCAGTTTCCACAAGAAAAGTGGACCAAACGGCCAGTAGAGAGGTGCAGGAAGCTAATCCATGGCTATTGGAAGCAGTTAATGTCAGTTATTTTGAGCAAAGGCTGTGCTACCAACTATTAAGTCTATGATGTCAACAATTTTGTCAATTTCTTTTCATTTTCTGATTTAAAAGCATATACAATACTATATTCAGAAAAAAAAACAAAGGTTCTGTAATAACAATTGTGGAGAACAAATACTGTTGTTAATTTGACCTCATGTTTAAAGGAAATTGTGAGTGTAATTGTAATTGTAATTGAATCATGTATATAGCAAAGAAATACACTTCAGTTACATTAATATTATTAATGGTTTGGCCTCAAATACTTATATAATTCGTTTCAGCATTAGTTTTAATGGATCTGTGTTATTTACACTCCTGGTTTAGTACAACTCCACCTCAAAAAAAAAAAAAAGCTACATGGGTAACATTAAAGGACTACTAAATCCCAACATTGAATATTTCGCATATGAACCATGAAGGTAAAATACAGTGTTCTCCTAACTTTCCCCCTCCCGTAATTTTTAACAAAATTGCAGTGCATTGATTTTTTTTTTGTTTGCATCAACACTTCTTATACCATCTCCCCATGTATGACTACCATCCACACTATCCTCACACACCACTGAACAGCAAGTCAAAACAGGTCAGAAAAGGCTTAATGGCTGGAGGAAATTCAGAAATCCAAAAAAGTTCTGATACACACATAATTATATTATTTACCCACACTCACTTACAATAGATATTCTCCCTCTTGTCCACTGGCTGGGCTACACACACACAGACTGTGCAATTGGTGCTGCTGGTACAGCCCCCATTCATGTATTGGCTGCAACAGGAACAGGCCATAATAATTCTCCAATCACCTCTGATTTGCAGCAGGCAGCCATGGCTGGCTCATGAGGGCATCGACCCATCTGGCATTTACTAGAAATGGCCAGGTGGCCAATCTGGTACTGGACTGTGTAAATGCACTGTGCTTATTGACATTATAATTATTAGGAAGATAACAAAATAAGAAAATTTACTTTGGTTACTAGTCAGCATGATGACTACCTTTTTTGACCACCATTGTGTGAATATTTATACAGCTTAATATATAGGCTCTACCAATACCTAAGTGTATTAGTTATTTGCTAAATGATGTGCCACCCACTATAATTTCATACTGACAAAAAGCCAGATAATTTCATTCTATCATTTTAATCAATACAATCTGACATATATTTCTAATTAAATATTCATAATGTATACAAAACAAGTTTATGCAATGTAATATCCTGACACCAAATGACAGGTATACAATGTCAATGTAGAGAACAAGGTGAAATCATACCGGCAGATGGGAAGGGCAGCTGGCCCATGGCAGACCACAACTAGAAAATTTACTGCTTTACATTTATTGAGAAACATTAGCATTAAAGTAGCACAATAAGAGCGGAGGATTTTATATAGGAGAAATATAACAATATACTATACATTTTTACTTTTTATGTTATTTTCTACAATAGGAAATAATTTATTTTATTTTCTGCAATAGTTCATTAACATGTATATATATTATTCTGTACAAAAAAAACCAGTTTCCTTGCCAAAAATAATATGATAGGTGTGATCTACAGTAACGTTTTTGCTCTGTGAAGGGAAACAAATATCAATTAAACATTATAATATAAAATAAGGCAAGATATCACCATTGCCAAATAATAACCACTCATTTAAGCATTTCTATTGCATGGGAGTTTGTATTTTACACCAGGACTCACCAGGTTTTCGATTTGTGTAGATCATGATGAATAATTTGCAGAATGTGCCTTTTTCTATTTAAGTAATATTGTATTTCATGTTCACCAGGATCTTTTGAAAAAAAAAAAAAATAGCATCTCTCTGTATATCCAACAAAACACTCTGGTACCAACTAAACAAAGGGCCTGCAATTCCTACAAAGATTGCCATCATTTACATATTTTTGGTTTGATATGCATAGTGACAGGTATCTAAGTTAATATTACTATCTCTCTTTATGAGTAGCTACAAGCAGAACAAAGTAGTCTTTCCTGCTGTTTCCTCTTGACTTTGTTCTTTCACCACACCTTTGTGCCACTGTCACTAGTGTACACTTGTGACAGAAAAGCTATCTACTGCTTTTCTCCCTTTTTTTTTTCTCTTAAATGAAACCTCAGATTAAGCTTGTAAAATTTAAATTTATCATGTCACTTACCATATCATAATGTACAGTTTGGAGTAGGTGTGCATAACAAAGACTTAGCAGACCATCTACAAATATATTTAAGGACAATGCAAATATTTGTCAGACAAGCCTTCGTCCTCATCATCTATTCATGTAGCGCCACTAATTTCCCAGCGCTGTACAGAGAACGATCTCACATTAGTGCCTGCCCCTTTGTAGCTTACAGTCTAAATTTGACATTAAAGACTGCAAAGGGAGCATCCATTGTGACTGGAGAAATTATGTTTTCAATATAGACAGGCATTTTTCATTGTGAGGGTAGTTACACTGTGAAATTCATTGCAGAGGTAATTGGTTTTGGCAGAGTCACTGAGTTAATCTAAAAATGGATTAGTTGCTTTTCTTACAAGTATTAATTAGTATTAATTGTTCTAATAAGCAAATTAACCAGTTGAGGTGTTTGATCAAGGGAATTAATCAAATTAACACGAATGTGGTCTGGCAGGTTTTTCTCATCTGTAGATTAAATGGAAAGATGCCACTAGGGTTCTTTATTTCACTTTTCTCTGAAATAATACATCCAGCATTTATAAAAGGTTCAGCTTTAGGAACTTAATTTTTCTTTCATCCTTGTAGGACGCTGGCAATGACTCCAAATAACACATGCACTAATCGGTCGGCAAAACTACATCTTCCAGCCGGCTTCACCACCACTAAAGAGGAGGGGCTGAACCAGCCCACAGCCTACTGTCAGGAGACTGTGAGGGGAGGAATCTGAAATACTGAGTGCAAAGCGGGGTGTGCAGCTAGGAGAGTGAAGAGACAGAGAAAGAGTGAGAGACATTGAAAGAGAGAGAGAGAGAGAGAGAGAGAGAGAGAGAAAAAGCGGAGAGTCTGAATATACAGGAACATACCCAAATTGGAGGGGGGCGGTGTGAGGATACCTTCTGGGATAGAGTGACAAGTAGCAGCAGAGTCAATAGGAGGAGAGAGCCAGCAAGGAGGGAAGTTGGTTCAGAGGAAATTCGAGGAAAAATTACTTCACAGAAAGGGTAGTGGATAAATGGAATAGCTTCCCAGTAGAGGTGGTAGAGATTAATACAGTAGAGCAGTTTAAACATGGGATATAAAGATATCCTTACAAATAATAAAGGATGAAATAGGGTTTAAGGTTACTATAGGTTAAAAAATGGGCAGACTAGATGGGCCAAGCTGTTCTTATCTGCCGTCAAATTCTATGCTTCTACTTTATAAGTAAAGATGGTCAATATGGTGAAGGTGTACGGAACAGGGGGGGGGGGGGGTTCTGAAGGACTACTTAATTGACTCTTATTGCCTGAAGTGTGTTCTTTGAAGTTATCTTCTGACTTTTTCTAAATAAGTTTGTGGAACTACAAGTGCCAGAACACTATTAAACAGAAAAACGGAGTTTGTTGGTGGCCATTTTGGGCCTTAACTGCCAACTAGCAGTAGCCATCTTGCGTTTCATGAGTATTCTCTTTTGTTCAAAGTGTATCACCAATATCAAGTGAGGAGTGAAATTCGATCACCAGGGACAAAAAGGACTCCTGTTGTGATCATAAACTTTACCAGTACTGTCTTTATGTGTAGACTAGAGATAATACAAAAGGTTAAAGAGAGCTCCATCAAAGACCAAAACAAGCACCCACTAATATTTTAGGGTGATTGGGTTGTGGAGTTTAAAATTTGTAGTATATCTTTTATGATACACTAAAAAAATTATATAGGTTCATAATTTAGAGAGGTAGGTATAAAATATATTTAAAGTCTATTCGTGTTGGAGTAAAGTATATTTGTGTTATCTAGTATAAAGTGCTGAGGTACCTCACTAATAAGGTATCAGTTAATTATACAGACAGTAAAGATATGTCATCTCTCTTGTTATTAATTCACATATTTTATTGTGCTGCTGGCATTCCAAATACTGATCTTTTATTGCATTGAACTGCAGTTATTTGTGTTAGAGACTTTGTGATCATTCAAAGTTTATTTTATACAAAAAGGTAGAAAAGTATTGGCTGCCCTATTATTTACCAATAAACTTGTTGCTGTGTTTTCTGCACCAAACCTGTGTGGCAATCTGTCTCTAAGTGTTTGTGGTCACAGTTAGTGGTGGGCAGGGGGTTCCCCAAGTCTTCCCCTGGTGTTTGTGGCCCCGGACATACCCTAGAAAAGGAATCATGTGTCAAGATTTGGGTGGAGGCACCATTTGAAATAAAGTGGTGAGAGGCACCATACTTCAGATCATTTACAAACACCAGTAACCTGGTAAAGTTATGTTACACTTGCTACTTATGTAATCATATATACCCACAATTTGGTCAGTGCCGCTTTTTAAACTTTCACAAATTTTCTCTGAAATCCCAAAATGATTTGGGGGCTCCTAATCAAGGGGTTTTGCAGAATATCAAAACTTGTCAAATGTTTAGATGGTATCCATTATTGTTTAGCATTAAGTTTCGGTGATCGTTATAACCTACAGATATTTTGGTAATATTTTGAATTTTTAGTTATTCAGTGATGATCTACTAACACATATTAAGATATACAATTATATTGGTCAAAATTAGTATAATAAATTGGATTTGGAGTATAAACCTTTATAACAATTAAAGAAAAACCATAAACTGTCCACTCCAGTCAATTAAGTAAATGGGAGTGTTGTACAATGGAGTAGTAGGTAGCGTTTTCATTTGAGCAAACTGCAGCATCACAATGTAAAAATAGATAATGAAAACCAAATGAAACAAATCGCATACCACCAATTGACAAATTTTATATTGGTTAAAGACAGCACTGTTAACCGAACCCAAACATATTCTAATGGTGTGTCACTCACCGGACCGTGAGTGCCTCTGCGCTGGTGCGTGGTTCCCTATCCTTCCTGCCGCTGCCTGTCCTGAGCTGCGGCTGTCCACAATCTTGATGGACTGCGCATGCGCAGCATCCATGAACTCTTATGACCTTGCTTTTAACCTAATTGGTGGATCAATCACCTCTCCCTATTTAAGGCACCTGTGGCCATGGTATCGTTGCCTGATCTTGAGTCTCATTCCCTGTGAGTCTCTGAAGGTGTTCCCTGTGTCCTGCTCGTATCTTCAGTTTCCTGCTGGATTACCTGCTCTGCTCATCGGCGGTTCCCATACCCGCTACTGACTCCTGTGTCCTGCTCGTGTCTTCAGCTGTCTGCTGGATTACCTGCTCTGCTCATCGGCGGTTCCCATACCTGCTACTGACTCCTGTGTCCTGCTCGTGTCCTCAGCTGTCTGCTGGATTACCTGCTCTGCTCACCTGCGGTTCCCAAACCCGCTACCGTCTCTCAGCTCTCCTGCTGTGCCTGCATATCCTCGTTGGACAAGCTTCTCTACTCAGCAGCGGTATGCATACTTGTTATTGACTATCAGCTGTTATCCTGCATATCCGCTTTGGACAAGCTTCTCTACTCAGCAGCGGTATCCATACCCGCTATAGACTATTAGCCGTTACGCTGCATATCTGTTTGAACAAGCTTCTCTACTCAACAGCGATATGCATACTTGTTATTGACTATCAGTTGTTATCCTGCATATCCGCTTTGGACAAGCCTCTCTACTCAGCAGCGGTATACATACCCGCTATAGACTATTAGCTGTGATGCTGCATATCTGTTTGGGACAAGCTCATCTGCTCTCCAATTGTATTTATACAGTTATAGACTCTTATCACTCCTCCACTTATCCGCACCTGGACAAGTCCTCACCAAATCACAGCAGTGGTACAACTTGCTATACGCAGACCACTGACTCTCCCGTTACCTACCTGCACCTGGACAAGTCTTCCTTTCACAGAAGTGGTACAACTTGCTATCCGCAGACCACTGACTCTCCCGTTACCTTCCTTCACCTGTTCACATCCACTCTACTCTCCTACCAGTACAGCTGCAAGTCACTGACTCTCCTACCAGTATAGCTGCAAGTCACTGACTCTCATCTATTCCATTGGCATTCTCTCTCCATCTGCTGTTATATACGTTCCTACTATTCACCCTACTGCCAGAGGACCGCTGTGTAAACCCCGCCCCTCTGGTAAGCATTATCAACTGGTGAATCCTGGGCAGAACTCCTAGTGCCCGTGACATGGTGTTTAAAATTTGCACACAAAAAACAAAACTAATAAGTATACTACCACTCCTTAAACTAGAATTCCTGCCGCCATTCTTCTCATTTTTAACCAACCATTAATGTTTTTATACAATAATCATCCCACTTACACATCTCTCTTCCGATGTGAACAATTGAATAAAATTAAACTTTAACACTTTCTACGTAGCCCAAAATATTCTATCCTTTATGAATTTATTTATTCCACTCATTTTCAGATTTGCTTGTTTTATTAATAGCCCACTATGCCTATATATTCAAGGGTAAGCCTCAATAGAAATGATAGATTTATCTCTCTAAAATGCAGAACTTTACAGTAAACCTAATCCGCCACTGTACTGTCCAATCTAACAACTGGTTTTAACCTTCCAGACCAAACACAAATTTACAAAGAGCAAAACTATGATTTTTAATTGCATTGGGCCATACTCTTCTCCTGGACATGCTTCACTCCATTGGCCTTTGCTACACTGTTCTCTCCTGACTCACCTTCTACCTTTCTAAAACAAATTCCTTTACTGTGCCTATTTCTGGCAAAACTTCCTTCCCACTCTATCTGTCTGGGTCCCACAAGGCTCTGTTCTTAGCTTTATGCATTTCACTCTTTATATCTCATTTCTTGGTGAACCAGTTTACATGTTTGACCTCTACTATTACCTCTATGCAGGATACACACAAATCTACCTCTCCTCCCCTGACCTTTTTCCTTCTCTTATCTTGTGAGTCCAAATAGCTCTCTGTCATCTCTACCTAGATGTTCCAATGCTAACTAAAGCTCAAAATGTCCAAAACAGAGCTCATCATCTTCCCTCTCCCTCAGTGTCACTACCCCTCCTCTATCTCCCTTACATTCTCCACAGTAACCCATGCACGCTGTCCCAACTCCACCCTCACTTTTACTCCACACATTCAGTCCCTTGTTCTATCATGTCGCCCCAGCTCCAAAACATTGCCATAATATGCTAATTTCTCCCTCTGGATGGATAATGGATTTGGCAGCAACCACTCATTTCCTCATTTACTACTGCAACCACCTGCCGTCAGGTCCTCCTCTCATCTCTCTATCCCTACTACAGGTCATCCAAAATGCCATGTGAGACTGATTTTCCTCTCTCACCACTTCACATGTGATGGAAATTCCTACACTACCTCCATAATCCAATTCAAGATACTCATCCTAGCTTTCAAAGCCATCCCCTCATAAATCTCATCCTCGTGGCCTCATCACAAGATATTCTCCCTTTCAACCTCCAATCTGATTTCTGATCTACACCTCTCCTCCTCTCTGGTAACAGCCCTTACTCCTGTCTCAAAGGCTTCTCCTGTTATGCTTCTCACTTATGAGCCTGCTTACCCTGCTTGACTAGACTTTCTCCCAGCCTTTAAACTTTCAGGTTCTTTACTTTAGCCTATCCTACCAACACCTGATATTACTCCCTCTAGATATACTAGCAGCTATATTCCTAATCTCTGATACCTACTAGCTCATATTGTCTCAGTTTTGCCTTCTATCTCTAGACTATAAGTTCTCATGAATACTTAGGAAAGAATACATCATGCAGCACAAGCAAGACAGGGGCTAATGAAGCTTGATAAATATCCCTACACCAGGGCATTCTAGGACACATAATTAATTTCTATGAAATAGCAGCAACAGACAGCAGAAACTGAGAGGCTTTTGTTCTTGCATTCCATTTAATTAAAATGTTGTTCTAATGGGTCCTAAAGAATCTACAAAAATGCTAAGAAGACTGAAATCTAAACTGAAGTATGTTTTTCTTCATTTTCTAGCCATTCCTTATAGAATGAACAGAAAATGCTTTGAAAGCCAGTAATAATGGGTAGAAATGACTTTGTAACTCAACGCTTTAAAAACCTACAAGCATCCTAAATTATTCAATGTAACTGAGCGTGTTACCCTACAGCAACTAATGCTTTTATCCACATGGAATTATTATGATAGATTTCATAGATAGAGATACATTTTTCCTCAATTACACCGAGCATTTCAAAAAAAATAAAAAAAATAATTCCTATTTGTCCAGGAAATTAGTCTACCTGAAAAAATGACAAAGGCATTTCTCATATAAAAAGGACATGGCTATTTTCTGTACATTGCAGTCAAGGGTGTAACTCATAGAAGTCCATGTGATTTATATGGGGCCAGAAAGCACAAGGGGACCTGCCCCCAGAGAAAAAGAAGTGTCTTACAATACTAATGTAATATGGCTTCATAACCAATTTATCCAGACAGTTATATCATGTGTATAATAAATAAGCATAACATTACTGTTTTATAATTTAGACCAATATGCCAGATTGCTCCTTATGCAATTAGTTCTCTGCCTTATTGGACGCGGACTGGAAATGGAGTAGACATCACATTTCTAGTTGTGCTCCCAATTCCAGTAATCACAAGTAAAGCTAAAACAAGGATGGGCAGCTTTGTATTGTGCCAATTGTATCACAACAGAGTGGTCAGGGTTGTCCATACAAAAATATATTTAGTTATCAAACTTTCAACAGGCAAATAAGTGATATTATCTCCCTGAATATGAGCGGGTATATTTTGCTAATCACTATTTTCTATAGAAAGCATTAAAATAAGAAATGTGCTCAAATACATCAAGAGTATGTTTTTAATACTTTGCTGAAATCAAATAATTAAACTTGACAATTTATATAGCGAACCAAATATAAAATGTTTTAGTATGCCCATTCTTTTAAGATTTTTATATATTATATTTTTCTTAACATTCATGTTGTACTTTAGTTATTGGAGTCGAACAAAGGGGGTTCTCCACCTAAAATAATTTAAAATTATATAAAAATAATTAGTAAAACATACTTATCTGTTGAACACCTGTCTGGTTTGAGATATATATCTCCCTGGTGAGTAGAAAGGTTTGCTTAGCTACTAAGATGGTGCACCTGCATATTAATTACAGTATAACAATATACTGCAAACTGATCACTTTTTAAACATATATTCGCAAATCAGTGGCATAAAGTTAAATTTATATTACATAAACTGTAGAATAAAGAAACATTAAAGAAATAAGAAGACGGTCTTGAAAAAGAGCACATCAAAATTTTAATAATGAGGTGTTCTGCTTGGAGACTCAGAAACAAGTAGACACACTACACACAGTAGAGATGAGCGAATCGGCTGCAAAAAAAATGTCACCTGCCATGCTACCAACTGAAGCAAGCCCACAGGATAAATGAAACAACAAACAAATTTTAGCGTAGGGCGCAAGACATAAAAATGTTGAAATGCTATGCACACACTAAATTTGAAACTTTATACAGCAGGCATTATGTAAAGTGAAGTGGCAGTAACAATCCAATGTCATTAGATGGACAGAGGCATCAGTAGATATTTAGACAAGTAGATATCCAATTGTAAAGAGCTACCTAATTTGCTGTCGCTATGCAAGTAAATGAGGATGCTGAGAGACGAAGTTGGCTGCACCCATATTACAAAAATTCAAAGATTAGGCTCACAATACATTGGCAGATTATTTATTGTTTGTCAAGAGCATGGCTTTCATTACCTTGTTTTGCTTATATGTTCTGTGCCATAATGCCGATCTTCTGAATCAAACCAGTGGACTCATATATATTTATGGGGAGGGAGGAAAAGTCATTCCCCCGGTCAAGCTTCCTCCAACCCCGGGGTAAAGGAGACTGCCCGAGAATTGCAGCGTAGGTGGCCCCCAAGACCCATGTATATAAATATGGATGGTATATAAATTATAGTTATTAGTGATGTGTAAGAAATATGTAAAAGAGACAGTACAGAAAGAGCATTAATTGCCTTTCCCACACATGTACGTATGTATAATACTTACATCGAAGCAGATTTGGTTGCCCAAAATATGTCTTGGAGAACGTGCTCTTGACTCCATTTCTCCTATCTGTGCATTACAGGTTCCTGCTCATAAGCTTTTACTACACTGAGTTATGCCCTTGGGGCATCCAAGGTCCTGTGAGTGCGTTCGACTCTATGGGAAAAGGCAGCTGCTATAGGTAAAGTTCTCTCCTGCTTGTTCTAAAAGTTTATGATAGTTACTAGGAAGCTGTAACATTGTAAAGACTTATACCCTGGGACCAGTGGTGTAATGGCAATTTGATCTTCCACTGTTTGGTTTTGCTATTTTGATTAAATTAATCCTACCCGACACCAACAGGGGCAATCTGGTCCAGGCAGATATCTTGGCCCGAAGATAACTGATCACTGGATCAATGTTTAATGATATATATTTAGTGGGCAAATTTGTGATCCATATTCCTAGGTGCTTAAATTTTGCTGTCCACTGCAATGGGAGGGACCCAGCAGCACTCTCTAGGATCCCACCCCCACCCATGAGAAAAATGTTAGACTTGGACCAGTTTACCCTTAGGCCAGAGAAGCCACCAAATTCATCTACCAGGTTCAGCAGAGTGGCAAGGGATGACTTCGAGCCTTGCAGAAAAAGCAGCATATCTTCGACATAAAGCATGGTCTTGTCTACCCTGTCTCCAGCCCTGAGTCCACAGATTTCAGTATGTGTGAGTATCATACACGCCAGGAGCTCTATAGTGATGGCAAACAGTGCTGGCAAGAGGGGGTAACCCTGCCTCATTCCCCTGCCCAGTGTGAATTGGGAAGAGGTGTGGTCATGCACACACACACTCTGGCCACTGGAGCCAAATATAATAACCTCAACTAGGATAAGAACTTAGAGCCAATACTGAATTTATACTTGACTGCCCACAAGTACTCCCATTCTACAGAGTCAAATGCTTAAGGTGCATCTAGGGATACACTCACTGCCCCGCTCCCGTGACCACCAGGCATTTGTAGATGGATATAAAGACAGCGAAGGTTAATAGTCGAAGACTTCCCAGGCATAAACCCCATCTGGCTTGGGTGGATCAACTGAGCAATAACCCTGTTTAGTTTTATCGCAAGTATTTTGGCTAAGATTTTGACACCCTAAATGGGTCTACAGGATTCGGGAAGAAACGGGTCCTTGCCAGGCATGGGGATGATCACTATTACAGACTCAGACATGGATGGCGGCAGAGTGGCTGACTCATAGAATTTGGTATATTGTCGAATAACGTAGATATGAAAAAGGAGCCAATTTTTTTGTATAGCTGCATGAGCAGTCCATCCACACCCGTGGCCTTATTACATAGAGAGGACGCTATGGCCGCCTCAATTTCCTCCACAGTATCGGGCGCGTCCAGGGAATCCACAGCCTCCATTGAGAACCTGGGGAGATGTACTCAGGATAGATAGTCATATAATTGGGGTGTGGAATACACCCTAGAGGTGTACAAATCGTCATAGAAGGCTTGGAATAGTATTTTCCTCAGTCTAAACTTGAGTAATTGAGTATAGTTTTGGTTTGTAATTCCGATCTAGCCAAATATGCCATGAGGCTTCCACACTTTTCTCCCTGTGCATAGATTGTGTGTTTAGAAAAGAGGACCCTACGTGTAGATTTATCTAGCAGATAGTCCGCCCAATTTTTCTGAAAGCCTTGTTGAAAAATATACCTGCTCCAAATCCCGGCAGGCCTGATCTAATCTTGATTCCTCAGCCCTGGATGACCTATCTTGTCCCTCAACCCGAATATCCAGCGTACCAGGGAGGAATGCTTTAAAAAGTATCCCAGAGGACCGGCGCACTGATTGTGGCAGTATTATGTGTAAAGAATCCCTCCCAGTCCCCTATTAGCCACCCGCACCCATTAGTGTCAACCAAAATGGGTTAAGTTTCCAGATTCTCATTCCGCCGTTAGGAACAAGGACAGCAACTAGCAGCATCATGGAGGGATCAGATATTCCCCTAGAAAGGTACCCCACATCTCTAACCAGAGGTGCCAAGCTATTGGATATCAGGGCCAGATCTATAGAGGAAAACACATGAAGGGATAATGATTAACAGGACAATGACCTTTGGGAGGGATTCTGAGATCTCCAAATATCAATTAGTCCCATATCCTGTACTAATTTGGGAAATGAGAAAGGACCGCCATTCACCGCCGGGGAGGTCTCCTGCTACTTGTCAATACACTCATCCATAACTGCATTGAAGTCTCCAAGCCAGAATACCGGGACATGTGGGGAGAGCGCAATAAATTTAGAGGCCTTCCTAAGCACTTCAGAATTGAAAGGTGGGGGGATGTACACGGAGTAGGACAGAAGCATTATCTATCATGGCTCAATGGAATAATGACGACCAAGAGGATCCAGCTGTACCTCCACTAACACAAATCTCAAATTCTTTTTTACCAGTACTGACACCCCCCTCAAGTGCGAAGAGCGCACCGAATGGTATGCCCGTCCCACTCAGGATTTTTTCTAGGCCATAACCCGTCCTCCCACCAGATGGGTCTCCACTAGACATGCTGCATCTGGATTGTATTTTTATAATTGTGTAAGGACCACGGATCTTTTAATACAATCATTAACACCCCGTACATTCCACGAGTGGAACCAAAGTCCCCCATTCCTCACCCTAGGAGACCCCATCACCTATATTCAAAAACCTGTAAGTCATTAACAGATCTGTGCCATAGCTGAAAATGCAATGTACTTGAGCGTAATAAGAAGCAGCTTATTTCAACAAGTTGCATTGGAAGTACTCAGAGTATACAAACATACAATATTGTAGGAACACATAACATTTTGCTTTCAGACTTTCTAAATGTAGTTCAAACTGTAATGCATTAAAGATAATAGTAGAACTGTGTTAAACATCCTAAACACCTATCCCTAACCCCCACCCCGCATACCTAGATAATACCATTGGTATTCCTATTCCCGTAAACATCTCTTATCTAAACTAAGAAAGCTCAAACAATCCCTACTAAAAACTAGAGAGAGCTACTTAGTCCTAGCTTGTGACACAGGACCCTCCCTTAGTATAGCCTCTGCACACTACCCAATAAAACTCAAAGCATAAATTACAATTGAACATCCTCCCTATTCCAATTCAGGAACTAGATAAACCAGCATTGTATTTAGCCAAATCTTTTTGAACCAAAAAAGGACTTTATCTTGCCTGGGGCCTGGCCCGAGGCCTGCCATCTAGCCAGTCTGCGGCCTCCATAGGCCGTGGACTGACCTAAGGAGGCCAGTCCACGACCTAAGGTGATCACCCGTCTGCCACCTCTCGTGGGCCTCGCTGGGAAAAGTATTGCATAGGGTAATTGTAAGTCCCGGAGCTGTCATTTAATTTGAATAAATTGGGCTCTACTCTTTTGAACCTCAATTGCGAAATCTGGAAAAACGACTGTGACGATTATGTAGTATATCTAATGACTGATTGTTATGTTCTGTTGAATTCATGTATGACAACTTGAATATTTATTGTAACATTGTAATGCAATCTCAATGTGTGCTTTGATAAATGACATAAGTTTAAACCTAGGTGTCATTAATCTTTTGAAATTATCCAGTGATAGATAAGCATCTCTGAGGAGTTTTTTTTGGTATGCAGAGGATGTGGACCTGGCCAGCCAAGCTGAACAAGCAGAGGTGAGAATTCAGGTCCTGTCAATATTCCAGAGCTCAGGACATCCCTAGCTCACTTCAAAAGCCCTGTGACATTTTGGAGGTCAATCTGTCCTTATTAGCTAAACTCCAAAGGTGGGGGGGGCTTGGGCGAAGGCTGTGTGGAGAGGGGTTTAAAGAGTCATTAAGTAAGTAATGACTCTGGTTTTATTGCCTATTTTATTTTCTGAAACTTATTTGTGCAACATATTGTATGTCTTATTTTATATTTTTTTGTAACTAAGCCTTGGAAACATTTTCCAGATTAAAGAAATTTTATCGAACGCATTCTCCATGATTCTTTGTGAACTTATGAAGCCCAGGGAGGCTCATGCTACATGTGTATGTGATTTAAGTGGGAAACATTAATAAGTGGTTTTGGTAAACGTAAGGACACCATAATAAATCCATCCTGGTGGCAGAAAAGGTTTATTCATTGCTAAGTGACTAAGGTGACGCCAGTCACGGCCAGCTGTTCAGATTGCTGTATCTGGGACAGGCTGGGCGTTCGTGACACTAAGTAAGGGCCCATACCTAGGGCCATCTTACTTACCACAAAATGGAGGGTAATCCTTTGATGGAAATTGTATGGTCATAGCAGCAATAGAAAAAGCTATAGAACAGATAGGAAACATAAGAAAGGTAGTAAACAGCCACATGACTAGGCTAAGAAACAAAGTAAAAACAAGTAAACTACATCATGAAACAAATTAAGAAAAAACAAAAAAACAAACGAGCATATTCATATATATGCTTTTCATACACTTTCAGTCAAATACTGCATCTGGCTGGATGGTAAGCAACAGAGCAATGACTCAAACACATGGCAGTTCCTAGCACATCTAGGACACATTGGCACACAGCAGTGGCAGAAAAGAAAAGTGGTGCAAGAATGAATTGTCCTTGGATCATGAAACCAGTTATGGTTCATTTGATCGTTCCACCTGTTTCTTGGAAAAGCGAGGTAATTCTACAGCTAATACATAGCAATGAGCGTGCTTTTATTAGACACACACCATTCCACGGTGCCAGACAACGCATTAAAAAGAGCCATTGAAATTCACAGCAAAAAGCAGAGTTCATCAGTGAACTTCGAATCAGCCCCAATTCCCACAAAATTATAATCTAGTTAGGTACCTTTCATGTAAAGTGCTGATTACAAACACAACAAAACACGTGTGGGAGAATGTGGCCTCTAAGAGGCTGACTACTGGACACAAAGACATTGCATGGATGGCTATCCAGAGATGTCTGCCTCTCAGGACATTCATGCACTCTCAGAACCTGTGCCAATATGTCCACTGCCCCTTCTGGATCACCAGAAGGGAAACAGCACAGCGTATTTTTTGGGACTGCCTGTTATGAATCCCAGTGTATTCACGAAGAGCAACAGAAGTGTAAAGCAAAGTGTCTTTATTCAGGTAAATACACAAACAAAGATTACTCAGATCCATTGATAAGAACAGGTTCCTAAGGAGACTGTATAGTAAAAATGGCAGGAACAGGTATTATAATTTTTATCCCAGTCCAGAAGGCACAAGGCTGTCCAGGAAAGCAGTCAGAGACCAGGGATAAGGCAGTGATCAGACAAACAAATCCAAATAGCCAGGCAGAGATCAAGCAAATTAGCGAGGTCCCAAAGTCTGTCCAAAAGGTCAGGGCAACAGGCAAAACAGCGTGGTCCAAGGTACAGGCAAACAATTCGGGGTCTCAGGCAAGCAGGCAAGGTCCAAGGTACAGGCAGGGGTCATACACAGAAGTTCAGTCCAGCAGGTATATACCAAATAGCACAGGAGCAGGTTAGCAGCAGCCAGGAACAAACGGGATGAACTGCACAGAGCACAGCTAGAGGCAGGTACTTAAAGCAGTGCAACAGGTGCAGTTCTAATCAGGCATAATGCAAGGAGATTAACTCCTTCAGGCACGTAGAAGAGTTCAGGAACAGAACAGCAGCACCTCTGGTGGTATGAGGCACTGCTGCTAGGTACAAACAACAGACAGAGTTGTAACATAGCCACCCCCCTTTAAGGAGCGGATTCCAGACGCTCCATACAAGCTCCCTTCAGGTCTTCCTCCTCTTCTTTTTCTTTTTATGGGATCTTCCTGAAGATCCAATTGGGCTCTTCTCCAAAGGAGCACAGAGAAGACCCAATTCCTCAAAAGCAAAAGAAGAATTGGCAAGTTCGTCCACTATGTCTCTTGTATCTTCAACAAACTAACTTTCAGAGTCTGAGTCCTAGCAAAGGGTCGGGATAGGACCTTTTATTCTATTAGAAGATGGCGGTATGCCCAAAAAGCCAGTCACCAAGGTTGATGCTTGTTGAGACTGAGGTGGCATAGAGAGATCCCGATCAGGTGACTTTACTGGAGGTGGAAGATATTTCTGACAGACTACATTTACAAAGTCCATGGTGTTGTGGGTAATGGGATCATCAAATTTAAGAAGGGAAAAAGCCCAAGTCTGTGGCTCCCCTCTGAAATTCATGATAATCGTACCATCTTGGTTAAATTGGTCAGAGAAATATACTGGAAATTCTTCAAATTGCTTCATGTTTCAGGTCTCCGTCAAAGAAGGCTGGAGGAGGGTCTAAAGATTCTGAAGAAGCTTTTGGGCATTCAGGCTCAATAGCAGACTTTGAAGAGTTCCCAGCTTGTGCAGCAGTCTCTGGAGATTCCCCGGCTGGGACGGTAAGTTGGGCACACTTGACAGGAAGCCCGGACTGGGCACAGCACTCCGACTGGATAGCACTGTGAGATGCCTCAGAGCAGACAGCACTGTGAGATGCCTCAGAGCAGACAGCACTGTGAGATGCCTCAGAGCAGACAGCACTGTGAGATGCCTCAGAGCAGACAGCACTGTGAGATGCCTCAGAGCAGACAGTACCAAGTGGTAACTCGGGCTGAACCGCATGGACAGGCAACTCGGGCTGGACCACATGGACAGGCAACTCGGGCTGGACCGCATGGACAGGCAACTCGGGCTGAACCGCATGGACAGGCAACTCAGGAGGGGACTGGAGGGACAGGGCCCTCCCTTGAATGGGCTGGAGGGACAGGGCCCTCTCTGGAGCAGACTGTAAGGGCAGCGCCCTCTCTGGAGCTGACTGTACGGGCAGCGCCCTCTCTGGAGCAGACTGTAAGGGCAGCGCTCTCTCTGGAGCAGACTGTAAGGGCAGCGCCCCCTCTGGAGCAGACTATAAGGGCAGCGCCCCCTCTGGAGCAGACTGTAAGGGCAGCGCCCCCTCTGGAGCAGACTGTAAGGGCAGCGCCCCCTCTGCAGCTGAAGACCTGGGATTTGTTGAACACAAGGACACCATAAAAAATCCTTTGTGGTGGCAGAAAAGGTATATTAATTTCTAAGTGACTAAGGTGACGCCAGTTACGGCCAGCTGTTCAGATTGCTGTATCTGGGACAGGCTGGGCTTTCGCCTTTGCGTTCTGGCCAATCAAAGTATGGTGTCTTTGTCGCTGTAATGAAGCATCTTTGCTATGAACATGCGAGCTAGAAGATGGGGGAAGGGGGAGAAGCAGTTTTTAATGTAAACCGTCAGTCACTAGCTCCAGCTCCTGCGGTTATGACTCAGGATATATGGCTACAGAGTTCTTCAGGCAGCTGAACAATCACGGTTCTGACCCCGAAGTAGTGTCTGCCACCTGTATACCTTATCCTGAAGACTGTCATCTGAATATCTATCTTTTCTCTTAGCGGCCTGTAGCAAACCACTCCCTTTGTCATAATAAATGTTACCACCAACATTTACCATGTTACATAGACCATATGTGCATGCTTACTTTTTTTTTCTTAGACACATATTGTGGTGGACTATATACAAGGGTGTGACTATTACAGTAGCAGGGGTTGAAGCTGCTTTAGGTCCCACAGCTGTGGGGGCCCCATTTCTCTGTTGAAACCCAATGTGTATAGGTGTTTTATTCACCCTTGAATGGTACATTGGGGCCCTTACAAAATTTTGCTATGGTGCCCACAAATGTCTATAATATATATATATTATACACACACACACACACACACACACACCCACACACATACATACATACATACATACATACATACATATATATATACATACATAAACACACACACTATCACAAGCTGTAACTGTATACTGTCTTTATGCGTCTCTGAAAAGATATTTGTGGTTTCATATATTAAGAGCAGCTCTATGTTCATTTGTGTCTGAAAGTTTGTCATGTTTTTATGCATCTGGAGTGCTAAGAAAAATTTAAATGTATTCCAATTCTGTGTGAAAGCACTGTCATGAGCAGAACAAACTTAAAATAGGATCGATCTGTGAATGCTCATAAATACAGGAAAACAATGAACAGAGGCAAAACACAGAGGTGCACAGGGATAAGGAATCAAAATATGAATTCAGAAAGACCAGACACAGGCAGAAAATGCAATGCATGGATTTAATAAATATGTCACTGTGAGAAATTGTTACTCATCTTAAACATACATGTTGGGCCTAAGTTCTATGCAAACTGGTATTTGATTAAATTGTGCAGAATGTGAATTTTCAGGGAACCGCAGGGACTGGGAAAGATAGTCAGCTGCTGTTTATTGCTTTCAAGCTTTTAAACCAACCAGCAGTTATATGAAAAATATAAATCAGGGAATTTTAGCTTTTTACAGCTTTGGTAGGAATCATAGAGGAGATAAATACTGCTAAGCCGTTTGTGATGTAGGAATTATACGTTTATTAATTGATGTCAGAACTAATTACTTTTATGTGTGTGTTTTTGCTTCTCTCTGTGTAAAAAACAAAACAAACAATTGTCTTTTTATTCTAATGTATTTTTGTAATGGTAGAAAGCGAAAAAACTTTGAACAAAATATTCATCTCGCCAACAAGCAGACTTCACCTTTTAAATTGTGGTTTATACAAGAACTATCATGTGTTAAATGCTGGAGTATACCATAGCTATTTTCATTTTGGGGGATTTTTTTTTCACTTTTAGAGTAATCTACAAATTGTTGCTTTGTGATTTGGCACATTTTCACTTTGTTGTGAAACCACCCATCAGTAGCTATGATGGTTATCCACAGGCTCATTTAGAGATGGACGCACATAGCAAAAGATGTGCGCAAGAAAATTGCATCCATATGTATCCATAGCCAGATGAGTCAGAGGCTGGGTCTGGCTGGCAAATTCTACCCCTGGGGGGTGAGCCTCAGCTCAGCGCGCTATTAGGAACATTTCAAAGGAAAAAAATTCAAGTAGCCCAGCCCAAGGTAGCCCACCATTGGACCAGCCAGAAGGGCAGATGCCCATCTGCACCTCAACACAGCCAGTTCCTGGTTGGATGCGTCATGCAATGTGAACAACTCAAAAAGAGTAATACTTATGTCAGATGTATACCAGGTATTCCAGTATGTGTATGTACACCTAATGGAATTATAGGATACGCAAATAAGTGTTAGTGCTCAATTCAGAAGTGGCATTACCCTACTTATACAACCTAATAATGCAACAAAACATGTTTTAATACTTTATTATATCCAGGGCTGCCAAGAGGAATTCAGGGCCCCAGTACAACAAATTCATGGGGCCCCCCTTATAGTTGAGTATGCTTAAAAAAAAATCCGGGGTGTGGTCATACATTTAGGGGCATGGCAAATGCGCCATTTGGGCGTGGCTAACACATCAAAATCACTAGGCTCTCAATTCGCCGGAGCGTCACATATGTCCAAGCACTCCTTACTTTCAGGACATCTAGCACCACAGTGTAGTATAGAAAGAATGCAGTGTGTACACAAAGAGTTCAGTCTTGGCCTGCACCTTACATTGGGCAGAACACTCACCAAAAATTGCCATTGTTCCTACTAGAATCACAACATTTCACATACTGTTCTGCCCTCTCCTACCTGTTCTTCTCACTTTCATCACCTGTGGCTGCAGGTTTCTTTAGTTGAGGCTTGTCTTGATCCTGGAATGCTGGGGGGGCTCTATTTGGAAAAAATGGCTACATTTAGATAATTCCAAACAACCCTGGCGTTAAATCAATACCACCCACGATTAATTAATCTGTGCCATGACCACCCCCCCCCCCATTTTCCTCCCTTTACTTACCTTTTCCTTTTCTTCTCTCTTCTCTCTTGGTCTTCTCTGCTCCTCTCTGCTCCATTCAGACTGTCTGAATGCTAGGCGTGACATGATGACATCACACCCGGCATTCAGACAGTCTGAATGGAGCAGATAAACAAAAAAATCGTCGGAATAAATTGTTTTAAATGTTTATCAAGGGCCCACTATTTTTCGACATATCTTTTGATCTCATATAGGTTGGATACCTATTTGTGGTATAGCTGATATACATTTCTAGGTCATAACTAGTGCCCAATTTGTTTATTTGTATTTGTTTTACTAACAAAGACTCTATGGGACCTAATAAAAATAAATAACTAAATAAAAATAAATAGTCAATGAATGTTGTTGCTTTTTTATAAAAATAAAATATTTAAGCTATTGATGATAGAAAGTAGCAAAGAACACTTAATAGTTATATAGTGGTACATTACAAATTCGATACTCCTATCTGACAAGGTCCACCTAACCCACTGGCCTGTACAGACATGGGGAGATTAAAGATGAGCAAAGTTGCAGAGAAGTTTAGAGCAAAATTGATTTCTAGAGATGCTCAGGCTCGGTTCCCCGACAAACGAACATACCCGAACTTAGCAGATCAGAGTACCGAGCAGAGCCTACTCGGTACTTTCGTGCTTTTTCGGAATTGAAAAAGAGGGAAAATGTCATTGTTGCGTTGACGGATCTCGTGAGTCTTGGATTCTGTAAGTACAGCCCTCCACGGCGATCCAGCGCCATTTCACAGAGGGACACAGAAGGCGTAGCACAGTCCATAGAGCAGTTGGGAAGCAACATAGTGTCACGGGCACTAGGAGTCTTTACCCAGGGATCACCAGGTGATGGACTTACCAGAGCAGTATAGATGGTAATATGGTACTCTGGTAGCGGGGTGATCATGGAACAGGAGACAGCAGATGGTAGAGAATGCTCGTGGAAAGTCTATGACTAGCAGCACTGGTAATATATAGGTAGTAGTACACGAGGAACTGAATGGACAAAGGAAACGTGAGGGTAGTCAGTGGTCTGCGGCAGCAAGTTGTACCACTGCTATAGTGAGGAGGAATGTCCAGAAGCAACGAGGAGGTGATGAGAGTCAGCGGTCTGCATTTAGCAAGTTGTACCGCTGCCTATGTGAAGGAATGGAATCCAGGTGGAGGTATCCGGGAAGTCAGTGGTCTGCGTTAGCAAGTTGTACCACTGCTATGGTAAAGGATACTGGAAACAGGTGACTCAGGAAACAGGGAACAGTGGTCTGCCTCTAGCAAGTTGTACCACTGAATATATATGTGAGGAGGAGCACGGGGAGAGAACTGCAATACAGAGTATACACGGGCACACTGAACTTGATCCCACGATGATAATATAGTAATGACTGAACAGCACTGCACAATAATACAAAGTCACAGGAACTATCCGGGCAAAGGTAACACAGTTAAATGATGGCAATAGTCTCAGCGGATAGTAAACTCCAGAGGAGAACAGCTCAGTCCAGCAAGATATGCAATACACCGGCACAGTCAATGAGAAGTATGCATACCGTGGTTCAGGAGCAGGCTGTCAGACAGGAGTGCAGAGATACCTGAACGGTTGGAGGCCGGCAGGATGCGAAGTCCCAGGAGGGTAGAAGCGGTAATCAAGTAGGTGCAGCGCACAGGTAGGTAGACCAGCAGGGATAGAAACAAATACTCAGGAAGCAGTAGTATATCGAACTGGACACCTGGAGAACACTGAAGAGTAGAGATGGTCTAGACGAGATGAAAGCAGCGAGGCGTTGATCCGATGCAGACTGGCGAGTTGACACAGGCAGGAACACTGTAGAAGCACGGAGAGCGGATCAGCTGGCTGCAGACACGAGTAGAACTGAAGGGTAGCGGCAAGCAGGACACTGCAGGTACACGGAGGTAGCGGATAGGAATCAGCAGGTGCAGTCACGATGAAACACGGGAGAGTTGAGATGAGCTGGAACTGTTGAGCACGGAGGCAGCGGATAGGAATCAGCTAATACAGTCACGATGAAACACAGGAGAGTTGAAGTGAGTTGATAACTGTAGTGCACGGAGGCAGCGGATAGGAATCAGCTAATACAGTCACGATGAAACACAGGAGAGTTGAAGTGGTCTGGAAACCACAGGAGAGTTGAAGTGGTCTGGAAACTACAGGAGAGTTGAAGTGAGTTGATAACTGTAGTGCACGGAGGCAGCGGATAGGAATCAGCTAATACAGTCACGATGAAACACAGGAGAGTTGAAGTGGTCTGGAAACCACAGGAGAGTTGAAGTGGTCTGGAAACCACAGGAATCAGCTGAGCTGAATGCACGAGGAAACACAGGAACACCTTCAGAGGCTCATGGGGAATGAGACTCCAAGATCAGGCCACGAGGTATGGAACTCAGGTGCTTTAAATAGGGAGTGTTGCCTGATCAGGCAATTAACTAAAAGGAACCTGAACAGAGGGTTTGAAAGGGCTGCACATGCGCAGACCCTCAGGATGGTGGACGGCCACGGTTCCTAAACACACGGGAAGAAGCACTCACAGTCTGGTGAGTGACACATAGATAGAATAGAAAGAAGAGGGGTAGCAGTGTTCTTCAGTCTACAGTGACATTCCATTGCTCCATTGCTCATTGTCATTGCAGAAATAGAATAAATATAATTAATAGGGCATGCTTGGTCTTCTAAATCTGCAGTCCTATAATGTACAGTGTTATAAAAGTAAACGCACAAATAGGAGAGCTCCATTGCTAATTGTCATTGCTGAAATAGAAATGATAAGGCTGGCTGGCTTGGTCTAAATCTACAGTGACATTTTACTATACCATAGCTCACTCAGAAACAGGAGAGGTGGCAGGGTTCAGTGCTGAAACAGAAATTGTAATAATAGGGCTGTCAGTGTTCTTAAAAGTCTCCAGGGACATTCTACCGTGCCATAGCTCATACAGAAACAGGAGGGGTAACATTGTTGTTGTCACTCTCCAGTCTCAGTCATGATGATACTAATCCCTCTACCTCATGTGCTATAGCCTATGTTCAAGTGCATAGTGGTTTTAAGTCAGGGAAACAAAAATGTAAATATTAAGCTTGTACCTTTTTAAAGAAAATAAAGGTGAAAGTTTACTTTTTAAAAACATAAAATTGCCAAGATGCCATTCTACCCAAAATATTACCAAGCATACCAGTAACAGGTAGCTCTCTTCTCTTAGCTTCTTTCAGAACCTGCAATCTATACTGTCATCATATTCACCCTCATCATTGTGAACATCTTCCTCAAACAATACTAAATCATCCCCGCTGGAATCCACCATCACAGAAGTCTGTGTACTTTGATGTAATTGCCAATAATGGCCTTCCTCATGGAATTTGAAGTTCATTTTATGGCAGAGCGGTCACGTTTTTTGGGCATTTCTTTTAGACCAGCCCAAATGTTGTGCTAACTCATCTGCATCACCACTGGGTGTCTTGGGAAAGCTTAGTTTTTTCCTAGAAGCAGTTGCCAGAGAAACTGAAGCAGATGTCGTTGTGTCATGTACCACTTGAGTTGTCAGCCTGCTGACCAGGAGCTCATTGCATCTCTTGTGATCTGGGTCAGTGGGAAATAAAGACATAGCTCTTAAACCTAGCATCAAGCACAATTGGCCAAATGTAGTGATTCAATTTCAAGATGTTGATAACTCTTGGATCCTGGCGAAGCAATTTAAGTACTTAATCTACAATTACAATATATATACAGCAATAGCAGTGGGCCTAACGCACAAGGATTACTCTGAGGAGTCCTGGATAGGGGAGGAGTCATCTCGCATTAGCAGCTTGGATGCAGGACTAACGCCGATCACTTGTGAGGATATTGATGATGAAGGTGTTCGGGGTGTAGATTGCAAGTGCTGGGATCTAGATGAGAGAAGGGACCTAGCCGTTGCTGGACTGCTTATTGTTATTTTTTAGCATAAGTTTCTGATTTTCCATGAACTCCCTTCAAATGGCGTAACATGGATGAAGATCCTAGATGGTTAAGGTCTCTACCTCTACTGATTGTGGCTTTACAAATGCTACAAATGGCTAGACAACTGTTGTCAGGATTTGGGTAAAAATAATTCCACCACACATAAGAGGTGGATTTTTTGCTCTTATGCCCAGGCATGACAATGGCCTTCTTCTTATCACTGACAAGAACTGCTGCAGTCTTTGTTTGAAAGTGTATGAAAATAATATTGTGACCTGTGAGGTTGTCAAAATTGACTGCAAATGACTTAAAATTAGTGTTATTGAGGTTAATAATAATGTGGGAACAAAAAAACAAAAAAAAGAGCAAAATTATGTGATTTTAGCATATTTTAGCAATTTTTCTAAAAAATACAAATTCAAAACCAAATACCCACGAGGGCGGTTTTGCCAAAACCAAAACCAGTTCACGGGGCTTAGTGAGCATCTCTATCGATTTCACTGTGGAACAGAGGTACAATCTTCAAGTTCCGCAATTGTGTCATTTTTGTTTTGCACAAATCATAGTCTATGAATATAGTTGAGATCACAATGATCATTACAACTATATTGTATGATCTGCATAATATTGCAGACAAAGGACTAGACAATTTCATAAAACAGAAGACAGAAATTAAATCAGAAAATAAAACAACAACAACACAGGAAAAATTCATAGGACTACTCACACTCCAAGCAGAAATCACATCACAACAACCCTCAAAACTACGTCACTCACAATACTAATACTTCCAAGCTCCTATCTCTTTCCTCCTCAAAACCCTATCAAAGAAAAATGAGGAAGTCCAGTGGATTATATAGTGATGGTAATTTCAAAACTCCTGACAGAGAAAATAGCAAATAGGAACACACCAGAAACTAGATGCCTATTTAAAAATCCTGCCAGGTACACAAACCGCTGTGTTTTAAACTGAAACCGATGAGTTTAAAGCAAAGACTTTCAGGCTTACATACCACCATCCATCGCCGGCAGTTTCAAATTGAACCATTAAGCCACCCAATAGTAAATTCTGCGCTTTTGACTCCAAAAACGCCGAAAGAACACGACGATGCACGACCGTCGCCAAACACGATTCTTAGTAAATCTAGCCCCTAGACTTTAAAGAATTGTTTGTGAAAATGGTGTATGTTAAGTTATTTCTCTAAACTGGCAAACTGTACATATTCTCTAATTCTGCATATATGTGTTTTATTATTCACTGGGCATTGAAAGTTAATATTTACAAATGCACAAAAAATGCATTGCAACCTAGATATATCTATAGCTACATATACAATGGAGTTTGTAATGTACAGAGGTCCATCAAGACAATACTGCACATATGCTTGAATGCACCTGCTCAACAGCAGTGTCCCTTGGAATTATTTTATGATGGCAACTATGGATGATGTATTGAAGTGAACAAACTCAATTTGGTAGGACTATTGCCTGTGATAGAAATAAAAAGGAGCTATAATGCAATCCACGGATATATTAAGTCATCAACTCCACAGTGTGTGATAGCAGGTCATGGCCCCCCTACCCTTTGGTCCCATTCATGGAAAAGTGGCTAACAGCACAAACTTCTTTCACTTAGAGATAAGGTCACATTGTTCCATAGAAAATAATAATGACAATGTGATACAAAGTTACGTAGAAACCATTATAAGTAGAAGAGGGATAATGTTTTGTTATAAAATAGGTCTTGATTGCAACTTAATACAAAACAACTTACCCAAGAGGTCTCATGCAATCTGGAAGACTAAATTAAAGCAAGCATTTATAAAAATATAACATTACATTACAGATATATTATTATTATTATTATTATTATTATTATCATCATCATTTATTTGTTAGGCGCCACAAGGTTTCCGCAGCGCCGCACATAGTAAAAACAGTAGACTATACAGGGTATAACAGTACAGAACAATAAACAAAAGTACCAATACTTCAGAAACTCCAGGCAGGCAGATGCAATAGACACGGAGCAGAAGAACGGGTAAGGAGACAGGAGGGAAGAGGGCCCTGTTCAAGCGAGCTTACATCCTAAGGGAGGGTTAAACAGGCCAGGCACAAGAGGAGCCAGTTGAGGGAATGGGAGAGAGGGGAGAATGAGTGGAGGAGATGGGGGTTAAGTGGATGGTTGGTAGACTTTGAGAAAGAGGTGAGTTTTGAGTGCACGTTTGAAGGAGCACAGAGTAGGAGAGAGGCGGATGGAGCGAGGGAGGTCATTCCAGTGAAGGGGGGCTGCACGGGAAAAGTCCTGGATTCTGGAATGGGAAGAGGTGATCAGAGTGGAGGAGAGGCGGCGGTCATTGGCCGAGCGCAGGGAGCGGGTGGGAGTGTGAATAGAGAGGAGGTTAGAGATATAAGGGGCAGTAGAGTGGGAGAGAGCCTTGTAAGTGGTGGTGAGGAGTTTGAAAAGAATTCTGTAGGGGAAGGGGAGCCAGTGTAGGGCAAGGCAGAGAGGGGAGGCAGAGGAGGAGCGGCGTGAGAGGTAGATGAGTCTTGCGGCCGCATTGAGTATAGAGCGGAGGGGGGAGAGACGGGAGTGGGGGAGGCCGGTGAGGAGGAGGTTGCAGTAATCCAGGCGGGAGATGATGAGTGCGTGTATGATGGTTTTGGTGGCCTCCTGAGTGAGAAAGGGACGGATGCGGGCGATGTTGCGTAGTTGGAAGCGACAGGCTTTGGCTAGAGAATGAATGTGGGGGGCAAAAGAGAGAGAGGAGTCAAGGGTGACACCCAAGCAGCGGAGTTGGGTGACAGAGGAGATGGTGGTGTTGTTAACGACAATGGAGAGGTCATGGTGGGATGGGAGGCTGGGAGGAGGAAAGACAATGAGTTCAGTTTTGGAAATGTTGATTTTGAGAAAGCGCTCCGAAATCCAGGAGGAGATGACGGAGAGGCAGTCAGATACTTGAACGAGGAGGGTGGAGGAAAGATCAGGTGAAGAGATGTAAAGTTGAATGTCATCAGCATAAAGGTGATATACTTGTAAAGCTACTGCCTCCATGTCAGGCGCCGTCTCCGCACTGACACTTGGTGCAGGAGACAGACGCCTGCACCTTCTCAGCAATCACGTCCTGTTGCCTAGCAGCGGGACACTATCTCTGCTCACCTGTCTACAGCAAGCATTGTCTCCGGAACGTCTGTTTAGGCCGGTTATGTTAGGAACCCCTCCAGCCGGCACAACACAACCCGGAATCTACTCTGCCAATCACGTGTTCACTGGAGCCCCTGATGGTGGGGACAGACTGGGCCGCAGACTGACAGAGGATCGTGAAGTGTGTACCGGCTGGGGAGAACCCAGGAAAGCGGAGTGAGGTCCATGCAGAGGTCAAGGGCCGGCAGCAGACAACAGTATCGGTAAACAAGCTGAGGTCAGGGGTCACAGGGAGATAGCAGAAACGGTAAACAGGCCGAAGATCAGGGTCACAGGAAACACAAGCGAAGTCCAATTCAAAGCCAGGGGTCATACACGGGAAATCAGTAGCAGTATCAGGATACAGGAACAGGAACAAGCAGGTCAGCAGACTGGAGCACAGAAGCTATAACCGGCAATGAGGCAGCAGACCTCATTGCCTTAAATACGGGCATAGACCAATCAGCACTAGCATACACAGCTGCAGAGTAATTGCTGTTACAGAGTAGAACCAATCAGGGCTTGTCCCTGAACTACTCACAGTTGCAGGGTAATGTTTAGTAGATAAATCCCCCTCATACAATCAGCCCACCGGCTGTCTACTACACGCCTGCGCCCGGCTTCTAACACTGCCGGGACGCAGCGCTACTGAAGAAGCCAACGGCCGGGCAGGAGGAGGAAATGACGTCCTGGTCGTCAAGGTGACGGCCGGGACACCAGGGGGAGCCAGAAGCGAGCCGCGGCGGCTGTGAGTACCGCCGCGGCTCGTGACAGTACCCCCCCCCTTGAGGAGGTGTCAAGGCACCCCGACATCCAGGTTTTCTTGGAAATTTCTTGAAGAACTCCCTCAGCTGTTTAGGGGCATGAAGTTGTCTCCGAGGAATCCAAGACCGTTCTTCTAACCCGCGATTCCTCCACTGCACTAGGAAGTGCACTTGCCCTTGCACCTTTTAGAATCCAGGATTTTCTGAACCACGTATCTTCGTGGTTTGCTTGAATCCCCCCTAAGCACACTTGACGACTGGGTTTGGCTAGGATACAGTACTGGTTTCAACAGCGAACAATGAAATGTGTTGGGGATTCTTAAGGAGCTCAAAATTTTTAGCCTAAAGGCAACAGAATTAACCTGCTTAACGATAGAAAATGGCCCGATGAACTTAGGGCCCAACTTCTTACAAGGCTGTCTAAGCCTGATATTTTTTGTAGACAACCAAACTCTCTGGCCCACCTTGAGGGAACAGATGGTACGATGGCGGTCCGAAATATTTTTTGCCACAAATGAGGCTAGTCTTAATGATGATTGGACCTTCTTCCAGACATCTCTGTGATCCCTGGCAGAGGAGCAGATCTCCTGGGTACCAACGGACTTGAGTGAATATAAAGAGTTGGACATGGGGTGGAAACCATAATTGCAAAAAAACTGAGAGGTTTTGGTGGATGAGTGACAGGAATTATTGTAGGCAAATTCCGCCCAGGGTAACAAGGAGGACCAGTTGTCATGGAACTCTGATGTGTAGCAACGTAAAAACTTCTCCAAGGACTGGTTAACCCTCTCAGTTTGCCCATTTGATTGAGGGTGATATGCGGATGACAAACTGACCTTGATTTCAAGAAGGGTACAGAAGGATCTCCAAAACAGGGCTATGAACTGAGACCCCCCGATCAGAAACAATGTCAGTAGGAAGTCCATGGAGCCGGAAAATGTGCTGAATAAATAAGATGGCCAAATCTCGAGCAGAAGGGAGTCTGGTTAATGGAATGAAATGAGACATCTTACTAAACCGGTCTACCATGACCCAGATGGTATTGTGTCCTGCAGAGATGGGCAGATCCACAATAAAGTCCATGGACAAATGCGTCTATGGTTTTGCAGGAATGGCCAAAGAAACCAACTGGCCTACCGGACGAGTCCTAGGAATTTTGTTTCTGGCACAAACTTCACAAGACCGGACGTGATTCTTAACGTCAGCAGATAAAGATGGCCACCATACCGTACGTGAAAGAATTTCCAATGTTTTGAAGACTCCAGGATGTCCAGTGGTCTGATTATTGTGTGCTTCCGCAAGGACTGCCTTCCTAAGATGTACTGGGACAAACAAGCATCCTACTGGAGTATTATCAGGAGCCAATTTCTGAAATCTTTGTAGGATGCAACTTAGGTCTTGGGTTAACCCAGCATGAATCACGGACATGGGAACAATAGGCTCTGGGCTAGAGACCGGAGTATGATGTGCCAGGAAACTTCTGGACAGAGTGTCTGGCCGAACATTTTTAGAACCTGGACGATAGGTGATTATAAAGTTAAAACGGGTGAAGAACAGTGACCAACGGGCCTGTCGAGGGTTCAGTCATTTGGCCGTTTGTATATACTGTAGATTTTTATGATCCGTTATAACGGAGACCTGATGTGCAGCGCCTTCCAACCAATGTCGCCATTCCTCAAAGGCCCATTTAATTGCTAACAGTTCTCGATTTACAACATCATAGTTGGTTTCCGCTGAAGAGAACTGACGGGAAAAATAGGCACATGGATGTAGGCGATGAGTATGGGGATCTTTTTGTGACAAGATGGCCCCGGCACCGACGTCAGAGGCATCAACTTCAAGGATAAACGGTACTTTAGGATTCGGATGTCTAAGGACCTGAGCAGACACAAGGCTTTCTTCAGGGTTTCAGATGCCAATATTGTTTGTGGAGACCAATTAGCCGGGTCGCTTCCCTTGCGGGTCAAGGTAACGATAGGAGCCATGATATCAGCAAAGCCGCCGATAAATCTCCTGTAATAATTGGCAAAGCCCAGGAATCTCTGTACCGCCTTGAGGTTATTCGGCTGTACCCAGTCCAGGACTGCTTGGACCTTGATTGGGTCCATGGAGAAACCTTCTGAGGAGATGATATAACCTAGGAAGGATACCTTCTGGACCTCGAACTCGCATTTCTCGAGTTTAGCGTAGAGATGGTGTTCTCGCAATTTCTGTAGGACTTGTCTGACGTGACCCTGATGTACAGATAACGACTCAGAATATATGAGAATGTCGTCCAAGTAAACAACAACGAAGTGTCCCAGAAACTCACGTAACACCTCATTAATCAGATCCTGGAATACTGCAGGGGCATTACTAAGGCCAAATGGCATGACCAGATATTCGTAGTGGCCCGAGAGCGTGTTGAATGCCGTCTTCCACTCATCACCAGCTCTAATACGTATGAGGTTATAGGCACCACAAAGATCGATTTTTGTGAAGATAGTTGCCCCTCTTAATTGGTCAAAAAGTACGGATATGAGAGGAAGGGGATAGGTATTTTCAACCGTAATAAGATTCAGCCCTAGGTAATCGATACAGGGTCTGAGTCCCCCATCATTCTTGGATACAAAGAAGCACCCTGCTCCTACTGGGGACTTGGATGGCCTGATGAAGCCTTTCTCCAAGTTTTCGTCAATATATTCTTGCATGGATTGGGTCTCTGGACCGGAGAGAGAGTACAAGCGTCCCTTGGGTAATTTTGAACCCGGAATGAGGTCAATGGCACAGTCAAAATCCCGGTGCAGTGGTAGAGTGTCAGCAGCCTTTTTGGAGAAATCATCCCAGACGTCATGATAGTGTGAAGGAAGCTGCTCCGGAATAGGCTGAATCACACGCAGGGGTAGAGTCAAGCAAGACTGAGTACAATAAGGGCTCCACTGGACAATCTCTCCTTTTACACAATCTATGACAGGGTTATGGCGGAATAGCCAAGGGTGGCCCAGTATCAAAGGCAGAGCCGTAACTAGGGTGGTGCGGGCGGTGCCGTCGCCCAGGGCGCAGAGCCCAAAGGGGCGCGGCAGCTGTCCGCTACCAGGCTCTATATCTAGACATTTACTGTAGTCTGTAGATACGCCAGATAAGGCCAGATGCAGAATGAGAGTGGTAAGATATAAAGAGAGCACTGTAGGCAAAGGGAGAGAGAGAGGGGGGGGGTGAAGGGGGTGAAGAGAGAGAGGGGGAGAGACGTTCTCCCGCAGTGGAACGCATATGCGTTCCACTGACAGGAAGTTCGGCATTTGGAACGCAAACTTGCGTTCCAAATGCCTAACTTCCTGTTGGTGGACTGCGGAAGAACGTCTCTCTCCTCCTCTCTCTCTCCCCCCCCTTCACCCCCCCCTCTCTCTCTCTTCCTCCGCCTACAGTGCTCTCTTTATATCTTACCCCTCTCCATACACCTACAGATAAGTAATAACCTCTCCAGTAAGGTTGGGTATAAAATCATTTTCTTTTCTTTTGTCGCTTGGGATGTTTCATGTTGTGTTCAATGTCGCTGGTACCTACAAAAGATGCTAACATTTATGTTTGTGTGGCTACTAGCAGAAGATGCTGTGTCAGAGTGTCAGTTCCAATAACCTGAGGACAGATCTGATGTCACATGTCTACTGTGGTTCTTGCATAAAGAAGAAAAGTCTGATTTATGGATAATAAATTGGGGGCATCAGCAGAGGTCCATATTCTGTGTAGACCACCTCACTGTGCAGTCACTGTGTCCTTCGTTTATTTAATGCCATTTTACATGTCACTACTTGACTGTGATGTTTGTATTCCTATTTTTTTTGTAAATTTCCAGGATTATGTAGTAAAATTTATAACACATAACTAGGTTTGTTACTTTTATAGCCTTTATATAGCCTCATTATATTATTGACTCCAAATAATATTTGTCACGGCATTCTGGGGTGTTCAGTTTGGTGAAAGCCCTACACATAACACTGTTAAAGTAACATATTCATGGCACACCACTACATCTAGGTAAATGTGCCCACTGTAGAGTTGACAGAGATGAACAAAATTGTGTGGAAATTTCTCACCAACTTGATCTTTGTAAAACTTCCAGGCAAAACAGGCCGTTTCGCCATTCCGCAGAAGTGTGAAGTTTTAGAGAGTAATCTTTTCCATTTGTCATTTTGAAATGTATTTGTAAATTCATATTTTGCAGACTTTATAGTCTATGAATAGAGCTGGGATCATGACAGTCAGATTATTCTGCTGTGTGGTGTATCTAGGGTAGGACTGGGAACATTTAAGGCCAGATGCAGAATGAGTTAAATATTTAGCAGGAATTATATATGTAGAACACACAGAGTAGACACACAGGACAATAAAGGTGTAAAAGTATTTGTCGCCAATTACCAGATCACATCATTAAAACACATTGGGCCAAATTTAAAATTAGGGGTAAATCCATCTAAGGGGTGCAGATGTACACCTGGACACATGATGTTGTGATACAAGTGGTGCAAATTCCATTTGTTTGCTCCTTGGGAAAATACTGTCCACTCCTGCAAGCACTGTATTGCGTTGTATCCCCCTTAACCTCCTGGTCATTAAATGGTCAGTAGGGCAGAGAAACGGTTGTTAATTTATTTGAAACGCACCACTGTGTATATATATATATATATATATATATATATATATATATATATATATATATATATATATATATATATATATCTATATCAAGCACTTGTAAGTATGTGTAATATAATTATTTCAGTAAAGTGCTAGCCACACCCCCAAATTAGGTTGGCCACACCCACTTGGCAAATGTCACTCCCACTTAGATGGGGGGCGCCGGTGTCCTGTCCCGCCCAGGGCACTAAAATGTCTAGTTACGGCACTGATCAAAGGAACTGATGGGCATTCGATAAGGCGGAAGACTATGGATTCCGAGTGGAGAGCTCCGATGTTCAATTGTAGTGGCGGGGTCTCCCAGGTAATCTTACCGCCTGGCAATGGAGTGCCATCTAAACCACATACCGTGATGGCAGATTTGAGTTTAACCAGTGGAATTCCAGCAGAGCGGGCAAACTCGAAGTCAATGAAGTTACCTGCAGCTCCACTGTCAATGAAGGCCAACAGGTCCACAGAACGAGCACTGAACGTGAGCTGTGCAGGGATCAATACAGCATTTTTCGGGGAGACAATCTGCAGACCTAGGTGACTTTTCCCCTCGTTCCCTAGGCATGCTCTTTTCCCGGCTTATTCTGGCAGGAACGGTAGAAGTCGTCTTTTGTGCCGCAATAGAGACATAGGCCTTGTGATCGTCTCCTGTCTCTTTCCTCAGGGGAGAGAGCATACGCTCCTAATTGCATGGGTTCCTCACCATCCGTGGAATCAGGAATGAAGGCGGATGGAGGTGAAGATGCCTCCTTTTCAGTTTTCCGCTCTTTAAATCTCCTGTCGATTTTAATGGAGAGGTGCATCAGATCCTCCAGAGAGGTAGGAGAGGGGTATTGCACCAGAGAATCTTTAATCTGTACCGACAGGCCGAGATGGAACTGGCTACGTAAGGCAGGGTCATTCCATTCACTATCAGGTGTTTCAAGGCCCGTAGATGGGCTTCTGCAGAGGCCATTCGATCCGGGTCATCATATAGTAGACATAATGCCTCAAAGAAAGCGGCAGGACTGGTCTGTGACAAAGAAAAAGCCCAGGACTGAGGGTCACCTTGTAGGAGGGAAATAATAATCCCGACTATTTGTTGCTCTGAACCGGAGGAGCGGGGTCTCAACCGGAAATAAAGCTTGCAGCTCTCCCTGAAATTCTGGAACAGGGATCTATTTCCGGTGAAGCGATCCGGCAAGTTCATCTTGGGTGAGCAGGCGGAACTCTGAGTGGGTTGCGAGGATTTCGCAGCTTCTTCTTGAGTGGACAATCGCTCAGACAATCCCTGGATCATTTGGTACAGGGATTCCACATGGCCCGCTAGGGCTTGCGCCGGAGACGGTGAAGTTCCACTTCCATCCATCTTAACTTTGTCTCCGGAACGTCTGTTTAGGCCGGTTATGTTAGGAACCCCTCCAGCCGGCACAACACAACCCGGAATCTACTCTGCCAATCAGGTGTTCACTGGAGCCTCTGATGGTGGGGACAGACTGGGCCGCAGACTGACAGAGAGTCGTGAAGTGTGTACCGGCTGGGGAGAACCCAGGCAAGTGGAGTGAGGTCCACGCAGAGGTCAAGGGCCGGCAGCAGACAACAGTATCGGTAAACAAGCTGAGGTCAGGGGTCACAGGCAGATAGCAGAAACGGTAAACAGGCCGAAGATCAGGGTCACAGGAAACACAAGCAAAGTCCAATTCAAAGCCAGGGGTCATACACGGGAAATCAGTAGCAGTATCAGGATACAGGAACAGGAACAAGCAGGTCAGCAGACTGGAGCACAGAAGCTATAACCGGCAATGAGGCAGCAGACCTCATTGCCTTAAATACAGGCATAGACCAATCAGCACTAGCATACACAGCTGCAGAGTAATTGCTGTTACAGAGTAGAACCAATCAGGGCTTGTCCCTGAACTACTCACAGTTGCAGGGTAATGTTTAGTAGATAAATCCCCCTCATACAATCAGCCCACCGGCTGTCTACTACACGCCTGCGCCCGGCTTCTAACACTGCCGGGACGCAGCGCTACTGAAGAAGCGTCCGGCCGTTGCCTTGGCGACGGCCGTGCAGGAGGAGGAAATAACGTCCCGGTCGTCAAGGTGACAGCCGGGACGCCAGTGGGAGCCAGAAGCGAGCCGCGGTGTCTGTGAGTACCGCAGCGGCTCGTGACAAGAATACAGAAGAATTTTGATTGCATGTGTCAGAAAAGGATGTAAGTTAGCAAAATATCAAATATATAGGCTACAGGACTGCGAATAGCATCACACAGAAGTAGAAAAGGAGATAGTGATGGCTTACACTCGCAGGAGATAACTAATCCCATAGGGCATTCATAAGCTCAGTATTGCTCTCCTATTCATACAGAGGATAAGAGGTCTAAAAGTCTGTACCATGTCGAGTGCAGTTCTGTAAAAACATACTTAGCTAGATATCAGAGAGGCTAAATCAAGGCATCCAATGAGTACAGCTTTTATTGCTCTATCCACTTCTCATGCTGCCTTACTTTATGGCAATTATTGCTATTGGCCACACAAACATATCCCAGTCAAGTCTGTTTTGTAACTGCATTGCTTACGTAAAAAGAAAGAGAAGCTTCTGTTACAGTAAAAAATAATTTTTACTCTCTACTACATAAAAAAATGAGTCAACTTTAAAACAATAAAACAAAATGGAATGTGTAATAATAATAATAATACATATATATATATAGTAACAAAGGGAGTCATTTATCTGACAAGAGGCAGAGAAAACCTACAAGCAGAATAAAACATTGGCGCAGTTATGCACCTAGGTTGAGATTAAACCAGGTAAAAACGTATGTGTAGTTTAAAGTTTTGTTAACTTACATGATCTCCTCTCAGCAAACAGACAGGGTGTGTCTGTTAGTGCAAACAGAGCCAGTGATGGGCGTTTTCGCTTAAAGAGAAGGTTGGTGTGTCACCTGCCCATCAAGCTAGGGCTTGGGGAGGAGTATCATGCATAAAAGCTTGTTGTGTCATTTGTGCACTGAGGCCAACGCTGGGGAAGCTGGCTGGTCTTGAGAGAGCAGAGCTATGTCTAGCTAGCGTTTAGGGTCTCCAAGAATTGCTGTGAAATCTGTACGGTGTCAAAACATTTACCATCCTGACAATAAAACTACATAAAAAAGGAAGAAGTTGTTCGCGTGTGCTTCAGCAGTAGCGGGCTCTTGCCACTATATATATATATATATATATATATATATATATATATATATATATATATATAATATCTCTATCTTGTGGCAGGAGCACGCTTCTGCTGAAAAACACACAAACAACTGCCTTTTTACTTTTACTTTAATGTCAGGATGGTAAAGGTATTTGACACCAAACAGATTCCACATAGTTTCTTTAGACCCAAAACACTAGCAAGACAAACCCCAGATCTCTAAAACAACCAGCTTCCTCAGTGTCGAACCGAACCTCCCGAACTTCACCTATCCGAGTACCAAGCCGAGCAGGCTCGGAACTCTGGCGTCAATTGGGAATCGAAATCAAGGCAAAACGTCATCGTGACGTTGTCGGATCTCAGTTCTCGCGATATTTGAAATCCATAAATAACCGCCTTCACAGCAATCCATCGCCATTTGACAGAGGGAGAGAGAAGGGTTAGGTCGCAGGCAGCATTACAGCAGTTATAGCAATTGTTATAGCAATTGTTATAGCAGGAAGAGAGAAGGATAGAGAAGGCATTTTTTACAAACATTACCAACTGTTTGGGGTGTCATATTCCCTCCTCCAGAAACTATTTTCTGGCTGCAGAAAGTACTATCTAGCAGCACTTTTTATTTAATATTTGGTACTGCAAGTGCTTTGTGCTCATTAAAATGGATTCAAAGCAGTCCACATATGAGCAGGATCAGCAAGCAGCTGCTGGCACCAGTCCTGATGGTAGTCTTCCCTGTACGTCATCTGTTAAAGCCAATGTAAAAGTACATAGTCTTTTTAAGTCAGGGAAAAAAAAATGTAACCGTGTTGAAGAGAAAAAGAGCTGTTACTGACGAAAAGTTAAATGGCGAGAAAAAAAAAATTGCCAACATGCCATTCTACACACGCAGTGGCAAGCAAGACCAAGTAATTTGGAGCCCAAAAGTGGTGCACAAGTACTGTTACGTGTGAAAGCCGAGCTGCAAGAAAACAGTAAGGCATTAGAGGAAAATGTATGCTCAGAATCAGAAATTACACCAATCCCTGAGGAGAGTCCATCCACGAGTGGTATGTGTAATCGTGACCATTCTGATAGTGTACCCATAAAGAAGGGCCGTTTCAGCATTTCTGATGTGTGCCTGAACAGCCTGAGTGTAGCCGGTGATACACCAAGTGAGGATGCCACTTTGGAATTAGAAGAGGATGAGGGGAAGATTTAGATAGCTGACGAGGGCACTGATGAAGATGTGGTTGATTGTGTAAGTCCTGCACCAGTGGCAGCAGTGTGGCACCAGTTCTGCCACGTGAGGTTCTGGCACCAATTTGCACTTTCCAAACACAAGCTGGGATGATGCAGGTGGCAGACCACAACAGTTTGACATCTGGGCTAGTTTGAAAGATTTTACCAAAAAATGTGTGACCTTGCCTATAACTCCAACCAATACTACTATTTACATGAAAAGGATGGTGGAGGGCCTAGCAGGGATTAAACTGTATTTTTCCTAATTTGCACTACTAAGGTTTGGTAAGAGTCTGCTAAAAGTCATTGATGAAGAGGAAGACAAGCAGGCTTGTCTGTAGAATTTGCAGGCAAATTCTACTGCGTTATATAGGCAACACCCAAAGAGAAGAGCTGCATTGCTAATTGTAATTGCTGAAATAGAAATAATAGGGCTGACAGACTTGGTCTAAATCTGCAGTTACATTTTATTACCATAGCTCACTCAAAAACAGGAGAGGTGGCAGGGTTCAGTGCTAATCTTCCTCAAAATATACAAATTCATCCCCACTGGAATCCACCATCATAGAAGTCTGTGTACTATGATGTAATTGCCAATAATGGCCTTCCAAATTTAACTAGTAGTTCATTTTAGGCCAGAGCTGTCACAATTTTTGGCCAATTCTTTTACAGCAGAGCAAATATCAAAATGTTGTGCGGACTCATCTGCATCACCACTGGTTGTCTTGGGAAAGCAAATTTTTTTCCCAACAAGCAGTTGCCACAGAAACTGAAGGAGAAGACATCATTACAAGATGCTGATAGCTCTTGGATCCTGGCGAAGCAAATTAAGTATTTAATCTACAATTAAAATATAGTTAGCACATTTACTTTGTTTTATTTCATCCATTAAATTTCTGTAGCTCCTTCTCAAAATGTATTATTAAGGCAATCACTTGACTCAAGCTAACCGTGTCTGCACTCTCTTCACAGGTGACTACTTTGCTGAAATAAAGTACATTCCCCTCAAATGCTAGTCTTCTTGCAGCTGCTGCATTCTCCTACATGCTGTTGCAGAAACCAGAAAATGACCCTAAATTTTTCGGGACACAAACATCTCATGTCATGTCATTTTTTAAAAGTTCTGTAACACCAAGTTGATTGTGTGAGCAAAACAGGAAATGTGATGGAATTCCACCTCGCTGTAATGCTTGAACAATATTGGTGTCATTATCAGAAATTACATATCCTCAGGAGAGTCCAAGCAGGATTAGCCATGTTTCAATGACATCCCTTAGTTTTTGTAACAAATTGTCAGCTGTATGCCTCTTAGTGAAGCACAGAGTAGGCTACTTCTGAAAATGTGACGTACTTGCGTACATGCTGCTGCTGTCCCTGCTGGTGAAGGAGAAGGACCAACCCAGTGGGCTGTCACAGTCATAAAATCTTTAGTTTGCCCAGTTCCGCTTATCTGTGGTTAAGTGAACAGTGGGTAGAATGCCATTTTGTAGTCCAATAATTAAATTTTTAGGAACCTTCCGGTACAGGTGAGTAACCACCTGCATTAATAGTGGACATTGGACGTAGATCTAATACTAGCATAGTACCCAGCAGGGCCGGATTTCCCGTTAGGCATCCTAGGCAACTGCCTAGGGCCTAGCGGTACCCAGGGGGCCCTGCCAGAGCTGACCGTAAGTGAGGTAGGCAAGGCGGAGGGGCGCTCCCATCTGCCTGCCATCCCCCTCTTGCCGCCGGCATATTACACGCTTCAAATTGATTTAACAAAAAAAAAAGGAAGAAAAAAAAAAAAAAGTCAGCTGACCGCTCGTCGGGTCCCGGCAGTCTCCTCTCCTTGTCTCCCACTGAAAATGACATCGGGCGTGACATCATCACGCCCGATGTCATTTTCAGTGAGAATTCGGCGAGGAGCACAGCCGGACCAGAGGAGGAGCAGCGGCAGCGCGCCGTAGAAAAAAGAAGTAAGCAAGAACAGAACAGGCAATTAAAAGGTAAGTTAACTAACGGAGGGCCCATGCATGTTCCACATTTCTCTTGCCCCTCTGTGAGCGTGCGTTGGGGGGGGAGGGGCGGGCATTTGGGGGCCCAAACCAGTATCTTGCCTAGGGTCCTATGAGGTCTAAATCCGGCTCTGGTACCCAGGGTGTCTGTGATCCGCTTTGTGACTGGGTGACAGATTTCATACTTCCTCTTGCAAAGGATTGTTTAACTGTTAATTGTTGCTTCTGGGGATATTGATGATGAGGGTGTTGGGAGTGTAGATTGCAGGTGCTGGGATGTAGATGAGAGAAGGGATGTAGATGAGAGAAGGGAGGTAGATGATGCTGGACTGCTTGCTGTTATTTTTTTTAACCTAAGTTTCTGATTTTCCCAACAGCTTTCCATGAACTCGCTGAAAAATGACGTAACATGGAGGAGGATCCTATATGGCTAAGGTCCCTACCTCTACTGAGTGTGGCTTTAAAAACGCTACAAATGGCTAGACAACTGTTGTCAGGATTTGTGTAAAAATAATTCCACACTTAAGAGGTGGATTTTTGGTCTTATGCCCAGGCATGACAATGGCCCTTTTCTTATCACCGGCAAGAACTGCAGCAATTTTTCTTTGAAAGTGTATGAAAATCACATTGTGACCTACGAGGTGGTCAAAATTGAATGGAAATGACTGGAAATTAGTGTTAGTGAGGTTAATAATAATTTAGGTACATAATAAATTCCTAAATTTTAAAAAATTGCAAAACAAAACCAAACAAAACCAAAACACGCAATGACGGTTTTGGCAAAACCAAAACCAAAACACGAAGGTAATCCAGATCCAAAACCAAAACACGGGGGTGACCATCTCTACTCCAAACAGTGAAACAGACAGGTTTTTTATATATACACATGATACAGCCCTAGCTTGATGGGCAGGTAACACACCCACCTTTCCTTTAAAAGAGAACTCTCGTAAATGCCTCTGTTTTTGCTCTGACTTCAGGCACACCCTTGTCAGTCTGTTGTGGGAAAAGACATTTCAAATCATGTTAAACCAAACTTAAAACTAGAGATGCTCACTGACCCCCGTGAAGTGGTTTTGGTTTTGGATCTGTATTAGCATCATGTTTTGGTTTTGGCAAAACCACCCTCATGTGTTTTGATTTTGGATTGTTTCGAAAAAATCCTAAAAATGACATAATTTTGCTCTTTTTTTTTGTTCCTTCATTATTACTAACCTCAATAACATTAATTTCAAGTCATTTGCAGTCAATTTTGACCACTTCAAAGGTCACAATATTATTTTCATACACTTTTGGACAAATACTGCAGCAACCTGGCTGGATGGTAAGCGACAGAGCAATGACACAAACACACGTCAGTTCCTAGCACATCTAGGAAACATTGTCACACAACAGTGGCAGAAAAGAAAAATGGGGGTCCACCTTCCCTCCCACCCCTCGTTATGTTGGATCTTAAGGAATTCAAAACTCCCGAGATCCGAGATCCGACAACGTTTTGCCTCGTTTTCAATTCAGAGGGTGAGTGACAGTACCTAACCGACTCGGCTCGGTACTTGGATCCCCTAAGTTCGGGTGTGTTTGATTCTAAGCCTGAGCATCTCTACTTTAAACTAGTGTTTGTCACACATATGTCTTTGACCTGTTTAACACACATATATATATATATATATATATATATATATATATATATACACACACACACACACACACACACACACACATACACACATCTCATCATCACCATTTATTTATATAGCGCCACCGATTCCGCAGGGCTGTAGAGAGAACTCATTCACACCAGTCCCTGCCCCGTTGGAGCTTACAGTCTAAATTCCCTAACATACACACAGACAGACAGACACACAGACTAGGGTCAATTTTGATAGCAGCCAATTAACCTACTAGTATGGTTTTTGGAGTGTGGGAGGAATCCGGAGCACCCGGAGGAAACCCAGCACCCGGAGGGAGAACATACAAACTCCACACAGATAAGGCTATGGTCGGGAGTTGACCCCAGCGCTGCGAGGCAGAAGTGCTAATCACTTAGCCAACATAATATATACACACACACATATATATATATATATATATATATATATATATATATATATATAGGGTTTGGGCTTATCACATTCTATCAAATGGCTACCATCGATAAGCACAAGCTGTAGACACTTCCTGGAAAAACTTTTACTGGGTTTCTCTGGCAAACGCTTCCTGATGTAAAGTCTGCTTGACCTCAGCAGTCCTATTACTTTCGCCATCTGGCAATACTACTGCTGGCAACTAATATAGCTGGAGAGCTGAGTAGCACTGAGCTGCCCCAGGCAAATTTTAATTACTAAATAGCGGTAATACAACATTTCTTAGTGATCATACACCTTGCCCTGCCCTCTTAACACAAATGGAGGCATCAAATCATTCTCATCTCCGTATCTCCTAGAAGCGAATTATCCAAATTTCGATACATGCCCATAAGCTCTCCAGGTAGAGGTGTGAAAAAGTAGGATTGTTTCATTTTGCATTCTGCTGGATGAGTTGTGAGAGAGAGAGAGAGAAAAAAAAAGGAATGTTGCTATGCACAAGGAAAAAAGGAAAGGAGAAAGGAGAAAAGGAAAGAAAAAAGGAAAGAAGAAAAGGAAAGGAGAAACATACACACCCCAAACCTGGGGTGTGTATTTTTGTCCAATTAGATTTATGTTAATTCTATGGGGTTCTTTCTAAAGCTTTCAGCCAAAACAAATTTGTCTGAGCAGCAATGAAGTGAAATCACAAGTAGTGGGTTAAGAATACACGGATGTGAGGCTGTCAAACTCATCAGGTGTATGAGTAATTTGTACTCTGCAGGTAAGAGGAACAAATGGAGGAGTTTGGAGAAGGGATTTGCTTCTCTCCACTGCCTTTTCAAGTACTTGCTGCATTTAATCTAGCAACCAGTGCATTGTAAAACAAATCCTGCTAATTACTGTGCTATGAACCCAACAGATGTACTGGTAAAGGGAAAAAAAACAAACAGATGAGTGTAGATCTTGAACACAAAAAGCTCTGTTTTATAACAGTCGCAGTGCCATCTTCCCAAAAACCCATTTCCATGTACCAGCATCAGGCTGTTAAATAATTTAGTATTGGTGCGTTTCTTATCTTTTTATTTTGTAAAGGTTCTGTGCAGCAAACACTCCCCAGGGATCCATAAGCTACAGGAACCTGTAGTATCTGTCCAATATGAAATCTGCAGGTTGTTATGTTGTGCTAGCAAGAGCAAATTATTTATGTGAATGCTTATTAGACATGAAAAAAAGAGCAGCTATTATTGTGTTACTTACTGTTTGCTAAACGAGTTCGTTTAGTAGCACATCCAGCTGTGATTACTTCACACTTCCAAATAAATATTATTTAATCTGAAAGTCAGTGTAAAACAAAACTAGAAATAGAATGGTACAAGTTTATTTCTGCTGATTTATCACCTCCTTTAGAGTGCTTTGTGCACAGCTGACTTAGACAATAATGTCATAAAATTAAAAAAGCATAAACAAATAAATATACGTGCAGATAACACTGCTGAGGATGCATGACAATTGAGAACATTTCAAGACATTTTCAGTAAAGCAAGAGAGATGAAGGGTTAGCAACAGTCCCTTCCGCTGGGCAGATGTATGGGTAGGGGTGAACCTACCAAACAGATGTCCAACAAACAATGCATACCTCTTCCTCACAGTGCTAGATGAGCTGCTACAATGGAAAAAGCAGATGGAACAAGCAGACATTTTTAAAACAAATAGTAAAAATAAAAAATCTGTTTAATAGGAAATGGACATTTTCCTAAAAATTTCAAGAAAACACAAACAATTTGTAAAACAAATTGTTTAGGTTTTTTGGCTAAGCCCCCTTCAAATAATTTTTCAGGATGATTCGGTCAAAATATTTTTAAATATATTGATTTCACCAGAGTTTAAGTTGTAATAATAATACATAGAAAAAAAAACACAGAACCTGATTCATTAAAGGAAAGTAAAGCAAAAGAGGGGGAGGGAGGGGAGAGAGAGGCAGAGAGAGAGAGAGGGGGAGAGAGAGAGAGAGGCAGAGAGAGAGGCAGAGAGAGAGAGAGAGGCAGAGAGAGAGAGAGAGAGAGAGAGAGAAGCAAAGAGAGAGAGAGAGGCAGAGAGAGAGAGAGAGACGAGAGAGAGGGGGAGAGAGAGAGAGGGGGGAGGGAGAGAGGGGAGAGAGAGAGGGGAGAGAGAGAGAGAGTGAGAGGAGAGAGAGAGGGGGTGGAGAGAGAGAGGGGGGGGGGAGAGAGAGAGGGGGGGAGAGGGATAGAGAGAGAGAGAGAGAGAGAGAGGAGAGAGAGAGGGGGGAGAGAAAGAGTGAGGAGATATTAACTTACAAGAGTTTGGTGCGCATGTGCGTTCCACTGACGGGTAGTTCGGCATTTGGAAGGCAAATTGCGTTCCACTGCGGAACTTAAGGGCTGGAGGTATGGAGGCAGGTAGTGGGCGCTGCTGTGCCCCCTTGGCCTTGCGCCCTGGGTGACGGCACCGCCCGCACCACCCTTGTTATGGCCCTGCCAGTCACCGTCCTTTTCTCCACTTGCAATTTATACCTGGCTGCTAAAAGAAGTGTCGGACATGCTGTGTATCTAAATTTTAGTATGTCTATATTTAATCAATGTCGCATTGTCAGGATTATTGTGTTCGTAAATACGTACCCCACCCGCCTGAAAGCCACCTTTCTCCCTACATGTTTTGGGCAACCAAATCTGCATCATTGTATAGATACATACATGTGTGCAAAGGGTAGCTACTGGCCTATCTGTACTGTCTTGTTTACATATTTCTTAGATGTCACTAATAGAACATATAAATACAATTTACATACATTCCATATTTATATGCATGTGTCTTGGGACCACCTCCGCTGCAATTCTCGGGCATTCTCCTTTAATCCAGGGTTTGAAGAAGCTTACTCCTGGGGAAGGATTTTTTCTCCATCCCCATAAATATATATGAGTCCCTTGGTTTGATTCAGAAGGGCAGCATTATGGCACAGATCATATAAGTAAATCAAGGTATTGAAAGTCATGCTTTTGCCAACCAATGAATACTCAATATATTGTGTACCTAATCTTTGAATTTTTGTAGTATGGGTGCAGGCCACATTCATCTCTCAGCATCCTCATTTATTTATGTACTGACAGCAAATTAGATAGAATTGAATAGATAGCACAATAGAAAAATTTAAATATATAGCGATGTGATGACCCTCAAAAACAGCCTTCTTTAAATATAGATTTCACTAAATGACCCTTACAAAATATAAAAGTATTGAAAAATAGACAAGATTAGAATATAATAATATGTAGCCTTTTTTAGGGTATGCAACTGCCCATAAATCTCACTTGCAAACACTGTTTTTTTTACAAATTATTTTCACTTGTCACTGCCACACACAAGATTATTTTCACTAGAAAAACTTTCAAGTTTAAAAGAAAGATATCTGTTTGTTTTTGGATTATGCTGCTAATAGGCAAAAGCACAGTTTTTCTCAAATATAATAGTTCAGAATGATATCTTTCTAACTCAGTCTTTATACACTGTCTAGTAATATTATATGCAATGCAATGCATTAACAACCACTAGTAGCCACTAGTCTGTGTAAAGTGTACTTAAGATTGAAATTAAAAGTAATTGCTCAGCAAACTATTGTAGCTGACTATTCTCTACAGAACTGCCTTACAATAACGGCAGGATTCTACTGCTTTTCTATGTCCCTGGTTCACCCTGAATGCTATTTTTGGAGCAGAGCAGCTAACCTCCTCCCTACATGCTGTATATATATATATATATATATATATATATATATATATATATATATATATATATATATATACACACACACACACACAAGTTCCCGTGCATGATACTCATGCATTCTAGTCAAATCAAGATACTTAAGGTCTTAAAAAGGTTCTTGTCATGCATTTGGGCCTAGCCCAGGCCTCCTCAGGGGAAGATCGTTACTTCCCGACGCAAGCGCCCTTTTTAATGTGTGTTCATGAGGTAAAATTACCTCACGAAAATGAGTTTGACCCCTCAACTCGTAAATTTAGCCTTTACTACCCTCTACACTCGTGTGTTCATCAGGTAAAATTACCTCACGAAAATGAGTTTGAGCCCTACCAAATTCCAGCCCTTTTTGAATTTTTTTTCCCCACACACACTAAGAATTTAGTAGGTCAGTGTATAACTCTGCCCAGCAGGTGGCGCTGCAACTTGTTTTTTATTTTCCACACACACACAGACGCCACTAAGCATTTATATATTAGATATATATATATATATATATATATATATATATATATATATATATATATATATATATATATATATTATACACACGGGCACATTTTGCAAAAATAATTACAGGAAATTACGTTTCGCATCATTTGGGATCACAGTTTGGTAGGAGAAACACAAGTCATGACTCGGTTGCACTCAGATCCCCCCCCCCCCAATGGCGGATTTCAAGTAATTCGAACCGCTTTTGAGAGTTTTGGAATTTTTTTCCCCCCGGAAATTACGTCTTGTTTCATTTTCAGATTTTGTTGCAAAGAATAGACTTGTGTTTTATATATACTAATATCCACAAATATTGGATCTAAAGGCTGCATACAGAGTTATACACAGGTTTAGCAGTGCACCTAGTTTAAGGTATACAGGTGTAAGATGTAGGTGACAAAGTAAAAGTATAAAGTGTAATATAACTTATATATAATATAACATGCTTTTGAAATGGCTTGAAAGTGTCTTTTCCACAGCTAACAGCCAAACTAACAAGGTTTGTTTGCAGTGAAGAGCAATTACAGAGAATATATAGTCTGCAGAGGTCTCCCTTTTTTAAAGCAAAATGGGAGTGTCACCTGTCCATCAAGCGAAGGCTGTGGGAGGAGTCTCTAGTATAAAAACCTGTATTGTGCTACTATGCATTGCAACTGATGCCCAACAGTGGCCGGTGACCAGACAGGAAAAGTATGTCTAGTCAGTGTTAGGTTGCCTGGTGTGATCCTGACAGAAGTGTATGCTGCTTACAGTTATGGAACAATAAAAGTACTGTTTTTTACTACAAGAATTTCTTTGTGCATGAACCACAAGGGTGTCCATGTTTTTCCTAAAAGAGAGACTCCAAAACAGAGAGAGTCAAAACTCTGACAAAGAAGTCGGTGGGCAGGAGCGGGCATGTGTTTGGTTCTCAAACATCTTTGTGTTCTGTTTTTGTTACTGGCTTGCCCAAATTTCCTGAAAGGTTTTGGATCTGGATTTAAATTAAAAAAATTGTGAAAAATAGGTACAATTATGTGACTTTGAGCTGTTGTTGCTCCTATATTACTATTTATAGCATTAACATTCATTTACAGTTTATTTTCTAATGATCTCTTCACAACTGTCCAAATTTTCACTAATTTTGGCCAAAGTCGGCAGCGAGTTGGCTGGCTAAAATTAGTTGCAGAGTAGCTGCAAAAATCCATGACAATCACCATTTCTGCTTTCATTTTCTTTAACTCAGTTCCATATCTTACATTATAAGTTGAAGTTTTGGTCCTACACTTGGACCTTTGTCAAGACAAACACATTGAACCACAGAAAAGACAGATATTAAAAAAAAAAAACAACATGTTTTGCAAATATTCTGTTATGGTCAATGTCTATCTGAAAACTCTAAAGGTACCATGTTAGATGATATCTTTTTTTCATACGCCTTTCATGCTTTCTATGTAGCTTTTTATCAGTTTTGTTGATTTTATACTCAGATATTTTTATCTCTCTAAATAATTTATGGAAAAACAGACTAAAAAAACACATTTAGTTATTTGACTTCTTATGCAATCCCAGATTGTTTTCAGCTGCATCTCATGATTCATCAAAAGCTGATAGTCAGCATAGCATTGCAAAATATATGAGACAATGGCTCCCTTCTATTCTCTGTGAGACACGCCAAACAGTATGCATTCCAGCCTGGAACACATACACCGGAAGTGCCAAAACCGTAAGTACACAACGGGTTTTTACTACAACAACCAAACTCAGCGATTCCTAAGTAAATTACTGGTACATGTGAATTCCCCGTGACTACCTTAGACATGTACCAAGGAGGTGCAATACCGCACCTCCATTATTAAATGCACTTTCTGGCGTATGAGTTCTAGCTTAGAATGCATTAATTGGAATTGCAATGATGCACTTCCTGTATAATAAGCGTTTTAAATCTATATTTTCCAGGAAATTAAGTTTTGCCTCGTTTTTAGAGCCGATTTTAGCGCAAAGAATAAAGTTGTGTTTTATATCTGCTCGGAACACCAAGTCTCGGATCTGTCGGATTTCTCTGAATCCGAATCACTCATCTCTACATAAAAAATGAATAAATAAAAATTTTATACATAAAACACATACACACACACATCGTTCAGTGAACAGATTTTAGAATGAGAATATAATTGATGTCACATTTGTGAGCAGCCTTAATGTCAGAGTTTGTTTTTTTTCTCTTAGCCATTTCAGCACTGCTGTGACACTACTGCCAAGAAAAGTCTGAGAATCTTTTATTCAAATGTTGCCGAGAGTCATTATTGAAGAGTTGTATTACCTACAGTTGCTGCTAAGTTGGAAAAGTTGAATTGTGGCGAAGGTGGAAGGAATGGAAGTAAATGGCAGAATGATTTATAATTCAAATCTACAAAATGATTTGTACAATGTATTACTCCACGTGAAGTCTTTGTGCAGAAGAAAAAGAAAAAAATCAGATTGTTTAGATTAGGAGCACTTTCCCAATACTATTGCAGTAAGCTTTAAAAGACCTTTAAATCCCAATAAAAGCCCTGAAGTGAGGGCTATTGTTTGTTTTAATAGGCATACCACATAGTTTACACCAGTAAAATAAAGAAAAAATTGCAAAAAGGAGCCATAATGGACTTGCCGGCTTTTCAGAGGCAGCCAGATATTGTAGAACCCTTTGCTATCAAGTAGAGACAAATCATTCCAGAAGTGGAGGTTTTAAATCTTTGCTTATACCATAGACAAATGATGTCATGGTAAACCCTTTTCAACGTATCCTTTGATCGTTTTAAGTTCTTTTTGCTGTCCGACAACGCTCTTTACAATTTCTAAATTAAAATAGGTCTCTCTTTAGGATCTTTAGTTTGTGTGTTTTTAAAGTAAACTAATGCTGATTTCATGTAGTCATGGAACTAAACGAGCAGCACCTGCTCATTACTTCCGAAGATTCTCATCTACTGTATATGGAGAGCATAAAATATTTTAAAAGATAAATGTGATGCTCCAAGCTTGGTGTGGCATGAATGGACTAATGTGTGGTGGTGTAACCATAGCATTTAAATGTCCTATCCAATGCCCAGTGAAAACTTGAACTGCCACCAGTTAGGTCTCAACTTAAGACTTTAAGGGGCGGATTCAATGGAACCTTGTGGAAGGTTAGAGTACAAAAAAATTGAGGTGATTAACATAATTTACTTCTCACCTCTTTTCCAGGACACGCAAGACGAAGGTATGAAAAGAAGGGGTTGGAGCTACTTGATGCCACCCTCCAAATTAAGAGGACGGGGCACTATGCTAAAGCATACTAATTGTTCATAATATAGCAGTTGCCTAAACACTAGCTGTTATGAGATTTTTTATTCCTGCTTGACACTGTGCACAAATATAAATAATATACACCTACAGAACAGGGCCGGATTTACCGCTAGACAACCTAGGCAACTGCCTAGGGCCCAACAGTCCTCAGAGAGCCCTCCCAGGGTCGGCAGTGACTGGGGTAGGCATCCCCCTCTGTCCGCCAACATGATAAAACAAATTGCGACCGGAAACAGATTAAAAAAAAAAACAAAAAAAACAGTCACATGATCGCATGGCGACTCCCGGTAGTCTTTCCTCCTCTCTGCTCCCACTGAGACATTTAGAGGTGATGATGAAGGTGCACATGTGATATTGTGAAGGGGCAAAAGTGACAATAAAGGGGCATAGTGTGATGATGGAGGGACAAAAGTGACAAGAGCACATACTTGTATTTATGCGTATTATTTTTGCAAACAACATAAGTATTTCTGCCCTGACTTAAATACTTATTAAGTTGTTTTGACCCAACTACTTAAAAAGCAGGACTGCTCAGTAATTATTTAGGGGTGCTTTTTCTGTAGGTGGGTGGCCTTGCTCTTTTCACATGTTAGGTACGCCCCCAATGATGCAAACTATGCCCCCAATGGTATGGCCACACCTCCTTTGGAGGAGTCGCGGCGGCACATACTTTCACTTCTGCTTAACTATAGGGGTATATGGTATGCTACAAAAATATAGTGCTATGGATTGTTTCAGGGAGGGGGCCCCAAACTAGTATCTTGCCTAGGGCCCCATGAGTTCTAAATCCGGCTCTGCTACAAAATACTGGGACCCCTGGTCAGCCCACATACCGTTAATTTTGTATTTGTAGGATGGACCACATTTGGCCCCAGGTGCCAGTCTACAAGGGTCTGGATTATTCTAGCTTTACTACCTCCGCAGTGAATTTACACCCAGATAACTCACTGAATTCACACAACATGCAGCAGTCAGTCTGGCAAGCTTTCCAGATGGCCATGGCAGAAGAAAATTAATTAACTTTTTTTTATCCAGTTGCATTGCACATACGTGAACCAGTTAGCTGGCTGTCAGGCGCCATCCATGCTTCCTCTCTCCCGCGCAGGGATGGTTGCCTGTGTCTGACGATCTTGCGTTGGGTTGCTTGGCAACCAGACATCGCATCCGGCCGCACCACACATGCGTGTCCCGTTGCCGTCTTAGTGTTAGTGTTTCAGCATTCCTGATAGATTTCGTTATTGGCTTTCTGACCAGACTTTTCCCTGACCATTCTCTTGAATTCCGCTTTGGTTTATTGGATACTCAGCATCTGAACTCTGGCTACCTTGAGCACTCTTCTGGACTTCCCTCTGGAACTGCTTTACCTGCTTGGCTTAATCTGACTGTTTGACCATCCACACACCTCTCCTACTTTGCTGGGAGCTGTCCTGGAGAACCGCAACCTGGCACCCCTTGTGGAAAAAACCAAACCTCTTTGCTGGGTCCCTGGAGAAGACATGGGGTGAGTTAGCCTCCAGGTGCAGTAGCGACAATCTCAGCAAGTAGTAACCATCCACTCAACCTTCTCGTGACACTGACCTGGCTAAGTGATAAGCTAACTCTTACCGCTCCAGGCCAGTATTGCAGAGGCAGCAGACTATTACTCAGCGGCGATGGAGCGTCAGCCCTATCACCATATCTTATTAAATAGACTCCACCCCCCCCCCACCCCCGAGAAGAAAGAGTTAAGAAACTTTGCCTGTAAGATAATTTAACAAGGAGAGCTCCAGTCAGGATACATCTTTTAATAGAAATCCCTTTTAGCCTACTTTTTACTTCTGACCTTAGGATCTGTGGGGTGGGGCATGTTTTTGTGTTATTTTAACATCTAAACTAGGTAGGCAGTAAAGGGAAAGGGTAATAATTTTTCATAACCATGCATTAGGCTTTTAAATATTTTTGGGCATTATTCGCTTTTCTTAAAATTGGTAAAACAAATTAACCATTACAATCCATTATTTAGCATACATCCCTATAGTCCAGACGCTGGTGAGATTGCCAAAATTTTGGACCCAGTTTGTGTGTGTGTAATTATAGAACACTTGTGTTTAGTCTTTAAATGTTGCCCGAAACATCCCAGAACAACAACAATATAATTTTGGAATCAGAATTGCCGTGTTAGGCTTTAGGAATAGATATAGAGATTTGTTTAATTCAGGGCACTAAAATGTCTAGTTATGGCTCGGTATTTTAGCAATTAATTACTGTGGGGACTGATTCTCTGACTCCTGTCCTGTGTCTATTTCTGGCCCTCCCCCTTCTCTGGTGGCTGGCCATGCCCCTTTGAAATGGCACAAACACTATTTCATGGGCCATTACCATTACGTTAACCAGGCAGCCCCTTACTGCCTCAGTCCAACACTGTTGGTGGAAAGTGTTGCATTGAAGAGTTTTATGTAGCAGTTAGAAGCTATACAAAAATAAAAAACACATTAATGCTGCAATCCCATGAACAAATAATAGTTGGTTTATTTGTTTAAGACTGTTATTGAGTTCTAAATCTGGATTGTGTTATGTGACTTCCATGGTAACTTCAGTCTCATAGAACATGATGTAATGAGCAGAGGGGATTTGGAACACCTCTTTGAGCTCTGTCTGCTCTAAAATCCTCCCATTCCACCTTCCCCTCTGCCTTCACATGTTGTGCTAAGAATCTAAGTCTGTGTGTGACTAGAAGCCATACTGGATTCCCCTCCAGAGTGATTTTGAAAAGTAGATAATTATTTGTAACAGGGCAGCTTAAAAAAAATGATGCTTACTTAAAAAGGTACTTAACTTGCTATATAAAGATGATAAAAACCTAAGAAGTATTGCTGCTTTATAGCACCATGGCTACCTGGTATTAACTTCATTATTAACTTCCCAGAGTTATTGTCTATTAAGGTATATAAACACTGTTCATACAGTATACCAAGATGCCCACTAGTCTTTACTTAAAAGACCTTATCTTTAACTACAAGGATCTCATATTCAACCCTCTATGCCTGCACTGGATAAATTGTCTATACCAGAGGTGTCTAAACTTAGTTCTCAAGGGTGACCAACAGGTCGTGTTTTCAGAATTTCTGTCTGTAGAAAGAGGTGGGATAATTACTGACCCAGCCAAATAGATTAACTCACCCTTGCATGATTAAAGAAAAATTCTGAAAACTTGAACTGTTGGTAGCCTTTGAGTTTGAGTTGAGTTTGAGTTTGGACACATTTTCTCTAGACAAAAACAGCCTGGAATTGGTAAATTTGGAATGTAACAAGAATCAATCACTGTAAAACTATCTGGACAAACCCCAGCAGCTGTCCAATTAGCTTTAATCAACATCTTTGCCATTGTAATAGTTTTCCAGGCTGTTATGCCCAGAGAACACGTTGCATGTAGTGTAGGCCCTGGGAGGCGGTGGGTGGAGTGAAACTTTTCTTCAAACCACAGGAGTGTCTCATCTTTAGTCAGTTGACATGGTGGGGGATATGTTATAAAAAAAAAAAAAAAAGTCATGTGTTCCAACTATTTTAACAATACATAGGAGATGTGCTTCTTAACTGAAAACAGCCATATTAACATTATCTCACATTGTATTAATCATTTCTATTGGATATATCAAGCTGTGTTCTTTATTAAGATGCATCAGGATGTGCAATGAAGTGTGTGCACACATGTCTGTTGATTTAAAATATTGATTGGTATAATTAGGCCAAATCTAGACCATGTAGAGACTGAAGATGGTTGAGGACACACAACATCTGCCCTATGCACACAACTTTAGAAGTAACCATTTAAAGAGAACTTGTCTTTCTTACAGAGTTGTGCCATGTAGTTTAAACCGTGTTTAATCACTTGTGCTCTTTCTGCTTTTTGGTTTTATCAATGATCAGGTTTTTTTTTAACCAACATCTTAGACCAATGGTGTAACAGACATACCTCATCCTCGCTTCAGCGCTGTCCTCTCCAAGCCGCGCGCAGCACTTCCAGGTGGCGGGTCACATGACCGCACTGTCTGGGTTGTCTTTTCAAATGACTTCTCCTATATAACACTGGGACTGACATTTGCACAATGTCAGTACAGCTAGTTTGCCGAGCTACTGACTAACTGTATTTCTTCTTGTGTATCTATTCCTGTGGATCTCCTTTGTAACGAACCTTGCCCCTTTCTGACCAAGTACAGGTGATCTTCTGTGTAATGAACTCTGTGAGGCTTCTGTCCAAGTGCTACTGATCACCTGTGTACCAAACCTTGCCTATTTGTGGACTACTGCTGATCTTCCTTATACCAATCCCTGCTTGACTACATCTCAGAATACCTCTCTTTTTTCCTATTGTCACATCTTAAAGCAGTCCAGGGAGCAGCGACCTGCGAGTTCCTAGCAGCAAAGCCCATCCTGCCTTGCGGCGGCTCTTGGTGAAGACCAGCGAACTCATTAGACTCCGCGCCTCTGGTCTACTGGTGCCAATTGGGATTGACATAGGTCTTACTAGATTGTAACAAATGGTCCCTAATAATTTTGTGTCATGTCACACTTCTCAACACCAATAGCACATTAACTTTTTGTATTGTGACGCACCAAAGACTATTGTTAAATATAAACTCAGAATCATAATTAATGAGTAGGCTTTGTTTTATAAAAAGAAATCTGAATTACAGCCAACATGTTTCATTTACAGTTAAAATATAATTCCCATATAACCCTAAAAAGTATATTGCCATCTTTTTGAGTTTTTACTTGTTCACAAAAAAATCTTCTGACACATCCAACCTGGTATCGATACGCTGCTCATTGCGATACGGTCTTTGACTCTGGTTGTGTTCTGCACTAGGATGCCATACATCCATATCTGTACTAAGAAAACGGTGGAACAAGAACAGGTAGGAAACAAAACAAAAAATATAGCAAAATATCCACAAAACTTAGTATAAAGTGTGAGGGGTGGAGTATAAAATATCCCATCACCTGTTTAAACTTTCAACTGTGAAAGGTCGCAGGCTAAATCAGATGAGCCTGCCCCAGCTCTGGTAGTGAAGAGGTTAATGTAAATCTACAGGATGTGTCTGACAGCTGTGAATCTCAGACTGGTAATTGTTCTTCAGAAAACTGTCAAAAACCACAAGATGTAACCCACACCTTTTACATTTGCACGTACCCATTTTACATTTGGTGAAACATTTGGATTCTGGCTGTTGTGGAAGGTGAAATATTGTGAGGAGGGAAAAAAAAGAAAAGTAATTAACACCCAGCACAGATTACATGTTACACTATGTAAAAATTGTTGTGGTCAGGTTACAATAGATACTCTTCCATAGAGAGAATTTTTTTTATTATACACTGAATATGAATATGCACACTACATTGCCTGGCAGAAATATGGTCTCGAAGTTTTGCAGGGATGAGTGGCAAAATTGTTGCAATTTTGTGACCACAAAACAGACTGAAGACAGTTTAGCTAAGGGTGTGGAATGGTGTTTTATTTAGATACTAATGGTGTTTTGTTCTCAGTCAGATATATCCAGTTTAAATATACTAAAGTAACCTGAAATGCTGAGGTTCCTTACTATTGCATGGATTGATAAGTGGTTAAGCGGTTATCCCATGTATTATAGGGTTGTGCCTATGCATTCTGCTGCCTAAAGACATTGACTATTATGGTACTCCTCTTATCCTTTCCACAAATTATCACAAATCGCTTGCCTATGAGTTGTATGTACTTTAAAATACAAATATTATAATGCTAAGCATAACAACAAGGTAAATACTGCTAATTTAAACTTCTGCTTCATGAATCACCTCTGGTCGATCTCATAAACACACCCTTGTGTACTGAATACACTATATCTATAGAAAAGATAGACATGGACATATCAATAATACTCTGAATGCATCCAGGATTTTTAGCTTATTTTGCACATATTTGCAATGATGTCAGACACATTACATTGATGAAACTGAGGGAAAATTAAATAGAAATCTATGAGCAAACTGTCCATTTCCCTTTTCTATCAAGTTTGGCTTCAGGTATTAGAAGCAGGATGATTCCTACTTGTCCTAACACTTAGAGGTGTGTGTGTGACTCAATGAAAGTTTGTGTAAATTACAATAATTAAACTTTGCAATTTGGTTTAAAAAACAAACAAAAAGAAATTAGTAGTAGAGTTAGTATATATTATTAGAAATCAAAAATTGTATGTGGTATATCTTCCAAAAATAAGAGTAACCTCATTTGGAAATACACCTTAATAGCTTGAAAAATGTAATGCTTTGCTATAAATATTTATACATTCGGGATTTACAGCTAATTTGTACGTTTAATGTTACATTTGTCATTTCATTGTGGTTTCCATCCCATAGTGACTACAGACTACATATATATTCCTTGATGCTCATCTCTTAGTACATCACGTTTTATCACACACATAAAAACTTCAAAAACGTTAACCATTTTTGGCTTCAAGTTTGCATGACTGGCTACTAAAAACAGTTGTACATGTGACCAGTATTGGAACTTCTGATACTGGCCGGTTTTGCATTAGTAAGATCGGCTTTTGCAACACTTATCCAGAAATCAAATACCATCCTTGGACGTGGTTCTAAATAGAATTAAATATAGCACCAAATACTACACAACGTGCATGGTCGTTTTTATGCGCAATATGAAAACAACTATTGTTTCAGTAATGGTTTCATATGAAACAGGTTTGCAAAGATGAACATGAACCTATGACCACTTTCAACTGCTGTGAAGTCTCCATTTCAATGAGCTCGAAACTGCCTTATTCTAACAGGGCATTTCTACAGGAGCCACCATTAATACATTGCGAGTCATGCTAGTATTGCCGTCTCTCAATACTAAACAATGTTTTGTGTGGTTATTGGTAAATAAGTTACAAGTCTGGTGACACGGTATCCTGGCAATGAAGGGGTTACCTAAATATTTGTCAAATCAGTGATGTAAATGATACCACTTTCCGGAGGCAAATGTTCATGTGTGGGAAGTCTATATGAATCCAAAGCATTCTGTTACTACACTATGATTCACTGGGACTGCTCCAATAGCATCAGCTGAATGACAATGAGTTCCCTTTACGTGTTTAGCTTTTGGACAAGAATTTACCCAGCATATGAATTTCACACCTACGGGCAGATATGATTATGGGCAAGAATGTTTACACTCTAAAAACCTGCATAATAGACCCATACATACATGTTTATTTTAATAGAACAGAGACCCAGCAAATGCAAATTATCCATATTTCAGAATTCAGGTGTCATTTTTAATGAATAAAAATCAGTGATGTTCCATAGGAAAATAATTTTATAATAGTCGTAACCACGTTATGCAAAACATAGATGTACAAATTAAGTATGGAAATGACAGCAGATTTCCACTGAATCTTAGACTGCACCAAGTATTTACCAATTTCCATCAGGTGCAGGAAGAAATTGACTAGCATATTATAATGAGAATCACCTTCTGCTAAAATGGCTATGACCTTTTAGATAATTATTTAAATTTATAAAATGATAACCTATGCAAGAACACTCCTAATACGAGCAGGTATCTAAAGCACATTTCTGCTCTCGATTCTCAGTGTCTGAGACGTAAGGAAGATCTTCGAAGGATTATTCTATACAAATCAACAGATGCAGAACACGTGCACTGTACAGGGTGCAAAAGTTTGTGCAAAAAGAAAATAAAAAAATACCAAGTTTACCTGTATTAAGGGAAACAATAGTAAGAGGCTGTGCCAGCTACCGCAAGAACTGCACAGGTAACATTACAGTGAGGAGTGGTGCAGTGGACAAGTTATTCCTTCAATATGCACAGGTAATGAGATGAGCTGTGATATTTCTGATGATGAGATATAACACTCTAGGATTAAACGTCACTGTACCTTAGGAGAGAGATGTCAGAGGGCCAGTTGTAATTGGAAACAGGAACTGACTTGCTGTGTCTCGGATGCTCCAGGGTGGAAATCCTTGTCTTTTATTCCCCTCGGTCCGTTATTAATTCCTTACAGAGTACAGCTCAACTTTAGGAGTGCTATAGGAATCCTTCATTGCCCCCTCAGTCCAGAGGATGCGATCTCCCCCCCACCGCCGCGGCTGCAAGCTCCCCCCTTATCTCCCTCCCACCCCTAAAAAAACATTCACATTCACTCTTCCTTGACTATTTTCAGTGTAACTATCAAGCCCCAAGAAGAAACATACACCGGGGTGCACCTCAAAACAAACAGGTGCTGGAATCCACGGGCACAGTCTCTGGATAGAGGATCTCTGAAGCAGACAACTTTGTTAAACTCCTTTTTTTCCTTTGTTTTAAATGCCAGTTATCAGATCGTTTGGGTCAGATATTTTTCATTTTCTTTATTTCCCGTTCTCATTACAAATCCAATACAGATCTTCATTCTTCACCATCTCACAGCCTTGCGCGTAGTAGAACGCTTAATAAAAGAGAGCCAGCGAGAGACGCAGCTGATCACTTTAAGAGCAAGCAGTTCCTATTGCCATGTCATGAATATTTTAGTGACTTAAACTGCCCTCAGCTGATGTCAAGCTAGTTGCTGCTTTGGTGACTCCACAAATCCCTCATAGATCAGATGTGATGAGCTGAAAGAAAAAAGAGAGACCCAGGTGCAGCTTTACATTGAGCAGCGTATGTCATCCCCAGGATGAACACAACAAAACACAGACCCCCACATCATTGATCACTGGGCTCACATTGTGATCGCTTATTCTCAGGAGTCTATTACCGAAATAAAATGATCAGGAGATGCTTAGCTACACAGTAGCAGGCTGCTGTAAGGTGAAACGGCTCCTTGAAGTCTTAAAGCGCCCCCTTCCTACTCTATTAACTGGGGAAGGAAACAAAACGATTCAGAGAGAAGAATTAATGTCTGTGCTTGTGTTATGGCTGACACCTTCAAGTAACTACAATTGCCTTTAAAGGGATATTGCATATATTTCAGTGTTAAATACTAACAGTTTTTTTGATAACACGATAATGATTTCATTGTTAATGTATTCAAATTCGTAGGTTCAGTTATACATTTTATTATTATTGACAAAACTGTTTACATTTATTATGAACATATTTGAAAGTGTGCATTGTTTGTTTTAAAGAGCTGTATAATAATGTATGAAAATCATCAAAACATTTTCATGATTGCAAAATAATCAATTTCATGAGTCATAGAGCATTAAGAACTAAGCTGTTAAAATACATTTTGTGGCATGAAGATCCAAAGGTCCGTGTTGTCCTTTGAATTCCTCATTTAGTTCTTATTAAAACGTGTAATTTTAGTGCATAAAAACAATATTTATAGGGGTGCAGTTCACGGTTTTGATTTGTCCATGTTTTAAATTCATCATTTCTAATGATTATGAATCTACCGGGAAACAATCAAGTTGGATTTTTATTGTGAGCTTTCCCCACTGTCTTATTGCGATAGTTTGAAAGAAGCCTCAAATAACTATAAGGGACACTATTTCTTATAAAACCCTTCAGTCTGTGATTTCCTGCTTGCCACCTCTACACATCATGACATTGTCCTTGTCACAGGCAGCCCTTTCCTCACAAACGCAGGCATAAGAATAGACAAGTCACTTCTCCTGCAGAATCAGCACATTGATGACATGAAATGTCCATTGCTGCTGTTGACTTGTGATTAGCCATAGTTTTTCTGTGCTATGCAAACCATCCATAGACAGCAACAGCACCTGACTTTGAAAACCATGAACTGCGCTGTATGTATATTGCTCATTCATATATGTCAGCCTTTAATTTAGGTAGAACTATTTTTAATTGCTATGTAACAACATTTATGGGCATTCTCCCTGTGTTTGCGTTGGTTCCTCCCACACTCCAAACACATACAGGTAGGTTAATTGGCTTCTGGACCCTAGTCTGTTTTTTGTATGTGTGCTTGGGAATTTAGATTGTAAAAGTATGCTCTGATGTGAATGATTACATATCTTCTGTAAGACACATAATATGATTGATGATATATAAATAAACAATAAAAAAAGTAAAACATAGCACATATTATTGGAACTCAAAGGGTTAACTTCTAAATATACTTGAAGGCATTACAAAAATTAAAGCTAGCTGAAATAATTCCCTTAGTGTTACTTCTTCCCTTTAGTGCTCAACGTTTACAAGTTACAGTTTCTTAAAGGTACTGTAGTGTATTCTATGAGATAAATGTTAAATACTAACTGGACATGGAAGCACTCAAAGGGGAATATTCAATTGTTAGCAAGACGGGTGAAAATCCCGCGCTCAAAAAAACCAAAAAACCTGTGCTCGTTTTTTCCTGTTCGAGCGCTCGTTTTTAAAAAAAACTCGCTCAATTCAATTGTTAACATTGCATCCATCGCTTCGCGCTCTATTATTGGTCCTAGCGAGTTTGAGATGAGGAGTGGTTAAGGCAGTCATTTTAGTATAAAAAATGAATGCGAATTAATGCAATGAAGAAGGGCCCCAGCACTGCAAAGGAGATTGGGCCCCTACACTGCAATCAAGAAGGGCCTCAACAATGCAAAGGAGAATGGGCCCCCACACTGCAATCAAGAAGGGCCCCAGCACTGCAAGCAACAATGCCCCCCCCTGGACAGCAGATTTAAAGATTTTACAAGCAGGTAAATTTTTTGCCATTTACAAACAATTCGTGAACACTGGCCAAGCATGGACATTTTTATTTGTTGGGACTTTGCGTAAATGAGTGTGTGTAGGTAAAGCATTAGAAAACTGAGGATTTCGTCCATGGTGAGTATTTTTTTTTTTGGTTTTTAATAAAAATCTATGGTGTACATGAGGGTGTTTACTGCATTTCTTGGGGTTTTATTATTTTTAATAAAGATTTGTGTTTGGAATGAGGGTGTTGTGCTTTTATTTAACATTTTGCTTTGTGGAACTACAGATCACAGCCAGCCGTGGGTGTAAGAGCATGTTGTCCCTTGTGGTTCTACAAGTGCAAACATGCCCTGGGTGCCATGGGTACGCTGGTGCTTGTAGTTAGACAAGTAGCAGCATGCCCACACTATTTAGGCCAACATGGCTGGCTGGGACATGTAGTTCCACAAAATATATAAAATCCCCATTTATTACCCTACTACCCACAGCCCAGGGGTAGTAGGAAGAGCCCTAGTGCTATCGGTACTGGGCTGGGTGTCCATAGGGGGGTGGCCCGCTTACATTTTTCAGCGGACCACACTCCCTAGGGAATTCAGGCCAGAGCTGAACAGTCTGTGGGTGTTTAGTCATTATGGCCGTGGGACCCAAACTGTGTTTCCCCCCTTCCCTGCTATAGTGCCTATCACCCCGGCTGGTTTGTCTAGTGCTGGTTCAATGAAAATAGGGGAAACCCTACACAAAATTTTTCAAAGATTTAAACAAACACAGCAATAGCCTGCCAGCACTAGGGTTAAGACTAAAGTATAGAGTGGGGAGCAAACGCTTTTTGGTTTTAAAAAATAAATAAATAACATGCTACTTTTCACAATTTTGATGAGAGCTGACTGAGGTCAGGCACAACCACCCCCCCCCCGCCCCCCCCCTAAAAATAAAGTTTAAATACATACACCACTAATGGATTTTTTTAAGGGGGGAACTTTGAATTTTTTTTTAATTATTACACTGTTATTTTTTTAAAAAAATAGTACTTTTCAGTTTTTAGGTTATTTTAATGAACTTTTACACCTATTTTTTTCAGTTTAATTTAGATTTTTCTTAACTTAAATTTTTTTTTTTTCTTTCAGCAGACCAAGGAGGCGCGAGATGAAACAGCAGATTTGCCTGTTTCACCCACAGCGTTAAAAAAAACAATTGAATAGCTTTTTCCGCTGAGGGTTTGCATCCAGCCTATACTTTAACATTGACAAACGGTTGCAGCGCGATAAGACCGTTTCGGTAAAAAAAAAAAAAGATTAGAATTGCGGGAGAAGTTTCCACGCTCGAAAATAAGAAAAAAAAAAAAAAAGACTTAACTCGCTCGAAATTACAAACTCGCTAACAATTGAATACCCCCCAAAGAATTAAATTATACCCCAAGATAAACTAGCATCAACACTGGCAATTAGCATAAAAGTTACACATTTTTATTTGGGCAAAAAAGCAATACAAATTTTCTAGAATCCCATTAATCTTATCAATTGTTGGTCTAGGTAAATAGGCCTTCTTGGTTTAAGGCTGTCCCTGTCAAAATCTGGACGACACCATAGAAACCAGGCAATATATTAAAGGTTCCAATAAATAGATAGAGTTGTAATTTATCAATGTGCACCTTGTCAACCTGTGATCTTTCATGCAGTTTCATAGTTGTGCTGTGTGCACACTGTGCAATGTCTAAAAAGAAATATGGCACTTTAAACCACATGAAAAAAAGTCTTAATTTTAGACCTGTTTATAATAGGACAGATTGCTCTAACCACATGTAGTCCCTACAATGTTGTAATCCATGCTCCCCCTATTTTAAAACAAAATATATATATATTTTTTTAAATGGCACATTCGGTTTTATAAGTCATCACATGCAATGGCATATGAATCGTCGCTTCAAACGTAAGGTGGTTTATTTTTTCAAACCAGATCCTATGTATGGCAGTAAAAAAAAAACAGTGAAAATCACAGGCTAGTAAATCCCAACTGTGCTTTAATGTTTATTATGGGATCAAGACTATAGATGTTACAAAGGGATCATTCACATCTAAAGCTCATGAAGTTTACCGTTGATAATATTATTGATCCATATGGTTCATAACAGGTCTTGCTGGAGTGTCTACTCATGTACCACATCTGCAGAATCAAAATGAAGCAAGCAACAAGTTTGTGTCAATTATCATGTGTCAAATAAAATGTTTACAATTTAATACTTTTACAGAATTCCATGTCTGATTAGAGAACCATTTTGTTCTTAATTTATATTTTTAGTGGTTTTTATGTAGCTCAATATTTCTTTTCCTATGTGTGAATTACTTTTGTTATCAACGAAACATAAAATATACACACGTTTTAACAAAATATAAAATCCCCTAAAGCAGATGTGCAACATTCTTTCAATTTACACCCCAATTGTAACACACAATTTGCAGTCCTATAAATTTAACTTCAATGTATATTTAGTATTAGCTGTTTTTGTATGTATGCACACAAATTTACAGGCACGATGCACTGTACTCTTTCCCACGTATTGGGCCCTTCGTTGACTGTGGCTGTTATAATCACGGACCTCCAACAGCACAGAACAGAAAATCTTTGGCAAGAGACCACCATAATTCAGTTAACTGATAGGGGCTTGGGGTTACTCTTAAATAATGTCAATATAAATGTGGAATTATCCATGAAAAACAAAAACATGTATTACTCTTCTTACCAGAATTGTGTCTTTAAAAAAATAAAATAAAATGTATGCACCAAGAAGCCTTTAAATAAAATGGTTATATATTTCTAAGGTTGCATAACACACTATACATGTAAAATTGTATATTAATTCACTTTCTTAACAATATAGTTATGCAACCCCCTTTTATTTTTGATCTTTAAATAATGTACTTGATAAACTATTACTACCTAAAACGCATTTCCATGTGCAAAGTTCCATTGTTTGTGTTGTACAGTGAACACAAGGCTTAATCTCAGCTTAGCACCTTTTGTTATTATCCCTGCAAGTGTGTTCTCACAATGTGTTGAAGTGATAAACAGTTAGCTATGTAATCATTCCATTAGAAAGAATATTGTCCTATGAATGCTAGTATACTGATTTGGTTTTATCTGAATGAATTTGTCTAGAGGCATGTCTAGAATTTTATTACAGTCTAGCAAATTTAGAGCTAGATTTGAGGCTTTTGGATATGAACTCATCACTAGTTTAAGCAATCTTAATTGCTACCCCAATCCTTCTTTTTTTCCACCCTTTTAGGTTCTGCATGTAACATTGGGGCTGGTAGCAAATATTGTCCAGCATGGAACCGTCTTGTACCTGAAATATATGATTTCTTTCCCCATAGGCCACTTTTGTTGTATACACCCCATTTTCACGCAGCCCTTATTGATGTAGAACAGGATAGAAAACATGTTCCATCTATTGTTCCATTTAGTCTACAAGCATTTAAAGTAAAATAAATTAAATAATCATTGGTATTCTTTTGCTTGCAGGAATACATAAGATTTTTTTTTATATTTATATATATAAAGTACAGCTTGCTGCCCCAAGTCCTAAGTGACCTTTCTATATATGCATGACTGACTAAGTTCATTTCAATGGAAGAATTTTCAGAGACAGACAGAACATTTTGAAATAGCAGTGTTTACATGGACCCCTGTGAAATGTGTTCAAAAATTCTATAGAAATCTATGAATGTGTATATTTGTATTAAAAAAATTGCAATCAAAGTGTAATCATTTATTAAGGATATAGGTAAGTAGCACAACATTCCAGGGATCAGTGCCCACAACTTTATACATTTGCGGCCAAGTTACTACCCCCTTCTTCTACTCTATCTCAGAGGGTAGTTTAATGCAGAACGTTTCTGCTTTGTTCAGATACAAAAGTGCTCCCAAACACCACATAAAGTACAAAATAAATAGTGTCAAGATTAAAAATGTACACGTTATAAGTGACTTCACTGAGTCCACTTTCAAAGCATATCTTCTGCTACGTCCATCATCATCATCATTTATTTCTATAGCACCACTAATTCCGCAGCGCTGTACAGAGAACTCATTCACATCAGTCCCTGCCCCATTGGAGCTTACAGTCTAAATTCCCTAATATAGACACACACTCACAGACAAACACACAGAAAGAGAGGGAGATAGACAGCGAGGGAGAGACTAGGGTCAATTTTTTGATAGCAGCCAATTAACCTACCGGTATGTTTTTGGAGTGTGGGAGGAAACCGGAGCACCCGGAGGAAACCCACACAAACACAGGGAGAACATACAAACTCCACACAGATAAGGTCATGGTTGGGAATTGAACTCATGACCCCAGACAGGTAGACCATATGATATATGGTAAAGATTTAGAGTTTGACTTATTTTGTGCCCCAAATGTACGCCTAAACAAAACAAAACAAAAATTCCATAACTAGGGCCGTTCAATAGGGACGATGGCCAGGGCACAATGCTGAAGGGGAACTCAGCTTATGAATATTTTAGGTTCATTTGGTTAAAATTGAGGGCCAGGGGACGGTATTTTTGTTTCTGGAAACAGGTGCTAAATTTTACGGACTTATGTCCAACTCTAAATGAGGCTCTAAGTGTCCATAGGTTAAAGTGCTAAAAGTTAAATGATACATGTTAATGAAAAAAAATGTTTAAAACAAATAATATAAAATGAAAGAAAATATATTGCAGAATTGCATAATTTCTAAAGATGGTCAACAAAAAGTGCACTGTACAACTATACATTGAGTGAACCTAGATCATACAATTCTAAAACACAGCTATAATAAATATCTTCATTTAAAACCATTGGTGTTCATAACTTGTCAATACTTCTTGATGTAAAATGACTTTGTTAAAAGCTCCTCATCATGGCGTTTATGCAACTATCTTAAAGATTATTCAGTGTATCTGCTATACAGTATGCTCATACACTTTAATGTGGTTGCTGAGTAGAGTCACATTTTTTTTGTTATTTTGGTATAAAGGAAGATGGAGTGGATGCTTTTTAATGGATGCAAAAAAGGCAGGAGAGACCTCCACTGCATCCACTAATACAAACATAGACTCCACATAGTGGGGAACTAGATGGAACACCAAACATGGACTGCATTTTTTTTTTTACGAAACAGAGATGCTTTAGAAACCCATACTGGTACAAAAAACATTAACAGCAGCAACAAATTTGAAGTCGAGAGTTTGCTCAATGCCAGGACATTCAGTCCATCCATGAGTCCATAATGTCTCTCATTCAGTGTCTTAATTTTCTTTGCGGCGTCCCCACACTGAGTGCTGATTACTGGCATGGAGGAGTCTTTTATCTGTGCAGCTGCTACATCTCAGTGTTAGTGAAACTCTGGAAGTATGGCGTCAGGCTATGATGAATGGTTTCCCAGCCAGGGGCAGACTTTTTTTTACGGGGTGGAGAGTGATTTTGGATAGCCACACCCCTCCTTCTCTCTGATTGGTTGGTCCTGCCCCCTTTTTTACAGATGACTAGACCTCTCCACCGCAATTTAATGGGATTAAGATTGCTGCTGGGGGAGACCCCCTTTGGATCCACTTGGGGTACCAAGCCAGCACTACACTACCAGCCTGACAGAGGAGCAGAAGATTCCCCCAAAGAACAGCACTCAAGGAGGGGGAGCCATCCAGGAGGATAAATCCACACATGTCTATACAATCTCCCTGTAAGATCAATAATACCAGGGATTGCAGCCTGGTTACAACCAGAGTATACAGTATATGCAGATATTTATTTAAATTCTTGAAACTGTACATTCCATTTTGCCACATATTGTTAGGAACCCCTCTAGCCGGTACAGCACAACCCGGAGTCTGCTCTGCCAGTCTGGTGTTCACTGGAGCCCCTAGTGGTGGGGACAGACTTGGCCGCAGACTAACAGAGGGTCGTGAAGTGCGTACCGGCTGGGGAGAACCCAGGAAAGTGGAGTGAAGTCCAGGCAAGGGTCGAGGGCCGGCAGCAAACAGCGAATCCAATAAACAAGCCAAGGTCAAGGGTCACAGAGCAAACAGTAAAGTTGGTAAACACGCCAGGGGTTGGGGTCACAAGAAACACAGGCAGGGTCCAAATCCAGGCAAGGGGTCATACACAGGCAATCCAACAGAATATCCTCAGGACAGGAGCAAGGAGCAGAGCAGGTCAGCAGAACTGGCAACAGAAGCTATAACTGGCAGTGAGGCTGCAGACCTCACTGCCTTAAATACTGGTGCCCACCAATCAGAGCCTAGCTCTGAAAACGCCCACAGTAGTCACTAATACATGGACCAAGCCCCCTTCATTAATTAGCCCACAGGCTGCCTATTTGGGACGCAGCGCTACACGGGAGGCGTCCGACTGTTGCCTTGGCAACGGCCAGGCAGGAAGTGGAAATGACAATGACGTCCCGGTCGTCAAGGTGACGGATGGGACGCCAGCTGGAGCAGGAAGCAAGCCGCGGTGGCTGTGAGTACCGCCGCAGTTCGTGACAGTACCCCCCCCCTTGAGGAGGGGTCAAGGAACCCCGACACCCAGGCTTCCTAGGAAATTTCTTGAAGAACTCCTTTAGATGCTTGGTAGCATGGAACTGTCTTCACGGAACCCAAGACCGCTCTTCCAATCCTCGATTCTTCCATTGTACCAGGAAGTGCACCTGACCCTGCACCTTCTTAGAATCAAGAATCTTCTGAATAGTAAATTTTTGAGGTCTGTTCCGATTCTGTCCATGCGAACTTGGAAACTGGGATTGACTTGGGTAAAGCACAGGATTAAGCAGGGAGCAATGGAATGTGTTGGGGATCCTCAATGACCCAGAAATCTTCAACCTAAATGCTACAGAATTAATCTGCTTGACAATGAGAAATGGACCAATGAATTTAGGACACAATTTCCTGCAGGGATGTCTGAGCCTAATTTTTCTCGTAGAAAGCCACACTTTCTGGCCCACTTTGAAGGAGCAGGTGGTACGGTGGCGATCCAAAAATTTTTTCGCAGAGAATGAGGCCCGTCCTAAAGAGGACTGCACTTTTTTCCAGATGATTTTAAGATCAGCAGCTGTAAAACGAATCTCCGGAATACCAGCGGTTTGTTGGGAATACAAGGAATTGGACCTAGGATGAAAAGCAAAATTACAGCAGAATGGAGAAATTTGAGTGGATGAATGACATGAATTGTTATAGGCAAACTCTGCCCATGGTAACAAGGAGGACCAGTTGTCGTGGAATTCATAAATGTAACATTAGACTGAGGGTGGTATGCAGACGAAAGACTGACTATGATTCCAAGAAGGTTACAAAAGAATTTCCAGAACTGTGCTATAAACTGAGAACCACGATCCGACCCGACATCAGTAGGAAGTCCGTGGAGACGGAATATGCGCTGGATGAACAGGATAGCCAGGGGAGCCTGGGTAACGGTATGAAGTGTGCCATTTTACTGAAGTGGTCAACCACCACCCATATGGTGTTATGTCCTGCAGAAAGTGGCAGGTTGACTATAAAGTCCATTGACAAGTGTGTCCGGGGTCTTGCAGGGATAGGCAATGGAACCAACTGGCCTGCAGGACGACTCCTGGGGACTTTATTCCTGGCACAACTCTCACAAGAGAGGACATAACTTTTACCATATATGAAACAAATTCACTGCCGTTTAGCAAGTATCAATACCACAGACTGATAAGATATATGTTTGTAAATGGTATTCCAATCCTCTTAGGGCTCCATCAATGACAAGTGAGTAGGTAGCCTGTATCGGTGTCCGGATTTCAAATACACCGTTAGGTGCAAACAGCACCAGTAGATATTAAACAGGTACTTAGCTTCTCTTCGTTAGCCCGTGGATTCCAAGCTACCAGCATCAGACCTATTCCGATGTCTCCAGTGGTTTACAGACGGCAGTCTGAAATAAAGTATTTATCGGCAGCGATCTAAATCAACCCAGGGTTGTAAGCTGGCCAGCACCTGGTAAGTTGCTCAATAAGTATCAATCCTAACGCCGCTTCATCAGAGGTAAGTGTAATGAGAAGGTCCAGCAGCGCTGGTTTAAATACATAAAACTAGTCACACTAGTCACATGATCATCAGCTGACCGACCGGAGGTGTCCGACAGCATTACATTCATTTCGGAACTTTCCGATCTCATATAGTCCGGATCTCATAACCTGAAGAAACATAACTCGATATAATGCTAATCCATATATATAAATAAAATCTCAGGTAAAAGATCTTCTTGAAGGGTATAGCAACATAAATCAAGAAATATTACATTTCATTTGATGAATGCATAGATCTAATGCATATAAAAAACCTAACATGATCCACAGTATGGGCTAAAAAACATATGATGAAAATAAGAAAATAAAAAAACATAAATAAACCAGCAAATCAATATGTATATTGGGAACAAAACCTCTGTAATAATAATATAATTGACTAAATAGACAATCATATAATTGGCTAGGTACACAGTGATATAAGTAATCAGCCGGATATATCTATAAACACAGAAAAACCATATAAAATAGCTAAAATATAGCAAAGATAACAATAATGCATGCCATCCATTTGATTTGAAAAAAATCCGCCTAAACGGAACCATTCATATGTTGTTGAGTTCGATGCTGTCATTAAGACCAAACGGTAAAAAAGTTTTTAATATGAAGATCCAAAAGGTTTCACGTTTACAGAGAATATTGAAACGATCCCCCCTCCTAATAGTAGAATTAATCTGTTCAATTGCTCGAACCTTTAGACCCTCTACTTTCCCTTTTTGACATGCATTAACATGTAATGATAAACTGTGTGACTAAATGCCTTTTATGATATTACGACGATGTTCCAAAAACCCACATTTAGTGTACGGATCGTACGTCCCACGTACTGTAAGCCACACTTACAATTAATAAGGTATATCACATAGGGAGAACGACAATCCAAAACTTTCTCAATCTCAAAACTCTCACCTGTTGAGAAAGAGATAAAATTTGTACATTTATGATCGGCAAATAGGCAGGTGGTACACCTAATTTTGCTGCATTTATAAAAACCCGTAGGTCTCGTCATTAGTCAACAACTTGTAGATGGGTTCACTACAGGCAGTTTATTATCTAAACTATTTTTTAAAAAACTTGGAGATAGTTTGTTTTTAAGATTCTTAGATTTTCTGAAAACTATATTTCTACCCCTACTGACATCTTGACCTATATAATCATCAAGTTCTAGCAGAACAGAGTTTTTGGTAATAATATGTCTGATTTCACTGGCATAGCTATTATATTTAGTGATAAATACCATGTACTTGATAGAAGCAATCTTCTTCGGACGTGTGGCTAAAAGACAATCCCTATCTGTACCTAGAGCTACCATATAAGCTTTATGTACAAGCTCTTCCGGATAAACCTGTTCTGTAAAGGCTTCAAACAATTTCACAGAGTGTTTGTTAAAATCCTTTAAATCTGAACAGTTTCTTCGCATACGATAGAACTGACTTTTGGGTATACTGTTCTTCCAAGAATTCAGATGACTACTTTTATAGTGTACATATCTGTGTGAACCAACTTGTTTGGAGTAACTTTCCGTAACAATAGAGGATTTTTCAATTCGCAGAGTAACATCCAGAAAATTAATTTCTGCTGGATGGTGAACACTGGTAAAACTTAAACCGAAATTGTTGGTGTTTAAATGTGATAAAAAAGCAGATATAGAATCAGAACTGCCTTTCTTAAATGAACAGGAACAAATAAACATCCTTCTGGAGTATTATCAGGAGCTAGTCTTTGAAACCTTCGAAGTGTGGTGCTCAAGTCTCGGGTTAGTCCAGCATGAATTGTGGAAGAAGGAATGATGGGCTCCGGAATAGTAACTGGAACGTGATGTGCCAGGAAGCTTCTGGATAGGGCATCAGCACGGACATTTTTAGAACCTGGTCGGTAGGTGATCACAAAATTAAAACGAGTGAAGAACAACGACCAGCGGGCCTGTCTGGGATTCAGACCTTTGGACGATTGTATGTATTGTAAATTCTTATGGTTTGTAATAACGGAGACTTGATGTATAGCACCCTCCAGCCAATGTCGCCACTCCTCAAAGGCCCATTTAATTGCCAGTAGTTCCCTATTACCCACATCGTAATTGGCTTCAACGGAAGAGAACTTACGGGAGAAGTAGGCACATGGGTGCAGACGGTGAGTATGGGAGTCCTTCTGAAACATTATAGCGCCAGCACCGACATCAGAGGCGTCGACCTCAAGAACAAATGTTTTTTTAGGATCTGGGTGTCTAAGGACCTGAGCGGATACAAAGGCTTTTTTCAAACTTTCAAATGCGGCTTGGGGCGACCAATTAGTTGGATCCATTGCTTTGCGGGTCAGGGCGACAATAGGAGCCACAATGTCAGCAAAGCCATGAATGAATCTTCTATAATAATTGGCGAAGCCCAGGAACCTCTGCACCGCTTTGAGATTATTTGGTTGCACCCAATCCAGGATAACTTGGACCTTGGTTGGATCCATGGGGAATCCTTTAGAATAAATTATGTAACTCAGGAAGGATACCTTCTGCACCTCAAACTCACACTTTTATAATTTGGCGTAAAGGTGATGTTCTCGCAATTTCTGTAGAACCTGTTTGATGTGACCCCGATGTATAGTTAATGACTTGGAATAGATGAGAATGTCGTCTAAATAGACAACCACGAAATAGTCAAGGAACTCCCAAAGAACTTCATTAATCAGATCTTGGAATACTGCAGGTGCGTTGCTAAGACCAAACAGCATGACCAGATACTCATAATGTCTAGAATGTGTATTGAATGCCGTCTTCCAATCATCTCCTTCTTTGATACGGATGAGGTTATATGCTCCACGAAGATCGATTTTGGTGAAGACTGTAGCACCTCTTAATTGATCGAATAAAACGGAGATAAGAGGAAGGGGATAGGTGTTCTTGACTGTAATGAGATTCTCAGTAGTCAATACACGGTTTTAGTCCTCCATCTTTTTTGGATACAAAAAAGCATCCAGCTCCTACTGGAGATTTAGATGGTCTGATGAAGCCTTTCTCCAAGTTTCCATCAATGTATTCCTGCATGGATTTGGTCTCTGGACTAGAGAGAGAGTACAAGCGCCCCTTGGGTAATTTGGAACAAGGAATAAGCTCGATCGCACAGTCGAAGTCACGGTGAGGTGGTAAAGTATTGGCAGCCTTCTTAGAAAACACATCCCAGAAGTGATGATATTTTGAAGGAAGTTGCTCCGGAATTGGCTGAATGACTCGCAAAGGCATAGTTAGACAAGACTGTGTACAATAAGAGCTCCACTGGATAATCTCTCCTTTCATCCAATCCACGACAGGGTTAAGACGGGAAAGCCAAGTATGGCCCAAGATCAATGGAACCGACGGACAGTCGATAAGGAAGAAGGTCATTGTCTCTGAATGGAGCGCTCCAATGTTCAATTGCAGAGACGGGGTTTCCCAGGTAATCTTGCCACCAGGCAATGGACTCCCATCTAAGCCGCAAACAGTAATGGCAGATTTGAGCTTCACAGTCGGGCAGAGCGGGCAAACCCAGTGTCGAGGAAGTTGCCTGCAGCTCCACTATCAATGAAGGTCGACAGGGCCACGGAACTGGTACCGAATGTGACTTGTGCTGGAATCAGGAGAGCATTCTTTTGGGAAACAACTTGCAGACCTCGGTGGACCTTCCCCAAACATGCTCCTTTTTCAGGTTTGTGAGGACAAGAGCAGGAGAAGTGGCCTTTATTACCACAATAAACACATAGGTCTTGTGACTGTCTTTTGTCTCTTTCCTCAGGAGAAAGGCGATATGCCCCTGACTGCATAGGCTCCTCAACATCCGTGGGAACTGGAATGAATGCAGGTGAAAAGAAAGATGCCTCTTTCTCCGTCCTCCTTTCCTTGATTCTCCTGTCGATTTTAATGGCGAGTTGCATAAGGCTCTCCAACGAGGTGGGGGAAGGATACTGCACAAGTGAATCTTTAATCTGCTCTGACAGTCCTAGGCGAAACTGGCTGTGTAACGCTGGATCATTCCACTCACTGTCAGGTGACCATCTGCGGAATTCAGCGCAGTATTCTTCTGCCGAACGCCGGCCTTGCTTTAAGGCCCGTAGATGAGCCTCAGCAGAGGCAACTCTATCTGGGTCATCGTAGAGGAGACCCAATGCGTTAAAGACAGCTTCCAAAGATTGCAAGATAGGACTAGACTGCGGCAGGGTGAAAGCCCAAGACTGGGGGTCACCCTGCAGGAGGGAGATGACAATCCCGACTATCTGCTGTTCTGAACCAGAAGACCGAGGTTTGCAGCTCTCCTTAAAGTTCCGGAACAGGGCCCTATTTCCGGAGAACCGGTCCGGCAAGTTCAACTTGGGTTCATCGGCGGGACCAGAAATGGCTAGTGAAGTCTGGGAGTCCTCCTCTTGAGCGGACAAAAGCTGGGACAGTCCCCAGACCATTTGATGGGCAGCACGGTGGCTAAGTGGTTAGCACTTTTGCCTCACAGCGCTGGGGTCATGAGTTCAATTCCCGACCATGGCCTTATCTGTGTGGAGTTTGAATGTTCTTCCCGTGATTGCGTGAGTTTCTTCCGGGTGCTCCGGTTTCCTCCCACACTCCAAAAACATACTAGTAGGTTAATTGGCTGCTATCAAAATTGACCCTAGTCTCTCTCTCTTTGTCTGTCTGTCTGTGTGTGTATGTTAGGGAATTTAGACTGTAAGTGCCAATGGGGCAGGGAATGATGTGAATGAGTTCTCTGTACAGCGCTGCAGAATCAGTGACGCTATATAAATAAATGATGATGATGATGATGAAGGTCTCAACATGACAGGGCTTGAAAAGGAGACAATTTGGTTCCGCTTTCATCCATCCCAACTTCGTCTCCAGAACGTCTGTTTTTGGGCCGGTTATAATGTTAGGAACCCCTCTAGCCGGTACAGCACAACCCGGAGTCTGCTCTGCCAGTCTGGTGTTCACTGGAGCCCCTAGTGGTGGGGACAGACTTGGCCGCAGACTAACAGAGGGTCGTGAAGTGCGTACCGGCTGGGGAGAACCCAGGAAAGCGGAGTGAAGTCCAGGTAAGGGTCGAGGGCCAGCAGCAGACAGCGAATCCAATAAATAAGCAAACAGGAAAGTCAGTAAACACGCCAGGGGTCGGGGTCACAAGAAACACAGGCAGGGTCCAAATCCAGGCAAGGGGTCATACACAGGCAATGCAACAGAATATCCTCAGGACAGGAAAAAGGAGCAGAGCAGGTCAGCAGAACTGGTAACAGAAGCTATAACCGGCAGTGAGGCTGCAGACCTCACTGCCTTAAATACGGGTGCCCACCAATCAGAGTCTAGCTCTGAAAATGCCCACAGTAGTCACTAATACATGGACCCAGCCCCCTTCATTAATCAGCCCACAGGCTGCCTATTTGTGCGCATGCGCCCGGCTTCCAGCACTGCCGGGACGCAGCACTAAACGGTAGACGTCCGACCGTTGCCTTGGCAACGGCCGGGCAGGAAGCAGAAATGACATCCCGGCAGTCAAGGTGACGGCCGGGACGCCAGGGGGAGCAGGAAGCGAGCCGCGGTGGCTGTGAGTACCGCTGCGGCTCGTGACACATATCTTAAGTTTAGATAACAACATCTGCACCTTGGATTTATAATCACTTTATACTTGAATACAATATAGTGAGGAATCCAAGTAGGTAAAAGCAGCTTTATACCAATATGCTAACATCAATCAGAAGGTGATATTCCTGGAAAAACAATAACTGTAGCTGGTATTCTAACCAAAAATCATCTTCAGTTTGATAGTGTAGATTTTACAAAAACATTGTTTCAATAGATTAAAACACAGCACCATTGTATGGCAATATTTCCGTGTCATTTTCATAACAACAAATTTTCCTAATGAATGTTACTCATGCTGGGGACATACATCATTTCAGCACGTCAATTACAATTTTTTTTAACTTGGCATTGACAGCAAAGATTTATATCTAGAAATGGAGTATTATCTAAAATGGTGACATTTTCAGTATTTGTCATATTTCATAGGAATTAGGGGCCTGAGTCATCAAGGCACGCATATTGAGCGCAACGCACGTACCTGGGACAAATCACGGACCAGACCGCTGCGAACGCCCGAAGTCAACAAGATGCGGATTGTCACATACCCAGCTTAATGACTTTGTGTGTAACTGTTCCAGGGGCGGATCTAGAAAAGTATCCTACCCGGGGCGATTTAGGGGGAGCAATTTAGGCCCCGCCCCCTTTTTTAATTCAAGGCTGCCGGCGGCTGCACAATATGTGCAGGTCCCCTCGGCAGTGACAATGTGCTGCCCGGCTGCTCTGATTGTGTTTTAAACACAATCAGAGCAGCCGGGCAGCAGACTGTCACTGCCGAGCGGACCTGCACATATTGTGCAGCCGCCGGCAGCAAGCCCCTTCTAGGGGGGGGGGGGGGGCGATCGCCCCGATCGCCCCCCCCCCTGGATCCGCCACTGAACTGTTCCTACCGTATGTGCTCACGGCCGTGCAAGTGATCACATACTACAACATGACTACTACTACTAAATAAACTATTTTTAACTCCAAACAATAATATTAACAATTTTAGTAATAATAAATAACTTAATAAAACGTATTAATTAATTTTTTAAGATAATACATTTTTTGGGGTATTTATTGCTTTTTTATAGTTATGTTTTGTATTTTTTTTCTTGTTTTTTTTAGTTCATAGCCTTTGACTCTTTCATCTTGTTGGACCCATCAACTCCTCGTCAGCTGCAACAAAAAAAAAATACAAAAATGTAGTAAATGCACTCTTAATACATTGATGTGGTGAAATGCTAGGTCTATGTGGGTACATATGGGTATGCATTTTGCAAGACAGCTAACTGCACACAAGAAAAGAAATGGGGGGGAGTAGGTTCCCCATTGGGGGAACTTGGGATGCCCTCTAGTGTGAATGGGAAGGGGAAAGTGTTTCTCATGTCAACGTCTTTCTGGTTAAAAATAAATTGTCAAAACTCCACTGCATCACAATTACCCTGTACTTACTTTATTCCACCAGCACCTGTGGCTGCTGAGATGGTTCGGGCGGGCTCCGGTACAGGACTGGGGAGATGGAAAGGTTATCTTCCAGGACCACCGCTGCCTCCTCCTCCTGGAGCAGTTCAACCTCATCAGTTGCCGCTGCCGCCTCCTTCTGGACCACCACAGCCGCCTCCTGTTGGACAACCTCCTCCTCATGTGTCCCTTCTTAATTGCGACATTGGTGGCGGTAGCTGCGTTGGCGTCCTGTTGAAAAATAGGATCTTTTATATTTGTTTTTCTTTTTTATTTTATTAATGGATTCAGCAGCTTATATCCCTAGGGTTGCTGACAATATATATTATAGGTAACCAAAAGGGGACTATGGACATAACGTTGTACACAATAAAGACCACTCCCACTTTTTAAGGATCTTGCAATGTATTAGACCATTCCAACGAGATGCGGATAATATCTCCATATCCAGCTTCCTCCTCCTTCCTGTATTCATAACTAATATCCCTACATGAAGTTTGTCGAGCCCACAACATGATTTGTTAGTAAGTGATATGCCAAGTCCAACTGGTGTAATATTCACAAGTATTTAATTTTCTGTTTCGTCTTCTCTGCTTCACCAATAATATTCTGATCATGGTTGTCTAAACACCTTTAACACATTGTGTATCTATGTATACTCATCTACATGCCCTATTAATGATTTTATGTTTGTTCAATTTTATGGAATCCGTTCATGATAAGTGATAGATACTGTATTATGAAGATTTACATATGCATCAATACTAATTATTGTATGGATATGATCCTGGTCTTATCTGATCCATTACTCAATATTCGACCAGATCCAAAATTAAGAATATATTTTGCATATGAATATCTTACTCAGAAGTATCTTTCACTCAGAAGTGACACAAGTATTTTGTTTATATTCATGTCTGTTTTACTTGTATAAAGGGTATCATCATGCCCATATTATTTGATTTTAATTATTATCATTATTTTTATTTCTTACATATGACATTGCGGTCATTTCTGAGACATATGATGGTCATGTATTCTTAAACGATGTTACAACACTGTCAATGAATATTATCCAGATACTCCGAATAAGTGATTAGTTGCACCTTGATAAACACCTCTCATTGTGTATTTAATTATCCAATGAAGAACCAGAGATGAAGCATTTAAGATCACAACGCTGCAGACTCACTTATCCTTGAGAAAGTCTCAATAGAGATGAAACACGTTGGGTCAATTTTTTTACTTCACTGCTACCTGTACACAGGAAGTGGTGCGTCCTGCGTTCCACTGTGGGACACAACAAGACTGTGAACTCCTTCCTATAATACATAGTGAGATGCTGCCGCTACCGCTCACATTGGATTTTCGAGCTGCAGTACATTATCCCTTTGGAGCTGTGAGGATTTGAGAGAACTTTGTACTGTTTACATTTATCTATACTATTCATCACCAATATTGGATTTTTGGTCCAGCTGCACCATTACAGACTCTTTTTCCACTTTGTTTGGGCCAACAACACATATGGCCGTCATGAGTTTGTGTTACTGATAATATTTGGGTTCTCCTTGTTATTGCATTGATATACCACCAATATCCTTATCATTTTGTTTTCCACATTTGATATTCAATATTGTGTATTCACCGTTTTGTTTACACAGACCTTCCATAGATTAGTTATTTCACTTCAGTGTGAGTTTCTTGGCATTTGTATTTATTTCACTGTTTATGTTACCAATATTAAGTACATCTATTCTACATTAGAGGTCTTGTTCCCCTTTTGACTTTGCGAGTGCAATTTGGACTCCTTTATTTTTATTTTTTATTGTCTCTAACATACACAAACATGCAGATAATGGTAACTTGCAATGTGAAATACACTACACCACACATATTCCATAAATGAAATGGTTAACGTTGGAAAGAATCAGAAATACTGTTCATGGGACCACAACTATGAGCACAAATATTACAATATTATAATATTTGTTTTATCTAAGTTACTGACATCAAGAATGGTGCGGCCCTTTGTCTTTTTTGCTGTGCAGTTACTCTCTCAGCAGACACTTGCCATTTAAGAATGAATATACTAATATACTAATGAATATACTATTATTATAACTAATTCCTATTACAGTAACACTAGCTGCAAATGAAAGTAAACCAAGTAATTTTGGAATAGCAATGGTAATTATAAATATTAAGTGACACCTAATAAACTGCACTAAATGAAGCATAATAATGAATATAATACTGTAGTCAGAGGGAATGGACAAAAAAGAAGCCTTTGCAAACATGTATCCATGTTTTCTGTGTGTTACGCCACTTGCATATAATACTGTGTTTTTGGGCGTACTTACGCGCAGCTATCTCTGCCCTCAATTCTGCAAGGAGGTCGGGCTGCCTCCTCCTACGATCGCTCCAACGGCGTTGCAGCTGCACAACGAAGCGGCGACTGTCCAATTGGAGCCGCAGACACCTGCGGACAGCCTGATAGGGAGGTACGGGGGGTACTGTTGTACCGGGCCCGCGCTCACCAGGGGGCCCGGTACAACAACGCAACATATACTTACCTGGGGGCCCGCCGCTGGTCTCCGCTACTGTGTCTTCAGCCTGGCTGTCACCATGACAGCCAGGCACCAGGATGCGATCGCAGGGGTGGAGGATTCATTCCCCCTGCGATCATGTGATATGTCAAAGGCTGAAGACACAGTAGCGGAGACCAGTGGCGGGCCCCCAGGTAAGTATATGTTGCTGTTGCTAATGGGGGGGGGCGCTCATCGGGGGGGGCAGGGGACACGGGGGGCCTGTACTGGGCATGATTATTTCTGAAGGCGGCCCTGCCGATAGGCATTCACCTTTTCTTCGTTTGTAACATTCCGACCCGCAGCTCGGTAGGCGAGAAGGTAGCTGCTCTCATGTTGTCTGGTAAGTGAGACAGTTTAATATCCTGCATAGCTATTGGTTCTCAGTGTACGTAGGTGAGTCTGCACATCATTTGCGGAACCTTTCAATGCCATTACAAAGATGGCTAACTCACCTGTCAATTAAAGTAAGTATCCTAGGAATTTGGGGGGTGTTGGGGTTTTGAGCCTAGCGTACTGGCGCTTACTCAGGAGAACGCACCTGTCGAAGTCGTATAATTGGATGAAAGAAAGTATATTGATTAATATTGTTTTACCATGCGATTGCGATCAGTACGCCAAGTGTTACGTGTCATGGCGCGATTGCATACACTCGCACTTTTACATTCATCTATTTATATATTTCATATTTATAATGGTTCCATTCCACATTCGTTTATGAGCAGATGGTATTTTGTTTATAGTTATATATTATAAGGTTATATGTACACTTTAGGGATATTTTAAGTTCAGGTCATGGGAAGTATGTCATGTTTAGTATCCTTCTAATCCCCAATTTATTCGCAGACATCCGGTGCAATCGCCGAACAGAACGCACATTGCGTATGGTAGTTATAGATTGTAGGGAATAAATGATTAGAATGATATTGTCTGTGTATTGTAAATAGACTAGTTTAAACTGGATTCTGGGAGGGAAAATCAGAGTCATCATCTGAAGAGCAGACCCCCACTCTTGGATATTGACCCCCACCCTTGGAGGGGGTTGTTTGAACTGGCCTATGACCTACATTACACTGGACCCTCCTGAAGCCTGGACCTATAGAAGCAAGCCACATCATCTGTATTGTTTTCTCTGTAATATTGAGTGTATATATAAAGCTCCCTGGGACCAGCTAAGACAGTCTTCACTGACCACAGTCTTCTGGACTGAAGGACTGTCTAGCTGGATCCAGCAGAGGGTGCAGCGTATGTATGTATATATTTGGTATCGGCACTATTGTACTTGTTTATTGAACTGCTAAACTTTTTTTTTTGCCTTTTGCTAAATAAATTGCTTGTGCTTTGGAACCACATAAATTGCTTAGACAATGCTTATTGAAAAACGATGAAATTACTTTAATACACCAGTACCCGCTATAAAACTCCCACAGTATTCATTAGTCGGCCATGACAATTTATGCATGGCTGAGTGGTTGTTGCTGTTAGGAATAGGATTTTGCCTATTGATTTTGTGGTAAACAAGATGGCCCTAGGTGTGAGCCCTTACATAGCATATAATTTTGCTTTCCAATCTGTTCTATAGCTTTCCATTGACATTGCTGTCTACAAGTACATTTCCATCAAAGGATTACCCTCCATCTTGTGGTAAGTAAAATGACCCTAGGTGGGATCCTTTTTCTATAGTGAAGGACTAAATTTTGTTGTTTTGAATTTGCAGAGATGTCTGAGCATGAGCGAAGTCAGGCTTCAGGACCATCCTCCTTTGCCGTGAAAAAAAAAAACAGCAGACAAATTTCTCAAATACAGAAATAGAAATTTTGGTGGAAATGGCTCTTGATAGGCTCCACTCCACGTCAGCTCTCGGTCGGATCCAAAGGCAGAATATGGGAAGAAATTACGAATGCTTCTTCAAGTAAAGGAGCACTTGGGAAACAGTGATAATAATATGGTCTCATTTCAAATTAGTTTCCAGAAACAACAGTATAAGGGATCAACTAGGACTTTAAACTTTAAAAAGGCAAATTTTAATATGCTAAAGGAGTCTATAAAGAGCATAGACTGGGACAAAGCCTTTGAAGGAAAAAATACGGAAGAAATGTGGGCTGTCTTTAAAATGTTGTTGGAAACATACACGTATAAATTCATTCCTATGGGAAATAAATGTAAAAGAATTAAGTCTAAACCAATGTGGCTAAATAAAAAGGTAAAGGAAGAAATGCAAAGGAAGAAGCGTGCATTTAAATTGTTTAAGTCTGAAGGGTCAGAGGAGTCCTTCCATAGGTACAAGGAATGTAATAAAACATGCAAAAAGGAAATTAGATTGGCTAAATTAGAAAATGAAAGGCACGTTGCAAAAGAAAGTAAGACAAACCCCAAAAAGTTTTTTAAGTATATAAATGGCAAAAGGATTAAAAAAGATAATATAGGACCCCTAAGAAGTGAGATGGGTGAATTGATAAATGATACTAAGGAAAAAGCAGAGATATTAAACACGTTCTTTTCTTCAGTATTTACCAGAGAGGAACAAATGGCAGGAGTAATACATAAAAATGGAAATGAAACCATGCCATTAATTAATACTTGGTTGTCAGAGGAAGAAGTCCAAAGGCGACTGAAGATGGCATACACCCAAGGGTCCTTATGGAGTTAAACTCGGAAATAGCTAGACCGCTATTCTTAATTTTCAGAGATTCAATCTCATCAGGCTCAGTACCAAGGGATTGGCGAATAGCAGATGTGGTGCCGTTGTTTAAAAAGGGGACGAGATCACAACCAGAGAATTATAGACCTGTAAGCCTGACATCAATAGTGGGGAAACTACTGGAAGGTATTTTAAGGGACAGTTTTCAGGATTACTTGGTACGCAATAAAATTATTAGCGGGAATCAACATGGATTTGTGAGGGATAGGTCATGTCAAACTAATCTAATTAGTTTCTACGAGGAAGTTAGTGGGAACTTAGACCAGGGCAGGACAGTAGATGTGGTCTACTTAGATTTTGCAAAGGCCTTTGATACAGTGCCACATAAGAAGTTGGTTTACAAAATAAGGGAACTGGGTCTAGAAATCAAAATTTGTACTTGGATCGAAAACTGGTTAGAGAATAGGGAACAGAGCGTTGTGATAAATGGAACATTTTCTAATTGGCCAAAAGTCTTAAGTGGAGTACCTCAAGGTTCCGTGCTGGGACCACTCCTTTTTAATATATTTATTAATGACCTTTGTGATGGTTTAGAGAGTAAAGTTTCTATTTTTGCAGATGACACTAAACTCTGTAAGGTAATAAAATCAGAGCAAGATGTAGCTTCTCTACAGAGGGACTTAAATAAACTGGAGGATTGGGCGGCTAAATGGAATATGAGGTTTAACACAGATAAATGTAAGGTTATGCATTCAGGGATCAAAAACAAGAACGCAATCTATAAATTAAATGGAATTAATTTGGGAGAATCTGTAATGGAAAAGGATTTGGGAGTGCTCGTAGACAGTAGACTTAGCAATAGTGCTCAATGTCAAGCAGCAGCTGCAAGGGCAAACTAAGTATTGGCATGCATAAAAAGGGGCATAGATGCAAGGGAAGACAGTGTAATTTTGCCACTGTATAAATCGTTGGTAAGACCTCATCTTGAATATGCAGTACAGTTCTGGGCACCACTCTATAAAAAAGATAATTTGGAACTAGAAAGGGTTCAGAGAAGGGCGACAAAATTGATAAAGGGTATGGAGTCATTAAGTTATGAGGAAAGGTAAGCCAGTTTAGGCATGTTTACTTTAGAAAAGAGGCGTCTAAGGGGAGATATGATTACTATGTACAAATACATTAGGGGTCAATACGGAGAGCTTTCATGGGAACTTTTTACTCCAAGGACCATACACAGGACACGTGGTCATCCCCTAAGGTTAGAGGAGAGGAAATTTCACAACCAGCAAAGGAAGGGGTTCTTTACAGTAAGGGCAGTCAAGATATGGAATTCATTGCCAGGGAAGGTTGTGATGGCAGATTCAATAGATATGTTTAAGAAAGGGTTAGACAAATTTTTAGCGGAAAGGTGTATCCAGGGATACGACCGTTAATTTAAAATAAAGGATAGTAGTGGATATAGGGTAAAAATTTAATTGCAATATTGAGTCTGGGGGGATTTTCAAAATTGAAACAGATGGACGGTTGCCTACTCTGAATTAATTTCAAATATAAGTGCAGGATCGCAGGAGATCCAAAATAGGTTGAACTTGATGGACTGGTGTCTTTTTTCAACCTCATCAACTATGTTACTATGTTACTATGTTAGGTCAATGCCGCGTCTCCAATAAGACGCAAGGTTACTGAGGTCCAAAAAAAGGTAAATATGGAATCGTTCAAAAATTTTCTGTTTGTTCTTATATAAAATGTGTAAAGGTTTTGGGGATTATTTAATCAGTCTAATGTATCCATTTTGCATACAGGTTGCAAGACTTTAAGCATACTCAAATGACATGCAGTGGTCCCCTGGCCTCACTAGAACTCACTACATTGGAGACCAGGGCAATGGCCTGTTTTGATGCGGAGATGGTGCAAGGGGTGGGTCGCATTGACACTGGATGTAGCCCACCCGTCATGGAGCCTATCCCACCCAGGGCTGCCAAGAGGAATTCAGGGCCCCGGTACAACAAATTCATAGGCCCCCCCTTATAGTCGAGCATGCAAAAAATTTTTGGGTGGTGTGGTCATGCATTTGGGGGCATAGCAAATGCGCCATTGGGGCGTGGCTAATATCAAAATCCCTAGGCTCTCAATTCGCCCCAGCGTCACATATGTCCAAGCACTCCTGACTTTCAGGACATCTAGCACCACAGTGTAGTATACAAAGAATGCAGTGTGTACAGAAACAGTTCAGTCTTGGCCTGCACCTTACATTGGGCACAACACTCACCAAAAATTGGTATTGTCCCTACTAGAATCACAACATTTCACACACTGTGCAGCTCTCTCCTACCTGTTCTTCTCACTTTCTCCACCTGTGCCTGCTGGTTTCTTTTGTTGCGGCTTGTCTGGATCCTGGAATGTTGAAGGGCCTATTTGGAAAAAAAATGGCTACATTTAGAAAATTACAGCCAGCCCCGGCGTTAAATCAAAAAATGTAAAATTATTTTTTGAAAAAAAAAAAAATCTGCAGCGAGAGCACGGCCTGGGCCCCCTGGCAAGCTCGGGCCCGGCCTGGGCCCCCTGGCAAGCTCGGGCTCGGGTAAAATGTCTACACAGCATGATGTATATGATAAAAAAAAAAACTGCAGTGCATATAGGTTTAATTATATGTAGACCTACATGCAAACTCCTTTGTACCCAGCTACTATAACTGGGACACGTGAGCACCAACAGGCACATATCTAACAAGTCACAATAACACCAAGTTATAAATACGAATCCCCTCCCTCTTTACACTGCCCTGTAGTTTATAACCTTGTAATACATAAACGGTTCAGTTACATCTTCAGCTACAGGATAAACACATCCGCTCCCAGCCTGCAAAGTGCAGGTTTCTAGCCGCCGGTTACTACACTCTTCACAGACAACTCTTTACTAGACTTAGTGTAGTAGAGCATCTGCGAAGAATAAAATGGAGAAAATCTCAAGAAACAAATAGCAGAGTCAACATCATTTATATAGCGCCAACATATTCCGTAGCGCTTTAGCCAACTGAGTGTTACACATTTCTGCTGTATTATTATTTCACCAGGTATACAGCACTACACTAACTTTGTAATATTAAGTCACGGTGAGTGGAAAAAACATCTATATTGTAAAATTATATATATATATATATATATATATATATATATATATATATGTATACACACACACACACACACACACACGGCACCTTGTGGCTCTTCATGAGTTGGGCACTACATGCCCCATTGTCAGATTAGCCTCTGGCAGGCAGGGCATGCTGGGACTTGTAGTTCCCTCTGCTGCTGGAGTAGTACAGCCTGTTACCTACAATCTCTGGTCCCTGCTCGCAGTACTGTGTTGGCCCCATACCCAGTCAGTGCCCAGGGACCTGGCCCCATTACCCTGGCACACACCCGCCACTGAGGCAGCGATAATTGACCTGTGCACTACCACAGCCAGGTCCCGCATACCCCCCGGCCCCCACAACTCTCACCGGACTCCTCGTCCTTCTTGTCGAACTTCTGCAACATGTCTATCGCCTGCTCCGAGCTCTGCCAATTCCTGCCAGTCTGTCACCGGGACACGTCCCCCCTGACAACACCGCTGGCACATGCGCAAAAGAGGGAGACGGCCAAGATCCGGCTTAGCCTGACTGTACCACGCACGGTCACGTGAGTATGATTTTTTTTTTTTTTGTTTGTTTTTTCCAGCTTCCCCCACAAACGAGCTTGACGGACCTTTTTTTTTGGGTTTGCCTTTCATTGTAGGTGTCAATACACCTGAAGAGAACTTTGAGGATGAGCTGGTGAAGGAGCATATGATGTGGAAGAGCATCAAATGACAGAGAAAGCAAAAGTCAGTGAACAGCAATCACTGCACGCCTGCTATCTAGGGATGAGCGCGCTCGGATTTCTGAAATCCGAGCCCACCCGAACGTTGCGGATCCGAGTCGGATCCGAGACAGATCCGGGTATTGGCGCCAAATTCAAAAGTGAAACTGAGGCTCTGACTCATAATCCCGTTGTCGGATCTCGCGATACTCGGATCCTATAAATTCCCCGCTAGTCGCCGCCATCTTCACTCGGGCATTGATCAGGGTAGAGGGAGGGTGTGTTAGGTGGTCCTCTGTGCTGTTTAGTTCTGTGCTGTTTAGTTCTGTGCTGTTTAGTGCTGTTTAGTGCTGTGCTGTTTAGTGCTGTGCTGTGCTGTGCTGTGCTGTGCTGTGCTGTGCTGTGCTGTGTTCTGCAGTATCAGTCCAGTGGTGCTGCGTGCTGTGCTCTGTCCTTCTGAGGTCAGTGGTGCTGCTGGGTCCTGTGCTGTGTCCTGTTCAGTCCAGTGGTGCTGTGTCCTGTGCTCTGTGCTTCTAAGGGCATAGTTATTTCCCCAATATTCCCCTGTGTTTAAAAAAATAAAAAAAAGTTTTTTTAAAAAATACCAAAAACTACTTTAATATTTTTTAATTACCACAAAATTTTCACAACCAATCCTGCAGTATAAGCCCATTGGTACTGCAATATTACCAAGTTCACACATTCAGCAGTAAAAGTCCAGTGGTACTGCAATATTACAAAGTTTACACATTCTGCAGTATCAGTCCAGTGGTGCTGTGTCCTGTGCTCTGTCCTGCTGAGTTCCGTAGTGCTGCTGGGTCCTGTGCCGTGTCCTGTTCAGTCCAGTGGTGCTGTGTCCTGTGCTCTGTGCTTCTAAGGGCATAGTTATTTCCCCATTATTCCCAAGTTTTTAAAAAATAAAAAAAAAGTAAAAAATAATAAAAAATTTAAAAAAAAAAAAATATATAATAATTATAACCAAATTTGCAAAACCAATCCAGCATTATAAGTCCATTGGTACTGCAATATTACCAAGTTCACACATTCTGCAGTATCAGTCCAGTGGTGCTGTGTCCTGTGCTCTGTCCTGCTGAGTTCCGTAGTGCTGCTGGGTCCTGTGCCGTGTCCTGTTCAGTCCAGTGGTGCTGTGTCCTGTGCTCTGTGCTTCTAAGGGCATAGTTATTTCCCCACTATTCCCAAGTTTTTTAAAAATAAAAAAAAAGTAAAAAAAAAAATAAAAAAAAATAAAAAAAATATATATAATAATTATAACCAAATTTGCAAAACCAATCCAGCAGTATAAGTCCATTGGTACTGCAATATTACCAAGTTCACACATTCTGCAGTATCTTGTGCTACATATAATGGAGACCAAAAATTTGGAGGATAAAGTAGGGAAAGATCAAGACCCACTTCCTCCTAATGCTGAAGCTGCTGCCACTAGTCATGACATAGACGATGAAATGCCATCAACGTCGTCTTCCAAGCCCGATGCCCAATCTCGTAGTACCGGGCATGTAAAATCCAAAAAGCCCAAGTTAAGAAAAAGTAGCAAAAAGAGAAACTTAAAATCATCTGAGGAGAAACGTAAAGTTGCCAATATGCCATTTACGACACGGAGTGGCAAGGAACGGCTTAGGCCCTGGCCCGTGTTCATGACTAGTGGTTCAGCTTCACCCACGGATCTTAGCCCTCCTCCTCCCCTCCCCCCTACAAAAAATTGAAGAGAGTTATGCTGTCAGCAACAAAACAGCAAACAACTCTGCCTTCTAAAGAGAAATTATCACAAATCCCCAAGGCGAGTCCAAGGGTGTTGGTGGTTGTCAAGCCTGACCTTCCCATCACTGTACGGGAAGAGGTGGCTCGGGAGGAGGCTATTGATGATGTAGCTGGCGCTGTGGAGGAACTTGATGATGAGGATGGTGATGTGGTTATTGTAAATGAGGCACCAGGGGGGGAAACAGCTGATGTCCATGGGATGAAAAAGCCCATCGTCATGCCTGGTCAGAAGACCAAAAAATGCACCTCTTCGGTCTGGAGTTATTTTTATCCAAATCCAGACAACCAATGTATGGCAATATGTAGCTTATGTAAAGCTCAAATAAGCAGGGGTAAGGATCTTGCCCACCTAGGAACATCCTCCCTTATACGTCACCTGAATAACCTTCATAGTTCAGTGGTTAGTTCAGGAACTGGGGCTAGGACCCTCATCGGTACAGGGACACCTAAATCCCGTGGTCCAGTTGGATACACACCAGCAACACCCTCCTCGTCAACTTCCTCCACAATCTCCATCAGATTCAGTCCTGCAGCCCAAGTCACCAGCCAGACTGAGTCCTCCTCAATACGGGATTCATCCGAGGAATCCTGCAGCGGTACGCCTACTACTGCCACTGCTGCTGTTGCTGCTGTTAGTCGGTCATCTTCCCAGAGGGGAAGTCGTAAGACCGCTAAGTCTTTCACCAAACAATTGACCGTCCAACAGTCGTTTGCCATGACCACCAAATACGATAGTAGTCACCCTATTGCAAAGCGTATAACTGCGGCTGTAACTGCAATGTTGGTGTTAGACGTGCGCCCGGTGTCCGCCATCAGTGGAGTGGGATTTAGAGGGTTGATGGAGGTATTGTGTCCCCGGTACCAAATCCCCTCGAGATTCCACTTCACTAGGCAGGCGATACCAAAAATGTACAGAGAAGTACGATCAAGTGTCCTCAGTGCTCTTAAAAATGCGGTTGTACCCACTGTCCACTTAACCACGGACATGTGGACAAGTGGTTCTGGGCAAACGAAGGACTATATGACTGTGACAGCCCACTGGGTAGATGCATCCCCTTCCGCAGCAACAGCAACAGCTGCATCAGTAGCAGCATCTACAAAATGGCTGCTCATGCAAAGGCAGGCAACATTGTGCATTACAGGCTTTAATAAGAGGCACAACGCTGACAACATATTAGAGAAAATGAGGGAAATTATCTCCCAGTGGCTTACCCCACTTAGACTCTCATGGGGATTTGTGGTGTCAGACAATGCCAGTAACATTGTGCGGGCATTAAATATGGGCAATTTCCAGCACGTCCCATGTTTTGCCCACACCATTAATTTGGTGGTGCAGCATTACCTCAAGAGTGACAGGGGTGTGCAGGAGATGCTTGCGGTGGCCCGCAAAATTGCTGGACACTTTCGGCATTCAGCCAGTCCCTACCGCAGACTAGAGGCACATCAAAAAAGCTTGAACCTGCCCTGCCATCACCTCAAACAAGAGGTTGTGACGCGCTGGAACTCCACCCTCTATATGCTGCAGAGGATGGAGGAGCAGCAAAAGGCCATTCAGGCCTACACAGCCACCTACGACATAGGCAAAGGAGTGGGGATGCGCCTGAGTCAAGCGCAGTGGAGACTGATTTCCGTGTTGTGCAAGGTTCTGCAGCCATTTGAACTTGCCACACGAGAAGTCAGTTCCGACACTGCCAGCTTGAGTCAGGTCATTCCCCTGATCAGGCTGTTGCAGAAGCAGCTGGAGAAAGTGAGGGAGGAGCTGGTAAGCCATTGCGATTACAGCAAGCATGTAGCTCTTGTGGATGTAGCCCTTCGTACGCTTTGCCAGGATCCGAGGGTGGTCACTCTTTTAAAGTCAGAGGAATACATTCTGGCCACCGTGCTCGATCCTCGGTTTAAAGCGTATGTTGTGTCTCTGTTTCCGGCGGACACAAATCTACAGCGGTGCAAAGACCTGCTGGTCAGGAGATTGTCCTCTGAAGAGGACCGTGACATGCCAACAGCTCCACCCTCATTTTCTTCCACATCTATGGCTGCAAGGAAAAAGCTCAGTTTTCCCAAAAGAGGCACTGGCGGGGATGCTGATAACATCTGGTCCGGACTGAAGGACCTGCCAACCATTGCAGACATGTCTACTCTCGCTGCATTGGATGCTGTCACAATAGAAAAAATTGTGGATGATTACTTTGCTGACACCATCCAAGTAGACATGTCAGACAGTCCATATTGTTACTGGCAGGAAAAAAAGGCAGTTTGGAAGCCCCTGTACAAACTGGCTCTATTTTACCTGAGTTGTCCCCCCTCCAGTGTGTACTCGGAAAGAGTTTTTAGTGCAGCGGGGAACCTGGTCAGTGAGCGGCGAAGGAGGTTGCTTCCTCACAACGTTGAAAAAATGATGTTTATAAAAATGAATAATCAATTCCTCAATGAAGTACAGCACTGCCCTCCAGATACTACAGAGGGACCTGTGGTTGTGGAGTCCAGCGGGGACGAATTGATAATGTGTGATGAGGAGGAAGTACACACTGTAGGGGGAGAGGAATCAGAGGTTGAGGATGAGGACGACATCTTGCCTCAGTAGAGCCTGTTTAGTCTGTACAGGGAGAGATGAATAGCTTTTTTGGTGTGGGGGCCCAAACAAACCAATCATTTCAGTCAAAGTTGTTTGGTAGGCCCTGTCGCTGAAATGATTGGTTTGTTAAAGTGTGCATGTCCTATTTCAACAACAGACCTCTCAACTGCAGCTCATCCCTCCTCTGCGGGGATAATGTCTCCTGTGCTCTGACACGTCACTCTGTGTACTCTCAGCCTCAGGATCTGACACTACAGCTACCATGCCTCTTGTAGCAGCCCTCACTCCAGGGCCTCTTCCATGTGCAGTGTCCCCCTCTCTCTTGGGTTCACTATAGTGGCATGGAGTTCTCCCCCTCATCCAGGGCACACATTCCTTGCCCTGGCTCAGTCACCACGCTCAGACTTCCAGGCAATGCTGGGGGAGCCTGGGAGCTTCCACCCCAGGTCCCCAGCTACAACTCTCCTCTCCTGTGTCTTCTCTCTCTTTCTGACACTTTAAAGATCGTGCCTTTAAATGAAAAAGTCAGTCTTCATTGCACGACTATGTGCAAGTGCAACAGGGACATTTTTTTGGGTTTACAAAGTCAAACAATAACACTACGACCCTGTCTGTCTGGGGTCTGTCAATGACGAATTGTCTGGAGCATGTTTTGAGGAGGTATTGTGGCCCCGGTATCAAATTGGGTACCGGGGCCACCCCACTATGCAGTCCAGATACTTGTTTGGTGGAATTCCGACACGTGGAGGGTTTTTTAATTATATTGTGGCCTCGGTACCAAATTGTGTACCGGGGCCACCACACTACGCAGTCAAGATACTTGTTTGGTGGAATTCAGACCAGTTGAGGGTTTTATTATTATATTGTGTGGACCACTCTATCTATACCACACTACAACTCTATACCACTCTATTTCCTACTTTAATTCTATTTAATTCTATTTCCTACTTTAATTCTATTACTAATTAATTACCATAAAGAGGAACAAAAAAAACCAATTTTACCAAAAGTATAATATGACTTAGACTTACAAACACTACACTTGAAAGATCGTGCCTTTAAATGAAAAATTCAGTCTTCATTGCACGACTATGTGCAAGTGCAACAGGGACATTTTTTTGGGTTTACAAAGTCAAACAATAACACTACGACCCTGTCTGTCTGGGGTCTGTCAATGACGAATTGTCTGGAGCATGTTTTGAGGAGGTATTGTGGCCCCGTTATCAAATTGGGTACCGGGGCCACCCCACTATGCAGTCCAGATACTTGTTTGGTGGAATTCCGACACGTGGAGGGTTTTTTAATTATATTGTGGCCTCGGTACCAAATTGTGTACCGGGGCCACCACACTACGCAGTCAAGATACTTGTTTGGTGGAATTCAGACCAGTTGAGGGTTTTATTATTATATTGTGTGGACCACTCTATCTATACCACACTACAACTCTATACCACTCTATTTCCTACTTTAATTCTATTTAATTCTATTTCCTACTTTAATTCTATTACTAATTAATTACCATAAAGAGGAACAAAAAAAAACAATTTTACCAAAAGTATAATATGACTTAGACTTACAAACACTACACTTGAAAGATCGTGCCTTTAAATGAAAAAGTCAGTCTTCATTGCACGACTATGTGCAAGTGCAACAGGGACATTTTTTTGGGTTTACAAAGTCAAACAATAACACTACGACCCTGTCTGTCTGGGGTCTGTCAATGACGAATTGTCTGGAGCATGTTTTGAGGAGGTATTGTGGCCCCGGTATCAAATTGGGTACCGGGGCCACCCCACTATGCAGTCCAGATACTTGTTTGGTGGAATTCCGACACGTGGAGGGTTTTTTAATTATATTGTGGCCTCGGTACCAAATTGTGTACCGGGGCCACCACACTACGCAGTCAAGATACTTGTTTGGTGGAATTCAGACCAGTTGAGGGTTTTATTATTATATTGTGTGGACCACTCTATCTATACCACACTACAACTCTATACCACTCTATTTCCTACTTTAATTCTATTTAATTCTATTTCCTACTTTAATTCTATTACTAATTAATTAACATAAAGAGGAACAAAAAAAACCAATTTTACCAAAAGTATAATATGACTTAGACTTACAAACACTACACTTGAAAGATCGTGCCTTTAAATGAAAAAGTAAGTCTTCATTGCACGACTATGTGCAACAGGGACAGTTTTTTTCTTTACAAAGTCAACTAATAACACTTGGACCCTGTCTGTCTTTAACATACTTGATGGGATCTCAATGACGAATTGTCTGTAGCATGTTTGGAGGAGGTATTGTGGCCCCGGTATCAAGTTGGGTACCGGGGCCACCCCACTACGCAGTCCAGATACTTGTTTGGTGGAATTCTGACACGTGGAGGGTGTATTTATTTTATTGTGGCCCCGGTATCAAATTGGGTACCGGGGCCACCCCACTACGCAGTCCAGATACTTGTTTGGTGGAATTCTGACACGTGGAGGGTGTATTTATTTTATTGTGGCCCCGGTATCAAATTGGGTACCGGGGCCACCCCACTACGCAGTCCAGATACTTGTTTGGTGGAATTCTGACACGTGGAGGGTTTTTTAATTATATTGTGGCCTCGGTACCAAATTGTGTACCGGGGCCACCACACTACGCAGTCAAGATAGATAGATGCGTATCATAGATAAAGTACATTCAGTGGTGTGGGGCAAATTGAAAAATATTCAAAATGCACTGACATTATCAAAAACAAGAGGTTGTCACACGCTAAAACTCCAACATGTATATGATGGAGAGGATGGAGGAGCAGCCGTATGTGTAGTGTAATGCAGACCTGTAGAAGGTTTTTTATATATTTTATTGTGGTGCCCAGTGCCCACTCCTCTAGGCAGTCCAGGTACATTTATTGGTGCGATTCATAAAAGTTCAGGGTTTTTAATATATTGTGGTGACCCACTCCTCTACGCAGTCCAGGTACATTTATTGGTGCGAATCATAAAAGTTCAGGGTTTTTAATATATCTTGTGGTGACCCACTCCTCTACGCAGTCCAGGTACATTTATTGGTGCGATTCATAAAAGTTCAGGGTTTTTAATATATTGTGGTGACCCACTCCTCTACGCAGTCCAGGTACATTTATTGGTGCGAATCATAAAAGTTCAGGGTTTTTAATATATCTTGTGGTGACCCACTCCTCTACGCAGTCCAGGTACATTTATTGGTGCGATTCATAAAAGTTCAGGGTTTTTAATATATTGTGGTGACCCACTCCTCTACGCAGTCCAGGTACATTTATTGGTGCGAATCAAACAAGTTGATGGTTTTCTTATTATATATATTGTGGTGACCCACTCCTCTACGCAGTCCAGGTACATTTATTGGTGCGATTCATAAAAGTTCAGGGTTTTTAATATATTGTGGTGACCCACTCCTCTACGCAGTCCAGGTACAATTATTGGTGCGAATCATAAAAGTTCAGGGTTTTTAAGATATTGTGGTGACCCACTCCTCTACGCAGTCCAGGTACAATTATTGGTGCGAATCATAAAAGTTCAGGGTTTTTAATATATTGTGGTGACCCACTCCTCTACGCAGTCCAGGTACATTTATTGGTGCGAATCATAAAAGTTCAGGGTTTTTAATATATCTTGTGGTGACCCACTCCTCTACGCAGTCCAGGTACATTTATTGGTGCGATTCATAAAAGTTCAGGGTTTTTAATATATTGTGGTGACCCACTCCTCTACGCAGTCCAGGTACATTTATTGGTGCGAATCAAACAAGTTGATGGTTTTCTTATTATATATATTGTGGTGACCCACTCCTCTACGCAGTCCAGGTACATTTATTGGTGCGATTCATAAAAGTTCAGGGTTTTTAATATATTGTGGTGACCCACTCCTCTACGCAGTCCAGGTACATTTATTGGTGCGAATCAAACAAGTTGGTGGTTTTCTTATTATATATATTGTGGTGACCCACTCCTCTACGCAGTCCAGGTACATTTATTGGTGCGAATCATAAAAGTTCAGGGTTTTTAAGATATTGTGGTGACCCACTCCTCTACGCAGTCCAGGTACAATTATTGGTGCGAATCATAAAAGTTCAGGGTTTTTAAGATATTGTGGTGACCCACTCCTCTACGCAGTCCAGGTACAATTATTGGTGCGAATCATAAAAGTTCAGGGTTTTTAATATATTGTGGTGACCCACTCCTCTACGCAGTCCAGGTACATTTATTGGTGCGAATCATAAAAGTTCAGGGTTTTTAATATATCTTGTGGTGACCCACTCCTCTACGCAGTCCAGGTACATTTATTGGTGCGATTCATAAAAGTTCAGGGTTTTTAATATATTGTGGTGACCCACTCCTCTACGCAGTCCAGGTACATTTATTGGTGCGAATCAAACAAGTTGATGGTTTTCTTATTATATATATTGTGGTGACCCACTCCTCTACGCAGTCCAGGTACATTTATTGGTGCGATTCATAAAAGTTCAGGGTTTTTAATATATTGTGGTGACCCACTCCTCTACGCAGTCCAGGTACATTTATTGGTGCGAATCAAACAAGTTGGTGGTTTTCTTATTATATATATTGTGGTGACCCACTCCTCTACGCAGTCCAGGTACATTTATTGGTGCGAATCATAAAAGTTCAGGGTTTTTAAGATATTGTGGTGACCCACTCCTCTACGCAGTCCAGGTACAATTATTGGTGCGAATCATAAAAGTTCAGGGTTTTTAAGATATTGTGGTGACCCACTCCTCTACGCAGTCCAGGTACAATTATTGGTGCGAATCATAAAAGTTCAGGGTTTTTAATATATTGTGGTGACCCACTCCTCTACGCAGTCCAGGTACAATTATTGGTGCGAATCATAAAAGTTCAGGGTTTTTAATATATCTTGTGGTGACCCACTCCTCTACGCAGTCCAGGTACATTTATTGGTGCGATTCATAAAAGTTCAGGGTTTTTAATATATTGTGGTGACCCACTAATCTACGCAGTCCAGGTACATTTATTGGTGCGAATCAAACAAGTTGGTGGTTTTCTTATTATATATATTGTGGTGACCCACTCCTCTACGCAGTCCAGGTACATTTATTGGTGCCAATCATAAAAGTTCAGGGTTTTTAAGATATTGTGGTGACCCACTCCTCTACGCAGTCCAGGTACAATTATTGGTGCGAATCATAAAAGTTCAGGGTTTTTAAGATATTGTGGTGACCCACTCCTCTACGCAGTCCAGGTACAATTATTGGTGCGAATCATAAAAGTTCAGGGTTTTTAATATATTGTGGTGACCCACTCCTCTACGCAGTCCAGGTACAATTATTGGTGCGAATCATAAAAGTTCAGGGTTTTTAAGATATTGTGGTGACCCACTCCTCTACGCAGTCCAGGTACAATTATTGGTGCGAATCATAAAAGTTCAGGGTTTTTAATATATCTTGTGGTGACCCACTCCTCTACGCAGTCCAGGTACATTTATTGGTGCGATTCATAAAAGTTCAGGGTTTTTAATATATTGTGGTGACCCACTCCTCTACGCAGTCCAGGTACATTTATTGGTGCGAATCAAACAAGTTGATGGTTTTCTTATTATATATATTGTGGTGACCCACTCCTCTACGCAGTCCAGGTACATTTATTGGTGCGATTCATAAAAGTTCAGGGTTTTTAATATATTGTGGTGACCCACTCCTCTACGCAGTCCAGGTACATTTATTGGTGCGAATCAAACAAGTTGGTGGTTTTCTTATTATATATATTGTGGTGACCCACTCCTCTACGCAGTCCAGGTACATTTATTGGTGCGAATCATAAAAGTTCAGGGTTTTTAAGATATTGTGGTGACCCACTCCTCTACGCAGTCCAGGTACAATTATTGGTGCGAATCATAAAAGTTCAGGGTTTTTAAGATATTGTGGTGACCCACTCCTCTACGCAGTCCAGGTACAATTATTGGTGCGAATCATAAAAGTTCAGGGTTTTTAATATATTGTGGTGACCCACTCCTCTACGCAGTCCAGGTACAATTATTGGTGCGAATCATAAAAGTTCAGGGTTTTTAATATATTGTGGTGACCCACTCCTCTACGCAGTCCAGGTACAATTATTGGTGCGAATCATAAAAGTTCAGGGTTTTTAATATATTGTGGTGACCCACTCCTCTACGCAGTCCAGGTACAATTATTGGTGCGAATCATAAAAGTTCAGGGTTTTTAAGATATTGTGGTGACCCACTCCTCTACGCAGTCCAGGTACAATTATTGGTGCGAATCATAAAAGTTCAGGGTTTTTAATATATTGTGGTGACCCCCTCCTCTACGCAGTCCAGGTACATTTATTGGTGCGAATCATAAAAGTTCAGGGTTTTTAATATATCTTGTGGTGACCCACTCCTCTACGCAGTCCAGGTACATTTATTGGTGCGATTCATAAAAGTTCAGGGTTTTTAATATATTGTGGTGACCCACTCCTCTACGCAGTCCAGGTACATTTATTGGTGCGAATCAAACAAGTTGATGGTTTTCTTATTATATATATTGTGGTGACCCACTCCTCTACGCAGTCCAGGTACATTTATTGGTGCGATTCATAAAAGTTCAGGGTTTTTAATATATTGTGGTGACCCACTCCTCTACGCAGTCCAGGTACATTTATTGGTGCGAATCAAACAAGTTGGTGGTTTTCTTATTATATATATTGTGGTGACCCACTCCTCTACGCAGTCCAGGTACATTTATTGGTGCGAATCATAAAAGTTCAGGGTTTTTAAGATATTGTGGTGACCCACTCCTCTACGCAGTCCAGGTACAATTATTGGTGCGAATCATAAAAGTTCAGGGTTTTTAAGATATTGTGGTGACCCACTCCTCTACGCAGTCCAGGTACAATTATTGGTGCGAATCATAAAAGTTCAGGGTTTTTAATATATTGTGGTGACCCACTCCTCTACGCAGTCCAGGTACAATTATTGGTGCGAATCATAAAAGTTCAGGGTTTTTAATATATTGTGGTGACCCACTCCTCTACGCAGTCCAGGTACAATTATTGGTGCGAATCATAAAAGTTCAGGGTGTTTAATATATTGTGGTGACCCACTCCTCTACGCAGTCCAGGTACAATTATTGGTGCGAATCATAAAAGTTCAGGGTTTTTAATATATCTTGTGGTGACCCACTCCTCTACGCAGTCCAGGTACATTTATTGGTGCGATTCATAAAAGTTCAGGGTTTTTAATATATTGTGGTGACCCACTCCTCTACGCAGTCCAGGTACATTTATTGGTGCGAATCAAACAAGTTGATGGTTTTCTTATTATATATATTGTGGTGACCCACTCCTCTACGCAGTCCAGGTACATTTATTGGTGCGATTCATAAAAGTTCAGGGTTTTTAATATATTGTGGTGACCCACTCCTCTACGCAGTCCAGGTACATTTATTGGTGCGAATCAAACAAGTTGGTGGTTTTCTTATTATATATATTGTGGTGACCCACTCCTCTACGCAGTCCAGGTACATTTATTGGTGCGAATCATAAAAGTTCAGGGTTTTTAAGATATTGTGGTGACCCACTCCTCTACGCAGTCCAGGTACAATTATTGGTGCGAATCATAAAAGTTCAGGGTTTTTAAGATATTGTGGTGACCCACTCCTCTACGCAGTCCAGGTACAATTATTGGTGCGAATCATAAAAGTTCAGGGTTTTTAATATATTGTGGTGACCCACTCCTCTACGCAGTCCAGGTACAATTATTGGTGCGAATCATAAAAGTTCAGGGTTTTTAATATATTGTGGTGACCCACTCCTCTACGCAGTCCAGGTACAATTATTGGTGCGAATCATAAAAGTTCAGGGTTTTTAATATATTGTGGTGACCCACTCCTCTACGCAGTCCAGGTACAATTATTGGTGCGAATCATAAAAGTTCAGGGTTTTTAAGATATTGTGGTGACCCACTCCTCTACGCAGTCCAGGTACAATTATTGGTGCGAATCATAAAAGTTCAGGGTTTTTAATATATATTGTGGTGACCCACTCCTCTACGCAGTCCAGAAAGATACCTTTTTGCAACGTTTTGGACTAATAACTATATTGTGAGGTGTTCAGAATACACTGTAAATTAGTGGAAATGCTTGTTATTGAATGTTATTGAGGTTAATAATAGCCTAGGAGTGAAAATAAGCCCAAAAACTTGATTTTTAAACTTTTTATGTTTTTTTCAAAAAAAATCCGAATCCAATACCTTAAATCCGAACCGAGACCTTTCGTCAAGTGTTTTGCGAGACAAATCCGAACCTCAAAAATAACGAAAATCCGGATCCAAAACACAAAACACGAGACCTCAAAAGTCGCCGGTGCACATCCCTACTGCTATCACATTATTAGGGAGACTAATAACACAATTCAGACCAACACCACAGAAATTTCCACAACCCTCATCCGTATGGAGCATACTTTAGACCTAAACATAACCTCAATAAACAACACCCTCACACGTCTCACTGACCTTATTTCAATATATATCACGAACAATCCTACAGAAACCATTTCCCAGGTATCTTCTGCTTCTTTCTCTCCAACTCTCAGTCCTATCCATCAGCTATACTGCACCCCACCTGATTATCATTCCACAAGTAGACCCCATCATGCGCAACCGTGTTCATATATCGAACCACTCTCTACTCAAGGTCCTATTGTTTATAGCAGTAAACCTCAAATGCAACACCATCCTATCAAAAAAAAACAATATTTTGACAATGAACCGATATATCCATATACCCATTATAATTCATCATATAACACTCAATTGGCTCCTCCTGCCCCTCCTACCATCACTGCTCCTCCTGCCATCTCTGCCCCTCCTGCCATATCTGCCCTGCCTGCCTATCCTGCCATCTCTGCCCCATATACCATCTCTGCCCCTCCTGCTCCCATGCCACGCATCAACTGCGTACCACACAATCGACGTCTGCTGCACCCCCACTCTCTGCTGCTTCACTGACCTATGCTTCCTCCCTACTGTTGCCTTCCACATTAGGGGTTACCCGAAGCCAGACTCAACCAAGAACAGCAGCAACTATTGTACCAGCAAAGAGACAACGCAAATCGAAGTAATGTGTTTTGTGGTTTTTTTTCCAACATTGTAAATAAAATTTAGAATCATATACTTCACATTTATGTATGTATTATTTAGTTAAAAAAAAAAAAAACTTACAAGAAAAGTAGGTGGCCAGGACATATTCTTAAAATGTGACAACATGAACCTATTCATGAGGACTGGGGTCAGAATCGACCACCTTCTGGCCAGCAACCTTGGCCTCTTCCACCCAAGGAACCCCACTTCTAATTATGATGTTATGAAACACCACACACAGAGCAATGATATTACACAAAGTGCTCAGCACATACATTAGAGCACCAGCAGACCGGCCTAGGCAAGGGAATCTGGCCTTTAAAGGACCAAATGCTCGCTCCACAACCGATCTAGTGGCTGTATGTGCCGAGTTGTATGCGACCTCTTGCTCTGTGCGTGGGTTCAAAAGAGAATTGAGGAGCCAAGGGCGAAAAGGGTACGCATTTTCTCCTAGAATGGGTGACAAGAAGGATAAAGGAAAAAATATGAGTGACAAAATTATAGCTCCATCAACAACACAAGCAACATGTTGGATGACAAACAGTGGCAGATTGACAAATTAGAAATAGCAGAGATATTACTTCTGAGAAGCTTACATAATATAATCTTCAATATATTTTTAGTCAAGGGTAGCTCCTTTTGAAATGTTTAAAGCTTTTTATATGGGGAGCTGTCCAGGTGGTATTTGTAGTTAAACATCACACTTAAATTTAACAGGGAAAGATATTAGAATGCTCCATGATTATCTGCCTACTTAGTTACAAAATTTACGAAATGAATATGAACACTTTAAAGTACTACATATATGACGTCTATTTAGGTTAAAAACAAAAAAACAATCTAGTACCTAATAGCCTCGCCTCACCATGTGGCTCTGCACTCCCTTGCCTCTGTCGCAATCTTTGCTACATCCCTGATTGCCGGAAGGCAATGCAGTCATGTGTACTCCCTGGCCACACAGCTACCAGGTCACGAATCTGTAGAGATGGGTCACATATAGCATGGACGTTTATCGAGTAGAAATGCTTGCGATTCAAATAAATTGCAGCATTCCCACCTGACAGGACCAAGGCTACATGAGTCCCATCTACTGCCCCTATGATGCACGGAAAACCAGCTATAGTTGCAAACTGTCGTTTGATCTACACAAGGGACTCCTCATCGAGTGACAGATGTTTGAATTGCCTGAGCGGCTGTCACAACTCTGATACAAAAGTACCTGCTAATGATGGCGCAGCTCTAGTAGAAGGTGTCTAACGTGCCCCCGATCTTCCCCAGGAACCCCCTCAAGGAGGTATAGTTTTTTCCGCAGGAGACGCGCAGGTCGTGTTCCTTCATTGAGCCCTCTAACGAGGTAAAGGAGAGAGAGTAGTCAGGCAAGCCAAGTCAGCAACGTGCAAGCAGCGGAGGTACACATGGAAGAATCCAATAGAATGGTCAGACAAGCGGGGTCGGTCACTTCCAGGAGAATGCAGTTCACAGGGAGAATCCAATAGAATGGTCAGACAAGCCGGATCAGTAAGGAATCACTGGAGAGCAGGAGGGAAGGTTAGGAACAGCCAAATGGTACACAGGGAAGAAACACAGGAACACTGGAGCAGGGTGACCCAATACTCTGGCACCAGCATGGTGTCAGGATCTGCCTTAATTAGTGTTAACAGCCAATAGAAATGCGGGCGGCGTGATGTCCTGATAATGTCTCGCTGCCTAGCAGTAGAGCCGGCGGTCCTGCCGGAATTTTCGCGTTTGGTTGCATCAGAGAAGCGACAGGTGGCCGTCCCGAAGGAGCGGAGGGATGGTGCCTGACGGCTGCGACAGGAACGCCCGCAGAACATCCTTCAGCACACGACTCCCAGAGTGGTCTGGAAAGACCCTGTGGCGCAAAAGTGCAATATCGACAACAGTTTGGTCAATGGCGGTATTGCAGTCGGGATGTTGCACATTGGCTCCAGATCACTCTGCACAATGTGCAGGGTGTCCAGGATGACACAAATAGGGAGCTGATAACGACGTGCCACTTCAGCATTAGACATCCCAAAGAGGCTGACTCCTGGCCTGACAAAACGCTCCCAGGGCCGGTGACGATGGAATAGTTGCTGGTTTTGGAGGTGTGGACGCTGTTTGTCCTCTTGCGCTGCCACATGTGCCATTTCTAAGAAACGTTATATTTGAGAGAGAAGGATGTTACAAAAATACATTACCTCATCACTTTAAAACTTTCATGCCTGTTTGCACATGAAAGATTTACAATATACTTACACCTATAAGTGGGTTGGCCAAACTCATAATGGGGCTGTAAAAAAAAAAATGATTAACAAATAAAACAGAAAACACAATTAGCCATTGTGCCACATGACTAGGCATGAAACTAAGTAAAAAGCAACCACAAAACAAACTAGCACATACATATGTATCAGGGAAAAATATAACTGTAATAAGGAAGGAAGCAAAATTAGTCCTTCTCCTTATATCCTAAGTGTGACGATTATGTGGTATATCTAATGACTGTTGAATTCATGTATGACAATGTATATTGTATGTAACCTTGCAATGTAATCTCAACGTGTGCTTTGCTAGATGACATGAGTTTGAACTTATGCAAGTGTCATTAATCTGTAGGAAATAGCAGACCGGGAGAGATAGGATCTTGGAGGAGTTTGAAGCCCAAAAGTTGTAAACCATCTAGCTGAGCTTAACGAGCAAAGGTGGGAAATCAGGTCCTGTGAACACTCCAGCGTTCCGGACATCCCTAGCTCACTTCGAAAGCCCTGTGACATTTGGGAGATCAATCTGTCCTTATTGACAGCTAAACTCCAAAGGTGGGGGGGAAGGTTAATATCTTCGGACTTAGACAATAAAGTCTGCATTTTTATGAGGGGGTCTATCAAGATTAAAATATCCCATTTTAATCAATTTTGTTCCCTCACACACCAAGTCTTAACTAAGTAAGTAGTGACTGGTTTTATTTCCTATATTATTTTCTGAAACATACTTGTGCAATACATTGTATGTCTTGTTATTAATTTTTGTAATCAAGCCTTGGAAATATTTTTCAGATTAAATAAAGTTAATCTAGCATGTTCTCTGTGAATCTTTGTGAAGCCTAGGGAGGCTCATGCTACATGTGTACGTGATTTCAGTGTGAAACATTAATAAGTGGTTTTGGTAAACGTAAGGACACCATAATAAATCCATCTTGGTGGCAGAAAAGGTTTATTCATTGCTAAGTGACTAAGGTGACGCCAGTCACGGCCAGCTGTTCAGATTGCTGCATCTGGGACAAGCTGGGCATTTGTGACACTAAGTAAGGACCCATACCTAGGGCCATCTTACTTACCACAAAATGGAGGGTAATCCTTTGATGGAAATTGTATGGTCATAGCAGCAATAGAAAAAGCTATAGAACAGATAGGAAACATAAGAAAGGTAGTAAACAGCCACATGACTAGGCTAAGAAACAAAGTAAAAACAAGTAAACTACGTCATGAAACAAATTAAGAAAAAACAAACGAGCATATACATATATATCAGGAAAAAAACACAAAAAGCAATAATAAAATCAGAAAAACTAGGCTACCATTAAACAGACACTTTTAAAAATGTACAAACCAAACAAACCTTGCTAAATGCTTGAAAAAGCAAAACAAAACATAAACCGCCTACATGTAAATTAGAGATGCTCACTGACCCCCATGTTTTGGTTTTGGTTTTGGAACTGGATTACCTTCGGGTTTTGGTTTTGCCAAAACAGCCCTTGCGTGTTTTGTTTTGGGTTTGGTTTAGCCAGGTTTTAAAAAATTCCATTTTTTTGTGCTAAAATCACATAATTTAGGTATTATTTTGTACCTACATTATTATTAACCTCAGTAACACTAAATTCCAGTGATTTCCATTCAATTTTTACCATCTCACTGGTCACAATATGCTTTTCATACACTTTCAGCCAAATAATGCATCTATCTGGATGGTAAGCAACAGAGCAATGACTCAAACACATGGCAGTTCCTAGCACATTTAGGACACATAGGCACACAGCAGTGGCAGAAAAGAAAAGTGGTGCAAGAATGAATTGTCCTTGGATCATGAAACCAGTTATGGTTCATTTGATCGCTCCACCTGTTTCTTGGATAAGTGAGGTAATTCTACAGCTAATACATGGCAACGATCGCTCCACCTGTTTCTTGGATAAGTGAGGTAATTCTACAGCTAATACATAGCAACGATCGTGCTTTTATTAGACACACACCATTCCAGGGTGCCAGACAGTGCATTAAAAAGAGCCATTGAAATTCACAGCAAAAAGCCAGTTCATCAGTGAGCTTCGAATCAGCCCCAATTCCCACAAAATTATAATCTAGTTAGGTACCTTTCATGTAAAGTGCTGATTACAAACACAGCAAAACATGTGTGGGAGAATGTGGCCTCTAAGAGGCTGACTACTGGACACAAAGACATTGCATAGATGGCTATCCAGGGATGTCTGCCTCTCAGGACATTCATGCACTCTCAGAACCTGTGCCAATATGTCCACTGCCCCTTCTGCATCACCAGAAGGGAAACAGCACAGTATATTTTTTGGGACTGCCCCACTGCACAGGCACTGTTGGATGCCTTGGAACATGAACAAAAGGACAGTGTGCCCAGAACATGCCTTTCATACCATTCGGTATTTTATGGGTTTTTTTTGCCTGGGACTCACATCATTGGGGCAATCCAGGAGGCCTGGAGCCTACTGAACTGCTTTAAGGATGCTAATTGGCTTGCCAGGAATCGCCTCATCTTGAAAAGGGAGGAGATGACCCTCCAGGACTGTCGCAGGTTGATCCACAGCCTACTAAGAGACTATAACACCATCAACAGTCCTGAGTAAGAGGAAGATGATTAATTTTCTGTCTCCTTCTCTCGCTATGTGTGTGTTTATTCAATGTAACACTGTTGAATTTGCCTGCAAATTCTACGGACAAGCCTGCTTGTCTACCTCTTGTCACTCACCGGAGTGTGAGTGCCTCCACTCTGGTACATGGTTCTCCATCTTTCCCGCTCACACCTGTGTGGAACCGCAGCCGTCCGCCATCCTGTCGCACTGCGCATGCGCAGGTCCCTTTAACAACTTCACCTGACCACTAATGTGATTGATGGATCAATCACCCCTCCCTACTTAAGGCACCTGCAGCCTTAGGTAGTGGCCTGATCTTGAAGTTTCATTCCCAGTGAACTTCTATAGGTGTGTGCAGTTTCCAAACTGCTTCCAGCTCTACTCCTGTGTGCAGTTTCCAAACTGCTTCCAGCTCTACTCCTGTGTGCAGTTTCCAAACTGCTTCCAGCTCTACTCCTGTGTGCAGTTTCCAAACTGCTTCCAGCTCTACTCCTGTGTGCAGTTTCCAAACTGCTTCCAGCTCTACTCCTGTGTGCAGTTTCCAAACTGCTTCCAGCTCTACTCCTGTGTGCAGTTTCCAAACTGCTTCCAGCTCTACTCGTGTGTACAGTTTCCAAACTGCTTCCAGCTCTACTCGTGCTTCAGCTTCCACGCTGCTCCCTGCTGAACTCAGCGGCGGTTCCCATACCGCTACAACGCTTCACTTCTCAGCTGATTCCGGATCTACACAACTGGGTATGCTCTACTGACTATTGACTATTGCCTATTGCTCGCATACCGGTTGTATCCATTGTTGTTTGCTGCACAGGGTACAAGTACCCATATAGACTGTGTTCTGCATTTCTTCATTTAGGACAAGCTTTCACTCAAGCTACGATATCTCCTCACGCTACTACTTAGCGTTATTGTGCATATCTGCTGTGACCAGCTTCTCCTCCCTGCAAGGCATCTACTCCATACAGACTATTCATTGTGCCTTCCATCTCTGCCTCACAAGACATTGCTCTACTCGCGCTGTTTCCATACAGCCACAGTTTGCCTTTCAACTTCACTCTCCTGCACCTGGACAAGTCCTCATTCCTTCTCACAGCAGTGGTACAACTTGCTGCACGCAGACCACTGACTCTCCTATTACCTATCTACACCTGGACCAGACTCCTCACCATAGCGGTGGTACAACTTGCTGAACGCAGACCACCGACTACCCTGCTCCCTACCTGCACCAGTACTATTCTTCCCATTACTGCAGTGGTACAACTTGCTGTACGCAGACCACTGACTCCTCCTCTACCTACCATCACCTATCCACGTCCACTCCTCGTGTCTACATTATCTTCAGCCTCCAGTTTACTGCTCCAAGTCGCTGACTTTCCTCTAACCATAGCTGCAAGTCACTGACTTCCTCAGACTATCTCTACTTTCCTGCTGTTGTGTGGCTCCAATCATTCACCTGCCTGCTTTGAGGTGCGTGCCATAACCCCGCCTCTCTTGCAGAGTTCCATCTGGTGAAACTCGGGTAAGCAACTCCTAGTGCCCGTGACACCTCTTCATCATTGACTCTTAGCAATGGAGCACTTTTCTTTGGGTGTATATTAGACCCTACACTTATTAGTGCAAATTAAGAAAAAAAGCCTGAAAAGACTTGTAGGTTAATAAAAATGACCAAAGCACTTTTATAAGTGTGTATATATTAGACCCTACACTTATTAGTGCAAATTCAGAAAAATACAGTTTAATCACTGCTAGGCCCTCCCTAAACACTGTAACAATGGGCTTGTTAGAGTAATGGCAGAAACACACATCAGTTCCAGGAACGATTAATGGTGCAAGATGGAATTGCCCACCCACCCATATGTTGGATCTTACAAAGGACATGCACACTTTAACAACCCAAGCACTTCAGCGACAAGGGCTGCCACTTTTGTGGCGGAAGTGCGTGGTTTGTTTGGGCCCCCACTAAACCAGCTATCAATTCCCTAAAGGCATGTTATATACAGTGCTATATTAGGATTTAAGCACTCAGAAATTAAGCTCTTTTAGAAGGAGGTATATGAGACACCAAACACTTTGCAGTGCTAATTCAGAAAAATACCCACCCTCCTATTTATACTGTATCACTTTGTCTGCTGTCACGAGCCGCGGCGGTACTCACAGCCGCCGCGGCTCGCTTCTGGCTCCCTCTGGCGTCCCGGCCGTCACCTTGACGACCGGGACGTCATTTCCTCCCTCTGCCCGGCCGTCGCCAAGGCAACGGCCAGACGCTACCACACAAGCGCTGCGTCCCGGCGGTGCTGGTAGCCGGGCGCATGCGCATAACAGGCAGCCGGTGGGCTGATTTCATTAGCGTTAACAGGCATTAGCCTGCAACTGTGTAGGTCAGGGGTAAGCCTTGATTGGCTCTGCTGAATACGAGGAAATTAACCTGCAGGAGTGTGTTCAACTGCTGATTGGTCTGTGTCTGTATTTAAGGCAATGAGGTCTGCTGCCTCATTGCCGGTTATAGCTTCTGTGCTCCAGTCTGCTGACCTGCTTGTTCCAGTTCCTGTATCCTGTTATCTACATTTTGACTACCCGTGTTTGACCCTTGGCTTTGTATTGGACTTCGCTTTTGTTTCCTGTGACCCTGATCCTTGGCTCGTTTACCCGTTCCGCTTCTCTGCCTGTGACCTCTGACCTCAGCTTGTTCATCGATACTGATACCTGCTGCCGGCCTTTGACCTCTGCGTGGACCTGACTCTTCTTGCCTGGGTTCTCCCCAGCCGGTACACACTTCACGACCCTCTGTCAGTCTGCAGCCCAGTCTGTCCCCA